>NW_028270155.1:18924602-19234036 GCF_037043375.1 Chiloscyllium plagiosum | reverse complement strand
TCCTTGATGCCACACTTGGTTGAATGCATCCTCAAAGTCAAAGGCAATCACTCCCACCTCCCCTTGGGAGTTCAACTTTTTTTCCACTTTTGAATTTTGCTGTTCACAGTATACAGAGTGATTCACTTTTATTGTTAAGTTCATAAAAAAAATATAATATTCTAACAATCTTCTAAAAATTGTACAATGATATGTCCGCATATAAGGGGCAACTTGGTGGCTCAGTGATTAGTACAGCTGCCTCACAGCGCCAGGGACCCAGGTTTGATTTCACCCTCAGGCCACTGTCTGTGTGGAGTTTGCATATTCTCCCCATGTCTGTGTGGGTTTCCTCCGAGTGTCCGTTTACCTCCCACAGTTCAAAGATGTGCAGGTTAGGTAGACTGACCATTCTAAATAGCCCATAATGTCCAGAGATGTGCAAGCTAGGTGGATTAGCCAGGGGAAATGCAGGTTTTCGGGGTAGGGTAGGGGAGTGGGTCGAGGCAGGATGCTCTTCAAAGGTCAGTGTGGATTCAATGGGTTGAATGGCCTGCTTCCACATTGTAGAGATTTCTATGATTCTATGTCTGCTGATGAAGTTACTATAGTAGTCAATGAAAAATAAGTTCTTCATTGTAAGCAGTTAACCTGCTCAATCACAAAAATGATACGCATTCAAAAAAACTTCATTTTAAGCAATGCAGTCCACAGACATGCATTTGAACTAAAACCAAAAGAACTGCAGATGTTGGAAATCAGAAACAAAAACAGAAATTGCTGAAAAAACTCAGTAGGTCTGGTTGCATCTGTGGAGAGAAAGCAGAGTTAACGTTTAGGGTTCAGTGACCAGCCTTGAAATTGAATTGCGCAGAAATAGGTGCTAATTTGCTGAAACTAATATGTTTGCAAAGACCTTTTATGAAGGCTTTCCTCATACTATGCATCATATTTGTGGAGAAGTAAAGGATATCAGCTATTCCTGATACAACAGCAAATATCATGGAAGCTGGAAATCTAAAATAAAAGCAGGAAATGCTGGAAATGATCAGAATGCCAGCCAATAGTCTATGGATAGAGAAAGAAGAGTTCCGTTTCAGATCCGCCACAGTCAATCAGATCTTTTCCCCCTTCAGATGTTGTTACATATTTCCAGTGATTTCTCTTTTGTATTCTCAACTTCTGAATGCTCCTAAAAATGCTCTTATGTGTTCTTAAAATTTACTCTGAATGATGTGTGGAAGAGAGTCACGGTCTGATATTTCCACTTACCATGATTCTAAGTTATCCCCACCCTGAAGAAGGGTCACTGGACCCGAAACATTAACTCTGCTTTCTCTTCGCAGATGCTGCCAGACCTACTGAGCTTTTCCAGCAATTTTTGTTAAGGCATATGAACTTCTGACTTTTTAAACAAATATAAAAAGATATTCCTGATAGTTGAACAGTGGGTGTTCTTGTGCAACGGTGTGTGAACTTTGTTCTGCCTTGAGAATAGATGGAAATGTTGTCTCCATGAAACTTATCAATGTGATGGTTTGTCCTCTACAGTGGAAAGAGATATGTGGTAGGTCAGGAGCCATATGCTTGCTGGCTGACCAGTCAGACCCAGAGTTCCTGTCAGGGCCGATTATGACATGCTGACATACTAAGATATGTCAAGCTTAAGAGTTCACACAACATTACCAATTAGACATTCAATAGTACTTAAATCATTTTTTTATCCAAATGCCACCAAACCAAAACATCTCTTCTATGTTGAACACACATACAAAGGCTATACCAGCCATAAGATTTACTGTTCAATTCTTAATTTTCTTACCCATCTTCATACTGATGACAATGAACAAGATGATACTAGGTTAGAAGCTTGAATTGTTCAGGAGAAAATGGAGGGCTTGGAGATTGTGCTCATTGAGTCATAGAGATGTACAGCACAGAAACAGACCTTTCAGCCCAACTCATCCATGCCAACCAGATATCCTAACCTAATCTACTCCTATTTGCTAACACTTGGCCCATATCCCTCTAAATCCTTCCTATTCATATACATTTAAAAGTTGACTTTTAACTGTTGTAATTGTACCAGCCTTCGCTACTTCCTCTGGCAGCTCATTCCATATATGAACCACCCTCTGTGTGAAAAGGTTGCCCCTTAGGTCCCTCTTAAATTTTTGCCCTCTCACCCTAAACCTATGCCCTCTATTTGTTGACTCCCTCACCTCAGGGAAAAGACCATTCCAAAGGTGTGCAGGTTAGGTGAATTGGCCATGCTAAATTGCCTGTAGTATTAGGTAAAGGGGTAAATAAAAGGGAATGGGTGGGTTGCTCTTTGGAGGGTCGGTGTGGACTTGTTGGGCCAAAGGGCCTGTTTCCACACTGTAGGGAATCTAATCTAATCTAATCTACTTAACCTATCTATGCCCCTCACGATTTTATAAACCTCTATGAGATCAGCTCTCAGCCTCCGATGGAACAACTTGAGGCATGACAGGATGCACAGTATTTTGGATGTGCATAAAGCTTTGCACATCACTCTCACTTCTTGAAACAAACTTGAGAAAGACTTGGTGATATTGAAGTCAAAGCAAAAGAAAATCTGCTTGATTCTGACAACATGTTTGTGACTAAATAAAAAGAAGGGAAATCAAAAATGTCAATACTGATGCTGCTCCGAGTGCTGATGAAACAGTTTCTCCAAGAGACAGATTTTGAGTGAAAGCCTTTCTTCCGATGATGGATACACTTAAAAAGAACAACTTAAGGAAAAGAGCAATGATAAACAAAAGTGATACTAACATTTTTTCTTATTTGTTTAATTTAAGAAAGTCATAAAAACAACTAAACGGTGTATAAAAGTATATCCTGGTGGTGTTGATGTCAACCTTGTTGGAGAATATTTTTTAAAACCTCATTCACAGGATGTGGGCATCACTGACTAGGCCAGCATTTTTTGCTCATCTCTAATTGCCCAGAGAGTAATTAAGAGTAAATCACATTAATGTGAATCTAGAGTCACATGTAGGCCAGACCAGTTAAGGATGGTAGCTTCCTTCCCTGAAGAACATTAGTGAACCAGATGGGAATTTCCCCCAACAATTGACAATGATTTTATGGACATCAATAGGCGCTTGATTCCCAATTTTTATTGAATTCAAATTCCACTATCTGCTAAGGTGGGATTCAGATTAAGGTCCCCAGAACATTACTGAGGTCTCTTGATTAACAGTCCAGCCAATAATATCACTAGGCTATTGCATCCCAGACTTCCAGGACTATATCAAGGAAAGCCTTTCAGATAAGTATGGGTGGCACAGTGGCTCAGTGTTGCCTCACAGCACCAGAGACCCGGGTTCAATTCCCGCCTCAGGCGATTGACTGGGTGGAGTTTGCACATTCTCCCCGTGTCTGCGTGGGTTTCGTCCGGGTGCTCTGGCTTCCTCCCACAGTCCAAAAATGTGCAGGTTAGGTGAATTGGCCATGCTAAATTGCTTGTAGTGTTAGGTGAAGGGGTAAATGTAGGGGAATGGGTCTGGGTGAGTGGCGGGTCGGTGTGGACTTGTTGGGCCGAAAGGCCTGTTTCCACACTGTAAGTAATCTAATTTACCACTAGTATCTGTATCAAATCATCATTAAGATACAATTCACTTTCCCTAATGTAGAAGCAACATTGTGATTCATTTTGAATTTAATCATAACAAAACCACTCAGGAGAAAGGTCATTCTCAGAGCAGAAGGCCATCAGGAATGAACAGCAGATGATAATGCTGTAAGAAAAGCTGTCTGCGATAAGTATAATGTGTGTTGAAACTGATAATCTTCACTTCTAATCAGCAGTGACTTTGCCATCAAAAAATCAGGAAGGAAAAAGTTTTAGATTTTATACAGGTTGTATTATTGCTGTGGACTAAAGGATTTCAAATACCATTAAGAAAAAATGAAATCATCTGATTTGAAAGCATTTCAAAATGCAAATAGGTTTAATGTGAGGATATATTTTAGTTCGATTATTAGTTTGTACTTGCCCCTTTGCATATCCATATGGACAAAAATAAAACTTTGATATTGTTATTTTCATTGTCCTTTCTGTTAGGATATTTTTCAAGCCATTGCTTGTTTTTCAATTCTGACTTCCACTCTCAAATGTTCACTTCATTTTTAACAGGCCTCTTTGTAATAATGAGCAAAGCTTCCTGGACAAATTCTTTGAACTCAAACCCATTTGTTTACAAATAAAATAAAAGCCATAAGTGCACAGATGCATTTCAATAATGTATATATTTACCTGGTGTCAAGGAGGAAACCGAGTGCTTATCACGCTTCATTAGTTGTTTAAAAATAAATGCATTTTTTAGAAGTAAAATGTTTTCAAATTCAATAGCTTAAATGTATAATATAAGTTGAAAACACCTTATAAGTCATTTTTATTTCATGAACTCGAGGACATAGGTTTAGGGAGAGAGGGGAAAGATTTAAAAGGAACTTAAGGGCCAAGTTTTCCGCGCGTGTATGGAAAGAATGGCCAGAGGATGTGGCAGAGGCTGGTACAATTACAACATTTAAAAGGCATCTAGATGGGTGTATGAATAGGAAGGGATTAGAGGGATATGGGCCACGTGCTGGCAAATAGGACTAGTTTAACATAGGATATTTGATTATCCTGAACTAGTTGAACCAGAGGGTCTGTTTCCGTGCTGTACATCTCTATGACTCTTTGACTGAAGCAGTAAAATGGATCACGTGACTCTGAAAAATAAAGGAAGTGGGCAGAACTGTTCTTGAACTGGTGTGTAGTGCTTAGGAACACAGTAATATTGGAGTTTGTCAGTGTGAGACTCAGGGAATGGGAGACTAAGCACTACACATCTTCATTGAAGGCACTGTACAAACTGTAGCATTCTGACCATGTTTAATATCCAAGGAGAAAGTGAGGGCTGCAGATGCTGGAGTATCAGAGCTGAAAATGTGTTGCTGGAAAAGTGCAGCAGGTCAGGTAGCATCCAAGGAACAGGAGAATCGACGTTTCGGGCATAAGCCCTTCTTCAGGAATGAGGAAACTGTGTCCAGCAGGCTAAGATAAAAGGTAGGGAGGAGGGACTTGGGGGAGGGGTTTTGGAAATGCGATAGGTGGAGGGAGGTCAAGGTGAGGGTGATAGGCCGGAGTGGGGTGGGGGCGGAGAGGTCAGGAAGATGATTGCAGGTTAGGAATGCGGTGCTGAGTTTGAGGGATTTGACTGAGACAAGGTGGGGGGAGGGGAAATGAGGAAACTGGAGAAATCTGAGTTCATCCCTTGTGGTTGGAGGGTTCCCAGGCAGAAGATGAGGCGCTCTTCCTCCAACCGTCGTGTTGCCATGGTCTGTTTCGCAGTAGGTTAAAATCTTCGAGGAGAAAGTGAGGGCTGCAAATGCTGGAGTATCAGAGCTGAAAATGTGTTGCTGGAAAAGCGCAGCAGGTCAGGCAGCATCCAAGGAACAGGTTTCGCAGTAGGTTAAAATCTTCGAGGAGAAAGTGAGGGCTGCAGATGCTGGTTAAAATCAATTCTCCTGTTCCTTGGATGCTGCCTGACCTGCTGCGCTTTTCCAGCAACACATTTTCAGCTCTGATACTCCAGCATCTGCAGCCCTCACTTTCTCCTCGAAGATTTTAACCTACTGCGAAACTCCAAACAGACCCCACCACCAATGATATATTTCCCTCCCCTCCCCTATCAGCGTTCCGAAAAGACCACTCCCTCCGTGACTCCCTCGTCAGGTCCACACCCCCCACCAACCCAACCTCCACTCCCGGCACCTTCCACTGCAACCGCAAGAAATGCAAAACTTGCGCCCACACCTCCCCCCTTACTTCCCTCCAAGGCCCCAAGGGACACTTCCATATCCGCCACAAATTCACCTGCACACACATCATCTATTGCATCCGCTGCACCCGACGTGGCCTCCTCTATATTGGGGAGACAGGCCGCCTACTTGCGGAACGTTTCAGAGAACACCTCTGGGACACCCGGACCAACCAACCCAACCACCCCGTAGCCCTACACTTTAACTCCCCCTCCCACTCCACCAAAGACATGCAGGTCCTTGGACTCCTCCATCGCCAGACCATGGCAACACGACGGTTGGAGGAAGAGCGCCTCATCTTCTGCCTGGGAACCCTCCAACCACAAGGGATGAACTCAGATTTCTCCAGTTTCCTCATTTCCCCTCCCCCCCACCTTGTCTCAGTCAAATCCCTCAAACTCAGCACCGTCTTCCTAACCTGCAATCATCTTCCTGACCTCTCCGCCCCCACCCCACTCCGGCCTATCACCCTCACCTTGACCTCCCTCCACCTATCGCATTTCCAAAGCCCCTCCCCCAAGTCCCTCCTCCCTACCTTTTATCTTAGCCTGCTGGACACAGTTTCCTCATTCCTGAAGAAGGGCTTATGCCCGAAACGTCGATTCTCCTGTTCCTTGGATGCTGCCTGACCTGCTGCGCTTTTCCAGCAACACATTTTCAGCTCATGTTTAATATCCAAGCAGGATTATTTTATATGATGGGTAATTTATTTAATAAGAATAGTTTTATCATTACAGAAAACAAAATACATGTTTGAGAGTTTCTTTTGCCTGATCACTTCATTTCTCAAGCGATTATCTGAAACTTAAAGTTTAGTCTTTTATATTTAGAGGCCCCACGGTGTGGTTTATCTAGATTGTGCATAAACCTGGTACTGGCTCTGGCCTCCTCTGGTCAGGACTATCTGGAGTAGTTCTTGCACCTTCTAGCTAAGAGATAGGAAAGCTCCCCCTAAGCTAAAACCTCTGTCTGTTAAGCATAGTGCATTTCCAATTTTTTATTGTTAATTTTAAACACAAAACTCAGTAACTCTTTCAATTCTCTAAGCAATCAAGATGTTTTATATTCTGGAGTGCAATCCTAATTAGAGTTCTGTCTGGTTATAATCTAATGCACAGAATGACTGTCTGCTAATGTACCATTGATTAATAGGCCTCAGAGGTCAAAATTCTTCTTGAACAATTATAATCACCTCATGGTATCAGTGCTGGGTCCTCTACTTTTTGTAATTTACATAAATGATTTGGATGCGAGCATAAGAGGTACAGTTAGTAAGTTTGCAGATGACACCAAAATTGAAGGTGCAGTGGACAGCGAAGAGGGTTATCTCAGATTACAACAGGATCTTTACCAGATGGGCCAATGGGCTGAGAGGTGGCAGATGGAGTTTAATTCAGATAAATGCGAGGTGCTGCTATTTTGGGAAAGCAAATCTTAGCAGGACTTATACACTTACTGGTAAGGTCTTAGAGAGTGTTGCTGAATAATGAGGCCTTGGAGTGCAGGTTCATAGCTCCTTGAAAGTGGAGTCTCAGGTAGATAGGATAGTGTAGAAGGCATTTGGTATGCTTTCCTTTATTGGTCAGAGACAGGAGTTGGGAGGTCATGTTACGGCTGTACAGGACATTGGTTAGCCCACTGTTGGAATATTACGTGCAATTCTGGTCTCCTTCCTATTGGAAAGATGCTGTGAAACTTGAAAGGGTTCAGAAAAGATTTACAAGGATGTTGCCAGGGTTGGAGGATTTTGTCTATCGGAAGAGGCTGAACAGGCTCGGGCTGGTTTCCCTGGAGCATCGGAGGCTGAGAGGTGACCTTACAGAGGTTTACAAAACTATGAGGGGCATGGATAGGGTAAATAGGCAAAGTATTTTCCCTGGAGTCAGTGAGTCCAGAACTAGAGGGCATAGGTTTAGTGTGAGAGGAGAAAAATATAAAAGAGACCTAAGGGGCAAATTTTTCACACAGAGGGTGGTACGTGTATGAAATGAGCTGCCAGAGGAAGTGGTGGAGGCTGGTACAATTGCAACATTTAAGAAGCATTTGCATGGGTATACGAATTGGAAGGGTTTGGAGGGATACAGGCCAGGTGCTGGCAGGTAGGACTAGATTGGGTTGGTGTATCTGGTTCGGCATGGATGGGTTGGACCGAAGGGTCTGTTTCCGTGCTGTACATCTCTGTGACTCTATGGTATTTGATGCTCTGGTCGTTAGTTCTACTGAAGTCAATGGTGATGAATATTGAATGTGAGTTGCAGAAAATTAATGAGAAGCCACTTTTTCATACCATTCAAGTCCTATCCAAAATACTACTGTTCTCTCACTCTCCATGCGTTGAACCTCAGTACAGCCTTGTAAAAGTTGAATTGAATCATGGGAGTTCCTTGCCGAGAGGAAATATCAGGCCATGACTCTCTCCCACACATCATTCAAAGGAAACTTTTAAGCATATGTAAGAGCTTTATTAAGATTATTCAGAAATCAAGAATAGGTTATTAAAACAGAAACCACTGGAAATATGCAGCAGATCAGGTAACATCTGTGGAGAGAAAAAGTCTGCTTGACCGTGGCAGATCTGAAATGGGAACTCTTGTTTCTCTCTCCACAGAATGTTGCCTACACTTCTGAGCATTTCCAGCATTTTCTGCTTTTATTTCAGATTTCCAGCTTCCACAATATTTTGCTCTTGTAATAGTAATAGCTGATATCCCTGAATCTCTGTAGAAATATGATGCTTATTATGAGGAAAGCCAACAAAAAGGATATTATCTTCATAAAAGGACCTTGCAAACATTTAAGTTTCAGCTAATTATGCTGAAACTAAGAAATGAATCGACTACCCCAAAAAGATTCTTAGATTTAAATTTAAGTTCATGTATAGTTTGTTGTAAAACCATTTTTCCTACGCCATGTTAACGTCTCATTCTGAGTATTTTAACATTAAGAAGAGAATCTTCTTTCTCCGTTTCCTTGTTCACATTGTTCCTTCTTTGTATTAGTAATCTCTTCCTCCTCCAATCACACAACCTCCTACCTGAACTTATTCTTTCCTCAGTACTAAGGATCTCTTTACCTCCCTCTCACATCCTCTTTTTGTATTCATCAGGTTTTTAATTGTTTCTCTCTGCAAATCAAGATTTTCTTGCCTCCTCTTTCACTCTATTTAACTTTAATGCTGATTGTATTAGGGACTTTATTGCTACAATTACAAAAATAACTCTTTTTACTATGTTGCCCTCTTACCTTTCACAGCCCCATAAATTTCCTGCCAGCTGTGAATATTCTGTAAGTAATACCAGTGCAAAATCTTATTAGCCTTCATTTTGATATAATTTTAGCAAAATATTTCCAAAATTACTTTAATGATAGTTAATAGCAAATTATTGCAAGATTATTTATTCGGGCTAAATATGTTTGAAGGCATTTATTTGAAAGTAAGGATAGATCTAAGTGTCTGCAAGAGAAAGGAAAGCTGAGTTACCTAATGTTTGATAGATTATATCAATTATGGATTTGTTTCAATTTTTTATGTCTTCTGATCTCTCAGGAGCCACTAGTTCTTGACTTCTGAGACTGTTTTTGAGATATAGTTTACCATGACAATGGAACACTGCTCCAAATTATATTTGGACACATTGAATTTAAGCAAAAGATTTTTTGTCAAAATCTTGAATAAAAGAGACATACAAGCCAAAGATGACCTTTGGGGATGTAAATTCTGAGTCTGTCTGGAAAATTCCTGTGCAGATTATAATTAATCCTGAGCAAAATAAGGGAATGTCACACCTGGAGAGTATCAAGGACTTCAAACAGAGACTCATCAAAAGAAAAGATGCTTTGCAAAAATTAAAGCATAGTCTGTTGTGATTTCTAATCGAGGAATACATAAGAAAAAGGGTTAAAAAAAAAAACCTAGGTCTTGGTATGTCAATGTAGTGTTCTAGTTCTATGGGGTTGGTGTATGTTGTTAGGATCACACCTGAATAGAACCCTGTTGGCTACTTTTACCTGAAAGCACAAGGGTACGGTTTCTCTCTGTTGTATTGATTGCTGAAAATAAGTCACAATTCTGCAAAAGCATCATTGCAAAGGAAGCAGAACAACTCCTTCAGAGAAACATGACAAACCAAGAACCTCCGAATTAATTGCTCAGCTGCTGACATCTGCCCTTCTAGAACCTTCAATTTAACGGCTGCAACTTTCCAACCTCTACTCAGCATGGAGGAGCAAATTTGTGGTTTGTGTCCGTGGGACATTTCATTATTAGTTTGAAAATGTGAGGAAAAGTAAATTGACAATTTCCTTAACCCAAGAAAGCCAAGTTAAATTGGATCCCTTTGAAACACTGAAACTGGGAAAGCTATCCACAAGGGGAGAGAGCTCTTGTTGTGTCTTTAACCTTGTTATCTCCAACTGAGGTGAAGGGGGTGGGGGCTAGTGGGAGAGTTGAATGAAAAAGTGGACTCCAGTTCTTCCCTCATCCCCTGGAAGTGTAATGATTTTAGAGTTTTCCTAATTATGTGTACTCATTAGGGACTGGTCATAACAAGTTGACAAGTTACCCATCAGATGGCCATGAGAGTGAAGTGCATGGAAAACACAGTCCTCCATTTCTTTCTTCAGAATCCTCTTCATTGGGTTTACTAAAATTGTCAAAATTAATCCACAATTCTTCCTCTGTGTTAGTTGGAACTCTGTACATCCTTCCATATATTGACATGAGGAGCTGACAGAATTTGTCCTTTTTAAGCAACAAGTCTGTTCATTGCAGATTCAGCCATTTTGATGGACATAGATCATCTGTAATGAGGAAAGGAATGGACGTTAAAAAACTTACATTTGTAGCCCAGCAAATAATCTCCTGAGCAAATTACTTCTTTTTCATAAATTGTTTTTGAAATGAAGCAACTTAGGAAAAGCAGGACAATGATGATGATCACATGTCGGTCACCACTTCTTACATCAAGTTGCTGACAACTAACATCTTTTTAAACTAACCAGCCTTCAGGGTAAGTTCCCATTAATGATGACCAGAGTGTTGGAGAACATTAAAGCTGGGATTGGCAATTAGCTGCTTAGTTTTGCAGATTACAAGAAAGCAGGAGGGGAGGTCAGAAATCTCAGTTGTGTGAAGGATTGGATTCAAAGATGCAGCAACAATTCTGAGTTCAACACAATGAGAAAAAGAACATGTAAGATAGGAAATTTCAAATTCTGGCAAATCGTTAGAAGACAGTTGAAAGAGATCAGTAACCATGACCTTCTTGATAAAAAAGACAAAAGAAGAGGAAATATAATGGTGAGAGAGTGAAGGTAAAGTCCCCATAATCCCAGAGGACTGTTCTGTCATTAGAGAGAGATGACTGGTGATGAGTCTAACCTGAAGGTCACCATATCTCAGGCGAGGCCAAAGAGGTAGAACTTTCATGGTAACCTCAGCTGGTAGGTAGATTGAATCTGTGCTGTTGGCACAAATCTGCATGACAAACCAGCTGTCCAGCCAATTGAGCTGATAATCTAAAAAAATGAACTGCAGATGCTAGAAATCTGAAAATATACAGAAATTGCTCGAGAAACTCAGCAGACCTGGCAATATCTGTGGAGCGAAAGCAGAGTTAACCTTTCAGGTCCAGTAACCCTTCTTCAGAACTGATGGTAGCTATGAAACGATGGTATGAATGCTAAAGACAGGAGGTGGGTGAAGTAAGAGGATACGAAATATGTGAAGATGGAGCCCAGAGACAGACAGATAGAGAGAGAGAAAAAAAAACAAGAAAGAGAAAGAGAGAAAGACAGTTAGGTTGACAAAGGGATGGATAATGGTTGGCCAGGGAGAAAGAAAATCTGAAATTGTGGAACATCAGTCGTAAAAATGGGTTGGCAGTGCTGAAAACAGTCCATATGATGACAAGGCCTGGAGTGTGGGGATGGGTAAAGGACATGGAAGAAGGTGTTCAGGTCTAAAATTGTTGAACATGATGTTGAGTCCTGAAGGTTGCAAGGTCCCCAAGTGGAAAAAGAGATGCTGTTCTTCCAGATTACACTGAGCTTCTTGGACAGGAAGCCTGAGACAGGAATGTTGGCCACAGAGCATGGTTGTGTTGTAGTGGCAGGTGGACAGGATGTAGGTGTTCTTCCAAGCAGTCGCCCAGTCTGCGCTTCATCTGCCCAGTGTAGTAGGACACCACATTATAAGCAGTGAATATATCCCTTTGTCTGTCCTACTAATTTCTCTCCCTCTGTCCTCCATCTCCACCTGTTGCATACTCCTTCACCAACCTAAAGTCCAGCATCTCACACTTGAATGCCTCCTCTGTAACAGTTTACTACACAGTTTCTCTCCAATATGCTCTTTTCCAGCTGGCATGTTACATCCAACTCAGCTGTCAGCCTTTCCAAGTCAGTAACATTAATCTATAATTCAAACTTTTCATCATTGAGTGCTGTATCTTTCTGGAAGTCTTCTTCTTCAGCTGCCTGAGCTTTCCAAATTAGCAGATGAAGAGCCATCAGACGCGAAACATTATGTTTGCTTTCTTCTCACTGATATTGCCAGACCTGCTGAGTTTCTCCAAAAATTTCTGTTTCTATTAAAGAAGGAAAGCTCATTAGCAATTTCACCAAGCAGTGAGGCAGCATCAAGATTCTCACCAACACTTGGCACAACCAATGACACAACATTGGTAACATCAAGTGCTCCATCATTGGAGAAGTATTCAAATTATCACTAAGAGCTCTAAAATGCAAATCTATAAGGTGGAGGTACAACCTCCTATCACCTAATCAATGCCATGAATATTATTTTAGGTAAGACAATAAATTATAATGGATTCTAAAAAGTTTTTAATTCAATTATAAATTCCATTGTTAATCATCTTTAGTCAGGATATCATTTTAAAAGAAGCCATGATTGGAAGGACTATATGAAGATTTCAAGGAAAGTTGAAATGCAAGTATGCTACCAGGGTGCCATATGTTTCTGTTACAATGCCATCAGGTGCCAAGCAGCAATAGTTCAGTCTACCAATGGAGATCTCTAAGAAATATACCTCCAACATATTGACTCTGTGTGTGATTATTTCAAACTTCTGGATACAAAAAGACTAACAACTTGCATCTACTGTCTGAACAAATAACAGGAGTTCAGCCAATATTCTGTTGCAATATATTTTGTCAGTGATCTATTAACTAAGAGATATTAAAGAAACTGCTGCTGTCACAACATGAAGTGAAATATGATCATTACTCACATTTATTACTGAAGTGCTGACAGGTGACATGTGTCCCATCACGTTTGTCTCTTGAATGTTACAGTTAGCAAACCATCTCCATCATGGGGGTGGTTCAGTGGCTAGCATTGCTGTCTCACAGTACCAGAGACCTAGGTTCAATTCCACCCTTAGGTAACTGTCTGTGTGGAGTTTACATGTTTTCCCTATGTCTGCATGAGTTTCCTTTGGCTTCTTCCCACCATCCAAGATGTGCAGGTTAGGCGGATTGGCCATACTAAATTGCCCATTGTGTCCAGGGATGTGCAAGCTATGCGGATTAGCCATGGAAAATGCAGGATGGTCAGGTAGGGGCTGTGGGTCTGGATGGAATGTTCTTTGGAGGATTGGTGTGGACTCAATGGGCTGAAAAGCCTGCTTCCATAATGTAGGGATTCTATGATATTACTCATATGTTCCAAATCATTTCTTTAGGTGAAACTGAAAATGAAAATTAGTTAAAATTCTCATGACAGAATCTTAGTCAGCTTCTTTCTGATGTACATAATGGGTGATTGTGTTGTCTCACAGTTAATACACAACTATGCCTCTAATAGAAATGCTCATAATAACAGCATTGTTTAATAACATATGATCCGAGGTTATAAAGGCCTCAGACTCCACCCTAACAGGGCCACTGGAAGCATGACATACCGATGGGAACATGCTGCTGTTTGTAACCAAATCGAATATTTGCCAATATTAAAAAATAAAGAACTGCAGATGCTGAAAATCTGAAACAACAACAAAAGCTGCATGTCTGGCAGCATCTGTGGAGAGGAAGCAGAGTTTCGGGTCCAAAGACTCTTCTTCAGAGGACAAACTTGCTGTCTTTCTCCAGAAATTGCTGGTTTAGTTAGCTCAATGTTAGCCTAGACTCTGAAAGGTCTGTGACTGTATATATGTATATACCAACAGCTGTAATTAACATCTTTTGAATCATTCAATACTGCATTGACTACATCTAGTTCTCATGTTACAGGAGCTTGCATAAATGTTACCCCAATCAGGGACAATACCTGCTGGAGGCAAAAATCCACAATGGCAGAACAAGTACCTTATTTGTAGACTGTGCCTCATGTCCTTGCAAGAGAAAGGCTAAGATTCCTATGAAAGCAAAACATGAAATTTCCTGTCCACGACTGCCCTTTTTTGACTCAGTTTTTGTGACCCTCAGACCTGTGGTTAAAAACTTTAATGGTATTGCTGGAGGGAAGTGCTGCCTTGAGCAGCTGTAGTGAGAATTCCAACATAACCAAACTGAAATAAATGAAAAGTATTTCCCTTTGGTCATCTTTGTGAAAATGGAGAAGCCAAATGTAAAAAGACTGCAGAATAAAGTTGCCAAGTTTACAAAGAGGAAGGGGAAACACAGCAAATGAACTAGGAATGAGTAATGAGAAAGCTTGAGTCTTGAGTGCCTGCAGATTGCATGATGATTGAGGAGTTCCACAATATCTGCGCTTTGTTTTTAGGATAGGGCACAAGGCAGTTTATCTTGACTTCATCACAATGAGAAAGCAGGAGGAGGAAGCACTTGTATTCTAGCTCAGGACGTACAGGGAAGGAAAGTTCAGAGGATCAATAAACTAAAATAGTTTCAGAAAATGGGGAGTCAGATATTGATGGTTATGACAATAAAGATGTCGCCAGAGGTGAGACATTGATCAGCAATATACTAATTGCTAATAATAATTTTATAATAATAGACATTTGCAGTTTACTCCTCCCAGCACAACATATGTTGACAATGAATTGGTAATTTGACAAAGAATCGGTATTTGTTCTTAGTCTGTTTGTTTGGGTCCATTCAGAAACTATTCTGCATTTACACTGATTGCCTACTTGAAATGACTAAGCTGAAAATTGACTTCTTGTATATAGAAGTATAATCAGTGCTGCATTCAGGTAGTGCCTCACAACCATATACACCACTGAATTGTAATCAATGTGGCAAATTATCCTGTCTGAAAGCAGAAAGATTTGTGCCACCCTTCTAAAAGCTTCTTTAAAAATTCTTTGTAGCCTACTAAAGTAATGCTATTTCTGCAACCAGACAGACAGAAAGAGATTTGGTTTCCTGTTTAATTGTTATCTATTACAAAGAATATTGGTCAGCTGCCAATGCTCACAAAAAAAGTAGAGAAAGTAATTATTACAATTTATTTTACGACACCAAGATTATATAATATTTATACAATGATGATACTCACTACCACTGGAGCAAGACTGTACAGGCATTTTATTGTAGAATAACAACTTTTCAAATATGTTTCTCATCATTTTTATCTAAAACACAGGAATTGCTGAGCTTTCTGATATTAAATCCAAACAGAAAATGCTGCAAAACTTCAATGGATCTGACAGGTCTCTATGGGGAGAGAAACAAAATTAACATTGCAAGTCTAAGATAATTCTTCTTCGGAATTAAGGGGTTCTGTTTGTCTCAGATCCCCAGCATTCATATTAGCTTGATTTTATTTGGGCTGGCTAAGATTGCTTAAATGCTAAAATCTAATATTTGTATAAATCTACACTAGATTGAAACTTGGAACATTGAATTTTCTTGTAGTAATGTAGTTATTGTCTAGTTGTAAAAACAAAAGTGAAAGCTTAGAATTGAAATCAATGTTTGAAGATCAATGATAATGCACATCAGGTTACTCCAGCTTGAAACAAGAAAGACAACTTGGTGCTTCTGGTAAAACATCATGCCAAAGTAATGCAGGAGCTTCCATCACGATACTGAAGAAACTGTGCATTTATAAGGAATTAGATATGAACTAATGTCAGCAGCCAGGTAGAAATGTGAATAGCTATAGTAGAATAATAGCTTTTCATGACATTGTGCAACTAGTCCCATATAATGATTGCACCTGAACTGCAGAATCCAAGTTTGGAGACAAGAAGTTTCAATCCAATACATGCTCTCCCATACATAGGTGAATAGTCTTTATGCATATAGTATTATGTTCCATACAGGAATCTAGCATAGAAGTTTACATTTCCATGAATTACAAGTGATTGGTATTCAGTAAAATCTATTTACCAAAATGTGGCAGGACAGAAGAGTCACATCATTATTCAGTGGGTAACATGAAAAAGCAGCGTGAGAACCAAAGGGTTAATCCACGGCCCTATGATTTCAGTAGGAAGTTCAATGTAAAGGAAACCCTTGACCAAAGAATCAGATCATGGGTTACAAATCAAGTCAAATGATGTAAGTCTTTTTTTATTGTTAGGAAGTTGAGGAATGTACGGACTTGTGTATTTGGTAAATTCTGTTTTGAGCAGAGATCCATGTTTAATGGCATTCATTAGCACTGACCTTCAAAATCTAGCTTCAGTGTAATCTATCTTTTTTTTAGAAAAGTTCTTTTCTTTGTGTGATGGTGGTCTTGACCCATCTGTAATACTCTCACCAGAAGGCCGGAAGTTCCAGAGTCTTGAGCAGGTAATCCATGCAGGCACATCAGTGCTACAGTGACGGAGTTCCACTCATGAAGAGGAGCAGGGATTTTTCCAGACTTTCAGGGAAATGTTCATGCCTTAATCAACATCACTAAAACAGATCATCTGGTCAGTTGTCTCAGTGCTGTTTGTGGAACCTTGCTGTGCACAAACTGACTGCAATATTTCCTACATTACAAATGGGGCCATAGTTTGACAGCATTCCTGGCTGTCACTGGCTGAGAAGCTGTTTAGGACATTTATCAGAAGCAATGCATAAATGGAAGTTGTTTTTTCCCTTTATAATTTTTATAATTGAGGGTGTTGGATGATTTTCTCAGACAATTGAAGAAAAAATGAATGAGTTGCCAAACCTTAGGTCAATTTTACACAACTAGGTCAATGACTTCTCATTGCTTGTCAAGAGTAACAATACAACATACTGTTACTGGAAAAATAATGTGCTTATTCTATATAAATAAGCCACATAAATCTACCAAATTTAACAAGTATAATGCAACAATTAAAATTATTTAGCATCCATCGTCTATAAACACTGCTAAGATGTGATTGAACTAGCGAGTTTTTGGTGGAATTTATTTTGACACAATATCAATTTGGGAGAATTTCACGGAGGCCATGAACCCCAGACATTTTCATTCCACAAGTCTCTGCCAGTCACTTCATTAAGTATGCACCTGGTTCCATGGCATCCTCTCTTGCAAAATCTTGCACTTAACAGGAGCAGAAGCGCTTCTCAGTGCTGAGGCCTTGGGGTGTTCATGCCTTGGACATCATATTTAATCCCCAGCTGCAAAAGTAGCAATCAGGTCAGTGTGGTGCCCATAGTCTGGAAGAACGTGCAGCAATATCAGAAAAAGTTCAATAATCTTATCTGCTGAAAGGGTAACTGCCACCCTCTTCTCTCTGCTACTGCACTCTCTAACTCTGCCATTGCATCCGTTTGTTTACCAAGTCTGTCAATGTTAGTATTGCACACAGCAACTTCCCTCAATTCTCCCAAACCACTGCTCATGTGCATACATGTTAGCGGCAGTAACAAAGTTTATACATATATAAATGCTGAAGCTTTAGGGTGAGTAATATCTTAAATCTCTGTGGAAAAAGTATTTTCTCCCCTCGCATTTGCTTCTTTAACAAAACATCCTCAAACTCTCGAGAAGCTGACTACCATTTAGAACAAAGGAGCCCACTTGATTTGGTTTGATTTATTATTGTCACACGTGCAGTGAAAAGTTTTGTTTTGCGTGCAGTCCAGGCATTTTATACCAAACAAAGATCATAGAGTGATAGAACAGAACGAGGAACACAAAATTATAGCCGCAAAAAAGGTACATAAAAAGCAGGATCAACATTAGATTTGAAATTGGAGATGTCTATTCAGAAGTCTAATAACAGCAGGGAAGAAACATCCACTACCAATGTTCAGTAGCAGCACTGTACACTTACTACAAGACGCATTGCAGAAATTCACTAAAGAACGTTAGACAGCACCTTCCAAACCACTTCCATCTAGAAGGAGAAGGGCAGCAAATACATGGGAACATCACCACTTGCAAGTTTCCTTCCAAGTCACTCACCATTCTGACTTGGAATTATATTGCCATTCCTTCATTGTCACTCAGTCAAAATCCTGGAATTTCCACTCTAATGCCATTGCAGGTCTAACTACAACACGTGGACTACATGTTCAAGGAAACAGCTCGCCACCACCTACTGAAGGACAACTGGAGTGAGATAATAAATGCGGGCCAGCCAGTGATGCGAACGCGCATTGAGAATTTAAAAAAATATTTTCAGCTAATCAGAATGAACTTGTAAAGTTGCAAAGGTGCAGAGCCAACAACCTGTCTCTGAACATGGACAAAACAAAAGAGATGGTTGTTGACTTCAGGAAGGTACAGAGCGACCACCATATCGACAGCTCCCCCGTGGAGATCGTGAAGAGCACCAAATTTCTTGGCGTCCACCTGGCGGAGAATCTCACCTGGTCCCTGAACACCAACTCCATAGCTAAGAAAGCCCAGCAGTGTTTCTAATTTTTGCATTGGTTGAGGAAAAGCCACCTCCCCACGTCCCCCCATCCTCATCACATTCTACATTGAGAGTACCCTGAACAGCTGCATCACTGTCTGGTTCAGGAATTGTACCATTTCGATCATAACACCCTACAGCAGGTAGTGAGGACAGCTGAGAGGATCATTGGGGTCTCTCTCCCTGCCATTACAGACAGTTACACCACACGCTGCATCCACAAGGCTAACAGTATGGTGGATGACCACACACATCCTTCATTCAAATTCTTCTCCCTCCTGCCATCTGACAGAAGATACCAGAGCATTTGTGCTCTCGTGGCCAGACTGTGTAATAGTTTCTTCCCTCAAGCCACCAAGCTCCTTAACACTGTATGATCACACTTTATTCCATTTGCAGTTTTGGACGACTTTTTGAATTGCCGCTGAAACAATGGTTTTAATAATGATCATTCATTGTTACATTGTAATTTGTCCACCACTGTGCCTATTGTCTTGTCTTGTTAGGAATTACTGGGCTGCCTTGCATGTTTTGCACTTTTCTATGCACTTTATGCTGCCCTGTGTATGACTGCACTCTCTTGCAGTCTGTGTGTTCATATAGCACCTGGGTCTGGTAGGAATGCTGTCTTGTTTTTATTGCACCAGCTGTATATGGTAGAAATGACAAATAAAGCTTATCTACCTGATCTCCTTTGTTATGTCTGATGAACCTGATTGAATTGGTTTGAAGGGATTAGTAAACAAGAGATTTCCATTGGGTGAAATGTATTTGGATTTGCTCTGAAAAGACTGTTGAAGTTGAAGCTCACAGAATTGAAGGCAAATTGGTGATCTGATTAACAAAGTAGTTAAGCAAATGTCACTGACAGTACTTTAACAGGGTGGTACTCTATTACTCAGGAAGTGATGAGTGATATCCTGGCCTTAACTATTCACAGCATTCATCAATTACTTAAGTGTTGAGATAGAAAGCCACATATCAGCATACTAATGACACAAAGATAGATGCTATTGTAAGTAGTGCAGATATATGGGCAAGATTATAGATAGATGTTTGTGCATTAAATTAATGGACAAAATGTAGCAAACTGTTTTAAATGCAGGCAAATTTAAGTCATCCTCTTTGAACCCACAAAGAATAGAACAGGGAACTATCTAAGTCACAAAAACTAAAGTAATGGAGTTCCAAATTGGGAGTCAGGTACACAAAATCTCATGATTAGGAACAAGAAATAATGAAAATGGTTAATTCTATGGTAGTTTTTACATCTAGCAAAATGGAATAGAAAAGAGCAGAAATTATGGTTCAGCTACACAAAACCCAGTTACAGCACACACACAGTAGTTTGTCTACAAAGTGATTGTTCTCTTTTTTCCACACAGGGCAAGAAAATCAAATTGTCCCTTCTCAAGACCTGGACAAAGTGTGATACGTTTTTCAACCAAGTGTTTCCATATTGAAAATGCACCATGTTTCTTTGAATCTGTCTGAATAGAAAGGTTGTGTCTGGAAGCATCTTCAGTGTAGGCTAAATGCAAAAGATTGTAAGTTTATGGTTATTTCTTTGATTCACTCAAACCTATTGTAAAATCAGCATAGAACTGTATCAGTCACACTCACAATAAAGTGATTACAGTTTAAGCTCAAAGTTTTTCTGATTGCCCATCTCAGCAGCCATCTTAAATGATTCCTCAACAAATCTAATTGGACGTCAATATTATATATTAATGAACATTAACATAAAGACAAATCTCCTGATATCAATTTGCTAAAACATACATATAAGTTATCTAAAAACTCAACTTCAAAGACCAAAGCCCAATAAAAGACCTGAAAGGCTCTGTCAAGCCAAAACTTTATACAAAATTCCACATCAATTTGGCCAATTTACACCAACATTTGCAGAAAATCCCAAGCATCTATTGCAGCATAAGAAAAGCAGAACCTTTCTATGTATATTCTCCCCTGAATTTCCAAAAATACCCTGAGTCTGTATTCCCAATACCAATTTAATGTTAATTTTGTGCCCAGATTCTTGATGAGATTTTTTAAAATCACACCTTGCAAGCTCATAGGAACTCTTGTATCCAGAGAGAATATCAGAAAATAGATTATCTAACCTTGTTTCTTACCTCTCACCATCCCCTCTGCAAATGTGGACATTATTTCACTGAAGGTTTCAAGCAAGTTAGCAAGTGATCCACTTCAAGTCTTTAAAACCAATCGAAATAAAATAATAATTTTATATTGTCGACCTGCTCCTGATCCATTTTCTGATATAGGAAGCAGAAATCAGTCAGTCAGTCTGATATAACTAAAATAGTGCAGATCCTGGAAATCTGAAATAAAAACAGAGTGCTGGAGAAGCTCAGTCGGTCTGACAGCATTTGTAGAGAGAAATAGAGTTAGTGTTTCAAGTCCATTATGACTTCAGAACTTTTGAGGATTTTCTGAAGAAGTGTCATATCAGACTCAAGACATCAATTCTGCTTCTCTCTCTTGACAGATGCTGTCAGATCTACTGAGTTCCTCCAGCACTTTGTTTTTATTTCAGTCTGCCACAACTGCTTATGTTTCTTCAATGCAAACACTGGGCTGCTCTTTCTCCTTCCTAACCCATACCGGGGGAAAAAAAGACATAATCTTTTATCTTGATAAACCCACCATTAAAGTAACTAATCACCCAATGAAAATATAAAAAATTCCAAACACTGTCCATCAGGGACAGGATAACAATAACAACACAAAATGAGTGATAAAAAGAAAGAAGATTAAATCAGTGGAGTTAGTTGGAAAGAGACAGCCCTTTTCTATGTGCAGAAGTGCTCTTACACACAAATGAATTGTTTTTCCCATTTCCAAATCGTTTATGATATGTTTTTCTTCTATTAGTAACCACCAGTGAATAACTTGTGTTTTCTGATGCAGACCAAAGGTAAAGAAGGGGAGGGACTATATAAAAATGGAGTTGGAAAGAAACTGTTTTTTATTGTGGGCGGCACGGTAGCACAGTGGTTAGCACTGCTGCCTCACAGCGTCAGAGACCCGGGTTCAATTCCCGACTCAGGCGACTGACTGTGTGGAGTTTGCACGTTCTCCCCGTGTCTGCGTGGGTTTCCTCCGGGTGCTCCGGTTTCCTCCCACAGTCCAAAGATGTGCGGGTCAGGTGAATTGGCCATGCTAAATTGCCCGTAGTGTTAGGTTAAAGGGGTCAATGTCGGGTATGGGTGGGTTGCGCTTCAGCGGGTCTGTGTGGACTTGTTGGGCTGAAGGGCCTGTTTCCACACTGTAAGTAATCTAATCTAATCTAATCTATTTAATCTATTGTTCTCATCAACTGGTTCAGAGATGTTATTGTACACCTCTGGAACAGGAGGGACTTGAACTCAGACCTCTCAGTCTAGGGATAGGGACACAACCACTGCACCACAAGATGCCCAAGAAACAGACTTTTTTTAACCTATTTTGCTAATCAACATGTTTAGAGATGTTATTACACATCACTGGAGCAGATGGGACTTGAATCCAAACCTCTCAGTCCAGGGTAGAGACACTACCACTGTGCTACAAGCAGTCCCAAGAAACAGTCTTTAAATATATGTTGTAGTGAGAATCTGCTGCTCTCTATTATCTCTTGAGCATCTCTTGAACTTTTATAACATTGTTAAAAATTATCAATTTTACACAACTGCCACCAATTTAGTATTTCCATCCATGATACAGCTCTCAGAAAGATGGAGCTTTTTTGATATTCATTCATGGGATGGGGCAAGATAAGCATTTTGTGCCTATCTCTGACTTGCCTTCAGAAGGTGCTGGTGAACCAGCTCCCTGTACCATTGTGTACACACCCACAGTGCTAGCAGAAAATGAGTTCCTGGAATTTCTTCAGTGTGGTTGGAGGTCATGGGTTTGGGAGGCACTGTCGAAAAAAGTTGAATTGTTCACTCTCCGAGTTCACTTCCCTCCCTACCCTATAGAATTTGCAATTTTGGGACTCCCACTGTCCATCAACCCAGAGACTGTCAAGGTATGTAATGACTCCCCAATACCCTGTCCTTTGATAATGGTCTGGATTTTACTAAAATTCAGCTATGTGTCAATTTTGGGGAGTTTTACAGGGGATTTTGTCTCCAATCTGGTCCAGTGGGTTATCTCATGCAATTGCCCACTGATCATTTATAATCTTTGTGGCACACCTTTAAGGGGCTGCACTATTTTGCATTATTGAGAGGAAATGCTCTCTGCTGTCAGGACCTTCTGAGATTCACACCACCAGTTCCATATTTCAAAGCCAACTGTGCCTGTGCACCAGGACAAATACTCAAGCCAGGAATAGATCTTCACATTTGCCACAGCAGGAGGGAAATGAAAAAGAAAAGCATCTGAGTGCACACAGATGGTACAGGAACACATCTTTGGAAATAGAAGGTAACATTTGTAAATGCACTGCACTTTACACTGACACATGCCAGATTGACACAAGAATGATGTTACAAAGCCTACCCAACTTCAGTGACATACTATAAAAAAACCCTTGCAACAAATACTAATCTTTGCCTAAGGCCCAGACATCACAACATCTTGTCACTATTTGATGTCAAAATGTTACATGTGGGAAAGCTTTCAAACAGTTGATGATGATCACTTTAATTCACAACAGGAAAAGCAAAGAAACAATAAATTATAAAACTGAATTTCTTCTGGGACTAAACAGTGGCAGCTTGCTTTTCCAGTAACAGCAAGTCTGCAGTCAATAAATGGAGACTGTGCCCAACTCCGATTCATTAGAGCTAATTCACTCCTGTCTGTCTTATTGTGCCTGACACGACACTGGTCTGACATGCAGATGGTGATTTTCCTCCTGGTCAATGCCCTCAACTCCCTTCCCACAAAACTGCTGTCATTCTCCAAGCTCTTCAGAGACCTTCACACAACATACACAGATACTTTCTGAATTGTACAGCAAGATCCCCCAGACTGATGCAAGCATAAAAAACTCATCTTCAAAAGGCCTCTTATCTGCTCCATGATCTACCATTTGGAAGAATGGGCTGCATCATATCTATACTTAGCCTTAGGCAGGGGTTGCAAAATGGAGTCATGATCGCCACATAACCATCATTGTAAGGCATCCAGGCCTTGAAACGAAGCAAGAATCCAAGGGCTTTTCAAGATGATCAAAGATAATTATGGCAACTCCCAGAGTACCATACACAGACCTTTAAAATGTGATTCCAATGACTGCCACTGACCGACAAATTGACCACAATTTCTATTGGTGAAGTGAGCCATGTAATAATACTGGCATTCTCAACATGATGTTTGCCCTGCACCTGGGGGAAAACAACAATACAGCAAAGCTTCCTGACCCGGGCTACAGCACTGACCTTGTCACTGCGAAATGAGATGAAGCAGTGTGTTCTGGCCTGAATTGCTCTAGTAACATGTTTCATGCATTGAGGATTATGAAGATTGAGAGATCACAAACAGATCCGCAGTGGATGGTTGGAACCAGCCAGTTGCACAAAACAATTATCACAGCTGTCACCTTGAGATCCATCAGAATAGGATGGCTAACCACCCCTTCAGGTCGCACGTCCTGCTCCAGTAGATGACACTGTTCTGTGGTCGTATCCTGGGACATCCTCATTAGGTGGAAGCACTGTAACTCACTTGTCTGGAGGGAATGGCATGCAGGACAATAGACTTGAAGCCTCCTGCACCTCCTCCACATCCTGAGGGGACCTTCTGCTGTGATTTCTTCAAATGGAGATTGTTTTGACAGCCACTGGAGACTGGTATTAGTTTTGGACCTGCTGATGCACTTGTCGCATCTTCAGTTTCTCTCAGCCTTGGTCAAGCAGCAGCCGCAATGATGATCACCCTTGCAGTGGCTGGATCCAATGGGGATGGTTCCAATGAACCTGAGTGGGGAATATCAGAAACTGAAAAGGCTTCTTAGTAACGTCAACAATCGACATTCACCTCATCCACAAATGATGATTTAACATATGCAGTGGGGCGTGATGAGTGTGAACAAGGAGGGAGATGGGAGGCCGTCACATGAACCCTTAACGTAGTAGGCCTTATTCTGATGTATGTACCACAAAACATGTTGTACAAACATGGTAGGAGATTGTAGATGCAGTAGAATTAATGAAACCTCACGCCCCCATCCATTCCTCTATCCCCTCACCAAAGAAAGGCAGCATTGCACATGACAGCAAATACTTGGGAAATGTGAACAAACTGTAGCTCCCCTCCCTAGTGCATCCTATTGGGCTGTTGGATTGTCTTTGTGAATTGTGACCCTCATGTGACACTTGTAAGACTGTCTGCAATTACCTCTGGTTCACAGAGGTGACTATGATCTATTTGTAATGACAAATCACGTGGTCAAGGTTGTTCGTGGCCAGGATTTGTATTTGACAGGGTTGGTCACTGCTTGTTGTTCACCTGCAGAATCCTGTGATTACAGATGTCTTTAACCTGCACTTTGTACAAGCCTGATTAATGCAATTTCCTCTTGAAGAGCCTCGTACCACTCAGAACTAAAGCCTGCATGCTCGCATAGTAAATAACCCTGCACACACTCTGGGGGTGATGGCAGCCAATTCTCATCTTCATTGAGCATTTGTAATTTAAATGAGGATGAACAGCATTGCAGGTCATTCTTCACTGACTAAGCTGTAGGCTCAGCCCTGTCAATCAAGGTGACTCCCTCCAAATCTTAATATTCATTCCTTCCTCGCATTCCTTATTGATTCCAACACTTCCACACATTCCCATTCAATTCTATTATTCAAGCCGTCATGTTGCATGAGACTCAGGCTTAAAAATTAGACATCCCAAGAATCCCAACAGTGAAGCCAGGGTGATGGGGATCATCAATTTGTTTAAATTCCATTTGTGGTATGTGAGTGTTGCTGGCTAGGCCTGCATTTATTACCCATTCCTACTTGAGAAGGTGATGGTGAGCTGCCTTCTTGAAGTCCACATGTTGTATCTTGACCCACAATGCCATTAGAGAGGGAATTCCAGGAATTTGACCCAGCACTGGGTCCAATTGGCCAGTGATGCCTTCCTCCAATATTAACCAATGTGCACTAATGTTGTATCATCTCTCACCCTTATATGTTGAGTTGCTGCCCCTTCACAATTATTGCCTCCTCCACATCCCAGCATGTCTGCCTCCAATTCTCATAATTGGTTTCTCAACTTTCTCATCACAGCAGTGGCACTGATAACATCCAGTCTGTTCACTGCTAATGGAATAGGCCTCCAGGAATGATGGTGGCCCACTGCCAACTGACTTGGAATGGCGCCTCTATTTGATGGCTGATTGCTATCTATGCAGCTCCCTGACTTGACTTCCTGCTGATCTGTGGACTGGTTGCACTGTATCTGTAGGACTGAATGGATCACTCTCTGGACTGTAATCATACAGATCCTTGACCCTGATGACCCAAGCAGCAAACTGACCATGTCCAAGCCACTGAATTGAGAATGGGCGGCACAGTGCCTCACAGCGCCAGAGACACGGGTTCAATTCCCGCCTCAGGCAACTGTCTGTGTGGAGTTTGCACATTCTCCCCGTGTCTGCGTGGTTTCCTCCGGGTGCTCCGATTTCCTCCCACAGTCCAAAAATGTGCAGGTTAGGTGAATTGGCCATGCTAAATTGCCCGTAATGTTAGGTGAAGGGGTTTAAGTAGGGGTTGTTCTTCGGAGGGTCGGTGTGGATTTGTTGGGCTGAAGGGCCTGTTTCCACACTGTAAGTAATCTAATCTAAAGTGATGCCACTGACTGTGGTGAGACCCTTTGATTGACCACAGTCCTCTTACACTTATCAGTGAAACACAGACAGTTGTCTACTCCCCTTAGAGTTTGAGACATGGCCATTTGGTTGAAACACAATGCAGTATGTTTCTCATGTAAGCTGCTAGCACATGCTGTAGGTGTGGCATTGACACAGCAAAGGAACATGTCCAGCCCCTTGACTGCTCACTGCTGGCAAATATAACAATTTGGCTGGCTTTTTGTGTGTACTGAGAGGCAAGACAAGACAGAAGTACCGTAAGCCAGCAAGTTTTGAATGATACAGTACTTCATAAAAAGGAAAGTCAAGGAGAGACAGAGATACTGCAAGCATCCAATGTAGTGAAATTGCAAAGTAAGCAAACTAAGAGTCCTGCCAGGACACGTAAAGTGCATGCAAATTAACATGGTAGCTGCATTGCAATATCGTGTGTACGCAAGCTCCAAACTGCAGCATTGAAGTGGCTAGTTCTATTATTAGTGAGTTGAAAATGGGCCATGATGATATTATAAAGCTCATACGAGTACCTGATATTAACCACTGTGGATAGGGATTGCAGGTTTCTCATGGAGTGTCCGTGAATGCTAGCTATAATGGAGTCATTGAGGCACATATGGCAAGCTCCAGCCATCAGGTACCTGCTTTCATGTTGGGAATTGTAGCCATCTGGTTTCTCTCTGCTGCCTGAAAAAGTAGCAACTTGCATAAAAATGAGATGGAAATAGGTAATAATAACACACTGATTCCTCTAACTTTTCGCTTACAAAATTCTCAACCCGCCGTTAAAACATTTGGTAAAACATTGAAATTTCTTTTCTCACTGTCGAGATTCTTACATTTCCAATCTCACCATTTATTCTCAATTGACTCACCCCTGCCCAGGCCATCAGGGGCTTGGAAAATTCCACTCGTTGGAATGGAGGACTTAAGAACAGGAGAAGGTCATTCAGCCTTTCAAAGTTACTCTGCCTCTCGGTAAGATCATGGTTGATCTAGTTGGAGTCCACCTCCCACACGATAAACCATGATCCCCTTAATCAAAATTCTGTCTAATTCAGCCTTGAATAAATTCGATGTCCTAGCTCCCTTTTTAAAGTAAATAATACATGCACAAGTGACTCTTTGAGAGAAAGAATTCCTCCTCCTCTGTATTAAAATGAGACTTCTTATTCTTAAATTATGTCTCCTCGTTTTACTTTCCCCCAGAAAATGAAGCAACCTCTTGATATTGATCCTATCATGATCCCACAGGATCTTCTGGATTTCAATAGCATCACTTTGTATGCTTTTAAACTCCAAAGGACATAGATGCAACGAGTTCAGCCTTTCTTCACAGGGTGAATCCTGAATTTCAGGATTGAGTCAAGTGAACCTTCTTGGGGCTGCTATGAATGCAATTATATCGTTTTCGGATAAGGAGATCAAAACTGTATACTGTTGTCCAGATGTGGTATCATGCAAGGTTTTAAACAGCTGCAACAAGACCTCTCCACTCTTCTATTTCATTCTCATTACAATAAACACCAATTTCCATGTACCTAACCACTTGTACCTGCTTGCTGATGAAATGTAAGTATGAAATGCGATTAAATGTAAGCAGCCCCAAGAAGATTAACTTGGCATTGTCTTTCATGTTAAGTGTTTCATTTACTGCAGTAGTTGGTGATTATTTGAGTCAGAAAAGGATACCAAGTCTCAAAAATATTAGAAATCTGTCTTTGGTGAATAATATTTCTATCACACTTTTGGAATATAGGAAACTTGCTTTTAAACATGCTATTTGAGATATTTGATTAAGTTCTATAATTTGCTATAAGGGTTGCAGATAATGCTTGTATAAGAGTCTTGTACCTTTAACTTTGTTTTTTGTTATATACATGTGTAACCTGTTACTTAAAATAGCAACTCCTTTTACCAACAACACATTTTTGTTGTAACCAACACAACCCCTAAGGGTTAAAATTATGTAAATTACTTTCCTGTTCAAAACACTTTTAGCATAATTAAGAATGCTTCTGTCTAAAATAAGACAGACAAGTCTTCCTGCTTCTTTACCAAGGAAATGAGATTTAAGTGAAGAAATTTTATTGTTTAATTCAGGATCCTGTCTGCCACGTCGGGAGAAGATTAGCAATTCCATTGGACTAATTTAAAGGAGAGTAGAAGAATCTTCACCATCGCCCTGGTCAACATTTCTCTCTCAACAATACCTGAAAGAGATTGTGCAATCACCATGTGATAGCCGTTTGTGGGATTATACTGTGCAATAGTTGGCAAACATGCTTCCTAAAGAGATGGCATGCAAACAGCTGGAAAGCATTTGAACTATCCTAAGATTAAATTCAAGTTCCGTTCTTTCTTTTTATATGCCGAATCATATAAAATTACTTGCTTACTTTAAATCAATTGTGCAATTTGCTTTATTTCTGAAAATTGAGATGAGAAAATGTTATGCAATGTTATTTCTGATAATTCATTTTTGTCAGAAACGAAGACTGAATTATTTTATAGATCCTTTATCAATAGTCATGGTTATGCTAGAACGATAAGGCTGATCTTTGTACTGCCAAATATGGTGATCATACTTAAGATTATGCCAGGTGTTTAAGACTGTCATAAAAATATGTACTATAAAATCACATTACTTTTACATAGTAAAATATGTACTATAAAATCAGATCCTGAGGCTCCTATGGTGTGTCAGCTTGAGTGCTTTTCTCCACAGATAAATACATTCTGTTAAAAGTTCACAACAATTGTAATCATTCTCTTCAGATAACAAAGGTTCGTTGAGACATAAGACAAAATAGGGGCTGCTGTCTCATTAGAGAGAAACAACTGCAGTGGTTTAACCTGAGGGTCATCATGTCTCAGACTCAAGGAGAGGTTGAGAGTAAAGTACTTCAAGGTGACATCATCCAGTGCTGAAATTGAACCATGCAGTTGGCATCATAAATCGGCCAACCGGCCAACTGAGCAAACTGAAATATTTAAACTTTATGTATCCAAATATCTCACAAGCTGAAAGGCAACCACAAGGCACAATTGCTTAATTGAAAATCATAAAAGGCCACGATAACTGATTGATATAAATAATCTTGTTACATTTGGAACTTGCTCTGTGTGACTTTACGAGAATTTTTTGAGAAATGAGGTCAGGGAAATTTGTGACAAATCCGATTGTAGTATCACCAATAAAATGTACTCACCAACGACACACAGAGAAAGCAGCTCAATTAACAGTGGAAAAGTTGATTACCCACGAGTCAACTTCAACATTTGAAATCCTATTTTATTAGCAACTTCAACAGGTTAGTCAGGAACATATAGGCATTAAAGCACAGGTGCAGCATATCCGTAATAAAATCAGGAAATTCTGGAAACATTCAGCAAAACTGGAAAGAGTGAGAAAAACAAGGTTAACATTTCAGGTTGATGACCTTTCCTCAGAATATGTTTCTGTTTCTATTTCAGGTTGTTAATGATACCTTAAACAGGCTTGCTTATTCTTGGGCAAATCTGTAATTCATTTATCAGGATTTAATCATTGTTCCCTAACTATACCAGTAAGACTGCCAATATTCCTCTCAGTCTGGAATTAGTTTATTACAAAAATGATACAGTGCCAGAAAATAATCAAGCTGTGAGTGGTCCCACATTGAAACATTAGTGGCAAATAGAGGTCACAAGTTGGTGAACAGGACAACATGAAATTTATCCAAGTAGTAGGAAAGACCTGCTAATAGATATGTGGGATATAAATGAATTAGCAAGGTTCTTCTCATGAGCGGATTAACCAGAGTTTTGCCATTGTTTACATTTCATTTACATTTTTGGGATATGAACCAGCTGGTTGTAACAGATGCACAGGATGCTTGACAGAAGCTCTCTGTCATAGTCAGCGCTTGCGCGTCCAATTCTTGTATTTTTTTCTCGAAACAAAACTCTGATTTACAAGGTATACTTCAATTGTGTTTAACTAGCCTTACACATTTGATGTCAGCATTCCAATGGATGGAAGTCTAACCTATCTATACAAGTTAGAAAATTCCCGATTGTATACACCATAGCGTTTCGAATATTTTTATTTCCTTCCACTGGAATGTTGCTTGCAATAAATGCTGGCCTTATCTCATGAATGAATTAAAAATCAGAGAGGATCTCAGCCACCACCCCTGGATACATCTTGGTCCAATGGCAGGAGAGACCCAACAAAGATGGCAGCATTGTGATATACAGCACCAGACAGACCTAAAAGGGAGATGTGATGAAGCTACAACACAGGGTGCCTTGCATGTCAAATAGCAGAAACAGTATGGCAAGAGCTAAGTGATCCCCCAACCCAACTGGGGGATAAAGCTCTACAGTCCTGCCACATCCAATAAGATCATAAGACTATAAGAAATAGGAACATGAGTAGGCCATTCAGCCCCTCAAGCGTACTTCACCATTCAATTGAATCATGGATAATCTAATGTTCCTCACTTCCACTTTCCTGCCCTTTCCCCATAACCCTTGATTTCCTTACTGATCAAGAATCCATCTATTTCAGCCTAAAATAGACAGAAGGACTCTGTCCCCAAAGCACTCTGTAGCAAGGAGCTTCAAAGACACACAATGCTCTGAGAGAAGAAATTCCTCCTCATCTCAGTCTTAAATAGAATAGAAGAGTCATTTATTTACCAAAAACATACAGTGAAAGGTGTTTAAATCACCTTAGCAAGGCACTAACGTTAATAAGAGAAGGCATAGATAAGAAAAAGAAATTAAGAGAAAGTCCATTTTAGTTCAATTCATGGCTCCTGGGTTCAGGAAAAGACAGTACTACTGCAATACCACTGGAACACCAGCCCGGAAACTGCTACCAAAACAGGCCACCCATGCCAGGCTGCTGGAATCCCAAGCGGCAAGACTCCGGAGAGACTGTCCACCAGATGCAGCCATAATGGCCACAAGGAACCACCATCACCACTGCTGCAGCCTCCCAAAACATCCCTCCTCCTCCACCTCGCCGATATCACCTCTGACGAAGGATCAGCCAATATCAGGTGTCCGCGCTCATCCCTCCGCCAGCCGCTGCTTCGACGTCGCTGCCAGGGTCCTGTTCCTGGCTCACCAGCCCACCTCACTGTCGTTCATCAGAGTCCTGTTCCAGGCTCACCTGCCACCACCACCTTCTAGACCCCAACGAAGCTACCTTCTTACTGCCTTCCACCAAAAAAAATGAGAAAAGAAGAAAAAAAGAGGAGAAAAGAAGGGAAAAAAAGAAGAAAAGCAGATTGAATGGATGAGCCCTGGGCACACTCCGCTGCCATCTTCTTGCTGCAAAAATTGCCAACCCTTAAATCTGAGACTGTGCCCTCTGGTCTTAGACTCTCCTATGAGGGGAAAATTTCTCTCAGCATTTACCCTGTCAAAACGGTTAAGTATCTTATGTGTTTCAATGAGATCCCCTCCCATTCTTCTAAACTCCAGTGAATAGAGTCCCAACCTGTTCAACCTTTGCTCATAAGACAACCCCTCCAGACCAGGGATCTTCAGCCAGAATTGCAAATGGATCATCCATCTCAATCACATCTGCATCATTGAGGCAAGCCAATTGGATTCACGAAAAGTCTGAAGACAGGGGACCAACAATATTCTGGCAATAGCTCTCCCTTGAATGTTTCTTTCAGCAGAATAAAGGAAGGTTTTGACAATGGTGCTATCTAACAGCAAAAGAATAGCCTTCTCAATGACACTCAGTTTGGATCTGCCAGGGCCACACAGCTCCTGACTTACTACAGCCTTGCTCTAAACATACCCTCTACCTGTGTTCACCTATACCTACCTCACCACTCCATCCCTCTTCCTACACAAAACCCTTCTCTACCTCCCCCCCTTGAAATCTGCAGCGCGCCCTTACACCCACCCCTAGTCCTGAAGAAGGGTTACACCTGAAGAAGGATTGACTTTTCCACCTTCTGATACTGCCTGGCTTGCTGTGGTTCTTCCAGCCTCCTGCTTGTCTATCTTGGATTCGAGCATCTGCAGTTGTTTTGTCTTTTGCCCTAAACATAGACAAAATATCTGAACTTCAGAAGTCATGGTGGCTCAGTGGTTAGCTAGGGATCCGGATTTGATTCCAGCCTCGAGTGACTGTCTATTTGGAGTTTGCACATTCTTCTGTATCTGCGTGGGTTTCCTCCAGGTGCTCCGGTTTCCTCCCACGATCCAAAGATGTGCAGGTTAGGTGAATTGGCCCTGCTAAATTGCCCGTAGTGTTAAGGATGTGTAGGTTAGGTGCATTAGCCAGGGGTAATAGGGTAGGGGAATGGGTCTGAGTGGATTACTCTTCGGAGGGTCGGTGTGGACTTGTTGGGCCAAAGGGCCTGTTTCCACACTGTAGGAATTCTATGGATTCTATGATTCATGGTAAATGGGGCTGCCCTTGTCACCATCTCAGCTACAGGTCGTTTCTGCAGAGATTCCTCAGGATCATGTCCCTGATGTCCCTAGATATCTTCAGCTCCTTCATCAATGGCCTTCCTTCCATCAATCAGAAGTCAGGATGTTTACTGATGATTACACAATGTTCAGCACCTTCCACAAGTCTTCACATACTAAAGTACATTATCAAATTCAGCAAGATTAACGCATTATCCAGGCTTGCATAGATCAGTGTGTGACGAGTAACATTTACACCACACAAGTTGACAATAACCATCGCCAACAGAGAAAGAGACTAACCATTTCCACTTGACATTCAATGGCATTACCATTATTGAATCCCTAAGTATCAGCATCCTGGGGGTTACTATTCACCAAAATGTGAGCTGGACAATCTATATAAATATTGTGACTATGAGAGCAGGTCAGAGCCTAGGAATTCTGCAGTCAGTAACTCACTTCTTGTCTCGCCAAACTCTGTCAACATCTACAATCTCAAGTCAAGGCAATTGGTGGGGACATTTGAGTTGTCACTAAGTTGGCATAGGGACTGTAAAGGAGCATGGAAATGATTGTGGTTATAGTGGGTATGAAGTACCATGGGAGAGGAGTATATGGATATGGTATGGTTTGGGGGATGAGGGGAATAAATAGATGGGCAAAGAGTAGCACTGTGGGTTCAAGCAGTATTAAGGGATTATGTACAGATTTGCCTAAGTATGTTTAATTCTAATGAAGTAATGAACTCTCAAGTGTCTCAGTCAGGTTTTCTTTTACACCATCAGTACACAGGTGGTCTTCCACACATTCTCAGACATTAACCATGCAACTCTGATACCACACAGGCAGAGCCTCAGTTTAACTCCTCAAATGAAGAATTGCTCCTCTGACAATGCAGCACTTCTTCAGTATTGCAATAGGTTGTCAGGTTAAATTTTGTGCTCAAGAATTAAAGTGAGAAATAGGATTGTTGCAAATATCTTTTTTGTTACTTTACAATAGATTGTCACAGTTGACAAAAACAAGAGAGACTTCTCTTTCTTATAATCCATGTACTGGTCTTGACTGCATTGAGTGCAGAAATAATGACAGAATTTATAACAAGTGCTCATGGTGAGCTCTGATTACACTATAGAATCCCATCATAATATAGGCTAGGAAGCAGCTAATCATGTGCAGGCATGTAACGAATGATATTTGACTGGCCTCCAGTTCAAGACAGTTTCTGTGGATTGAAAAGGGATGGTTGGACTAGCAAAACCATTCCACACGTAGCAATTGGAACTAGTCCCACTTTGTCAAAAACGGTAGCTTTGGAACTTAAGCCTTGCCTCAAGTGCAAAATATAATCAACCAAGGTCACTTCCTGCAAATGTCATATTTGTATCATTAGTGAGAAATGCCAATATGGAAAATTAAACCATACTGTGATCAGATATAGATAATGTGTCAGAAAGGATGGTGTGGCTCATGATTGATCATGAGCAATGGCCTATCAGCTTGAACAGAAACTTAAAGCTAGGGCACACAATGTGCTTTGAATTTGAATTAAAATAGGATTAACCAAAACCTATCAATGTTTCATTATTGGCAAGGTAAATTCTTATCTGTATTGCTCACTGTTCATGAATGTAGTACATTTGGGAGGAAATTGCCTTTGGTTTCTTTAGTCCAGTACCTCAGCAAGTGAGCTTTTTGCCTTTAACATTGGTGGTGATCACGATTGCTCAAGGCATTTTCTTTGAAATGTAAGGCTGAATTGTTGAAATAATTTTCTAAAACCTCACAGTGTATAGACAGGAAGCCACAGCTAACATACAAATGGATTCATCAGCTTAAAATTGGTGGGAAAATGGAAGTGACACAAATGTTGGGTCAAAACAACAGTACAAACCAAGTAATGTGTTGCATTTGCAAAGAATTATTATTATTGCCATTGGAAATGAATACATTGAAATAAATTATGTAAACCTTATTGGAAAATTTGATAGATTTGTGTGTAACTGCACAGCTTGGTGAGATACTGAGCCATTCAGAAACGAATAGGCCCCTGTTATAAGGGAAAATTATGATTAAGCAGCATTGTCACTGCACTAGTAATTAAACTTTGGGATAATGGATTCAAATCCTATCGTGGCAACTGGTGCAGTTTCAATTTGATTAATGAATCTGTAATTAGAAGATAATCTTAGTCCACGATAATATTATCTATTCTTGTAAAAATTTTGTTTGGTTCAATAATGTCCTTCAAGGAATGAAATCTGTCACTATTACGTGGATTAGCCTACACATGACTCCAGAACACAACAATGTGCTGGACTCTTAATGACCCCTTTTGACATGAACTAGCAACAGTTAGCTCAAGAGGAATTTAGGATGGGCAACAAAAGGCTGGCAGATGCCCACATCATATGAAGGAATAGAAAATTTGCAGTCTGTGCTTATCTCTGACAAGGTGGGTCAATGAGGGAATAAAAATAGAAAGGCTGCCCATCTCTATTGCCGCCCAGTTAATAAAGAGTAAAAATTCAATTGGTGTATGTGCAACAATTAGGGAAGCATCATCCCATCTTAAAAATCAGCAGGTAAAAATGTGTCTAAACAATTTTCAGGCACTACGTTTCAGGCACCACAAATGGCCATCACATTTGATTCTCTTGCTCGATTCTTGATCGCTCCAATTAAAAGTGAAATTCAAGTCCACAAAGCCAGAAGAAGAGTGTGTCTATGGATACTGACAGTCTCCCAAAGTGATTACTCCGTGTTCTCACACAGGACAGTAACACTGCTGAGGTTTATCGCTGTCAGAATGTTTGTGACTCAATGAGATGGTCATTAGGTGCAGGAATGGTAGCTACCTGTTCTCCTACCAACCTCCCCTCCAATGCCCTTGCTGGCACCAAATATCTAACTGGGTCAGACAGCCGGAGCCAAGACCAGATGCCAGCACTCTGCAGCTGGGTCTTCAATGGCCAGAGCTACATTAGGGTATCCATCATAATGATGTCAAGTATCTTCAGTAGGAGTGCAACAGCCATCCATGTCAAATCATGGCTGGTGACATTTGGAGAGGTGAAATAAATTTGCTTTGTTTAACTTTATGGTCTTCATAATACTGACATAACAGGAATGCCAATGAAGGTGGACGTCAGGATGATCTCAAGGCTCAACATTTGAACCTGGAAATAAGGCCCGAACTGTCCCCATCCACCAACACCCTCCTCTACCTAGTTGAGCTTATCCTCACTTTGAACAACTTCTCCTCTAATACTTGTCACTTTCTTCAGGTCAAAGGTGTGGCCATGGCTTCCCATATGGGCCCCATGTATCACTTCATTGGGTACGGGGAACATCCCTTGTTCCAATCCTGCTCAGGTTTCTCCATGCAATCGTTGTCTAGTACATTCTTGATTGGATTTCAAAAAATCTATCAATTTTACTTCCAACACCTTCACCAGGTCCATTTCTGACTCCTCCCTTCCATTCCTTGACATAGTTGTTTCCATCTTGAGGGATGGGCTGACCACTAATACATACTAGAAACCCACTAACTCCCACAGTTAGATGGGTTATACGGCCTCAAACTCTGCTTCCTGTGAAGGCTTCATCACAGTTTTCCAGTTGTTCCATTTCAGTCGCATCTGTTGTAATGGTGCCACTTTTCCTGGGAGGGTCACAAATGCCCACCCGTTTCCTTAATCAAGAATTCCCTGCCAGTGTGGTTGGCAGGGCCCTTAGCTCTGTCCAATCCATTTCCTGCATTTCAATCCTGCAGACATTGTTCAAAAAGACTTGCCATAAAAACTTGTTTCAAACCTCCCCCCCACAGAAGCCTCTCTCTTTATATATGAGTCACTGTCTAGGCCACTCAATGTTGTCCATCCCTAACTGCCCCTGGAGAAAATGTTGGTGAGGTGCCTTCTTGAAATGACTTCTTATGGCATAGATATGGGTGGCATGGTGGATCAGTGGTTAGCACTCATGCCTCATAGCTCCAGGGACCCAGGTTCGATTCCAGTCTTAGGCATCTGAATGTGTGGAGATTGCACATTCTCCCTGTGTCCCCATGTGGATTTCTTTTGCATGCTCAGGTTTCTTCCCACAATCAGAAGATGTGCAGGTTAGGTGAATTGGCAATGGTAAATGGGCAATGGGCCAAATGGCCTGTTTCCACACTGTAAGGGTTCTATGATTCCCATCTCCAGCTCCTCCAAGACCGTGTTAGGGAACTGGAGCTGGAGTTGGATGAACTTAGGATCATTCGGGAGGCAGAGGGGGTCATAGATCGGAGCTTTAGGGAAGTAGTAACTCCAAAGATGGCAGATAGATGGGTGACAGTGAGGGGGACTGTGAGGAAGCAGCCAGTGCAGGGACCCCCTGCGGCCGTTCCCCTCAAGAACAAGTATACCGTTTTGAATACTTGTCGGGGGGACGACTTACCAGGGGTAAGTAACGGGGCTCAGGCCTCTGGCACGGAGCCTGTCCCCGTTACTCAGAAGGGAAGGGTGGAGAAGAGCAGAGCAATAGTAATTGGGGACTCGATAGTTCGGGGCACAGATAGGCGGTTTTGTGGGAACGAGAGAGACTCACGTTTGGTATGTTGCCTCCCAGGTGCAAAGGTACGTGATGTCTCTGATCGTGTTTTCCGGGTCCTTAAGGGGGAGGGGGAGCAGCCCGAAGTCGTGGTCCACATTAGCACCAATGACATAGGTAGGAGGAGCGCTGAGGATGTTAGGCAGGCTTTCAGGGAGCTAGGTTGGAAGCTCAAAGTTAGAACAAACAGAGTTGTTGTCTCTGGTTTATTACCCGTGCCACGTGATAGAGAGTCGAGGAATAGGGAGAGAGAACAGTTAAATGCGTGGCTACAGGGATGGTGCAGGAGGGAGGGATTCCAGTATTTGGATAACTGGGGTTCTTTCTGGGGAAGGTGGGACCTCTATAAACAGGATGGTCTGCACCTGAACCTGAGGGGCACCAGTATCCTTGGTGGGAGGTTTGCTAGTGCCTCTGGGGAGGTTTTAAACTAACTCTGCAGGGGCATGGGAACCCAGACTGTAGCTTTAGGGTGCAGGACCTGGAGTGTAGGGAGGTTAGGAACATGGCATCAATTTCAAAGGAGGGTGCCTGTAAACAGGAAAGTGGCTTGAAGTGTGTATACTTCAATGCAAGAAGTATACGAAATAAGGTAGGTGAACTTGCAGCGTGGGTTGGTACCTGGGACTTCGATGTTGTGGCTATTACGGAGACATGGGTAGAACAGGGACAGGCTTGGCTGTGGCAGGTTCCAGGGTTTAAATGTTTTAGTAGGGTCAGAGGTGGGGGTAAAAGAGGGGGAGGTGTGGCATTGCTTGTCAAAGATAGTATTCCAGCTGTGGAAAGGACGATGGATGAAGACTCGCCATCTGAGGTAGTTTGGGCTGAGGTTAGGAATAGGAAAGGTGAGCTCACCCTATTAGGAGTTTTTTACAGGCCTCCTAATAGTCCTAGAAATGTAGAAGAAAGGATTGCGAGGATGATTCAAGAGAAGAGTGAAAGTAATAGGGTGGTTGTTATGGGGGACTTTAACTTTCCTGATATTGATTGGGAAAGCTATAGCTCAAGTTCGTTAGATGGGTCAGTGTTTGTCCAATGCGTGCAGGAGGGTTTCCTGACACAATATGTAGATAGGCCAACAAGAGGTGAGGCCATACTGGATTTGGTTCTGGGTAATGAACCAGGCCAAGTGTTAGAATTAGAGGTAGGTGAGCACTTTGGGGACAGTGACCACAATTCGGTGACTTTCACTCTAGTGATGGAGAGGGATAAGTGTGCACTACAGGGCAAGAGTTATAGCTGGGGGCAGGGAAATTATGATGCTGTGAGGCATGACTTAGGATGTGTGGCTTGGAAAAGTAAGCTTCAAGGCAAGGGCGTAATTGATATGTGGAACTTGTTCAAGGAGCAACTATTGAGTGTCCTTGATAAGTATGTACCCATCAGGCAGGGAGAAAAGGGTCCTGTGAGGGAGCCGTGGTTTAATAAGGAATTGGAATCCCTTGTTAAATGGAAGAGGGCGGCCTATGTAAAGATGAGGCGTGAAGGTTCAATTGGGGCGATTGAGAGTTATAAGGTAGCCAGGAAGGACCTGAAGAGAGAACTAAGAGCAGCAAGGAGGGGACATGAAAGGTCCTTAGTTGGTAGGATTAGGGAAAACCCTAAGGCTTTCTACAGGTATGTCAGGAATAAAAGAATGACTAGGGTAGGAATAGGTCCAGTCAAGGATAGTAGTGGGAAGTTGCGTGTGGAGGCTGAAGAGATTGGGGAGACACTGAATGAATACTTTTCGTCAGTATTCACTCAGGAACAGGACATTGTTGTCAATGTGAATACTGAGTCACAATTAAGTAGAATGGATGGCTTTGAGGTATGTAGAGAAGAGGTGTTGGAAATTCTGGAAAGGGTGAAAATAGATAAGTCCCCTGGGCCTGATGGCATTTATCCTAGGATTCTCTGGGAAGCAAGGGAGGAGATTGCAGAGCCATTGGCCTTGATTTTTATGTCCTCGTTGTCTACAGGAGTAGTGCCAGAAGATTGGAGGCTAGCAAATGTGGTTCCCTTGTTCAAGAAGGGGAGTAGGGATAACCCTAGTAACTATAGGCCGGTGAGTCTCACTTCTGTTGTGGGCAAAATCTTAGAGAGAATTGTAAGGGATAGGATTTATGAACATCTGGATAGGAATAATGTGATCAAGGATAGTCAGCATGGTTTTGTGAAGGGCAGGTCGTGCCTCACAAACCTTATTGAATTCTTTGAGAAGGTGACTAAGGAGGTGGACGAGGGGAAAGCGGTTGATGTGGTGTATATGGATTTTAGTAAGGCATTTGATAAGGTTCCCCATGGTAGACTACTGCAAAAAATACGGAGGTATGGCATTGAGGGTGAGTTGGAGGTTTGGATTAGGAGTTGGCTGGCTGGAAGAAGACAGAGGGTAGTAGATGATGGCAAAGGTTCATCTTGGAGTGCCATCACTAGCAGTGTTCTGCAAGGATCTGTTTTGGGACCATTGCTGTTTGTCATTTTTATAAATGACCTGGAGGAGGGGTTAGAAGGTTGGGTGAGCAAGTTTGCGGATGATACGAAAGTCGGAGGAGTTGTAGACAGTGAGGAAGGATGTGGCAGGTTACAGCGGGATATAGATAAGCTGCAGAACTGGGCAGAAAGGTGGCAAATGGAGTTCAATGTAGCTAAGTGTGAGGTGATTCACTTTGGTAAGAGTAACAAGAGGTTGGGGTACTGGGCTAATGGTCGGATACTTGGTAGTGTGGATGAGCAGAGGGATCTTGGTGTCCATGTACACAGATCTTTGAAAGATGCCACCCAGGTAAATGGTGTGGTGAAGAAGGCATATGGAGTACTGGCTTTTATTGGTAGAGGAATTGAGTTCCGGAGCACTGAGGTCATGTTGCAGTTGTATAAGACTCTGGTGCGGCCGCATCTGGAGTATTGTGTGCAGTTTTGGTCACCATACTATAGGAAGGATGTGGAGGCACTGGAACGGGTGCACAGGAGGTTTATCAGGATGTTGCCTGGTATGGTAGGAAGATCGTATGGGGAAAGGCTGAGGCACTTGGGGTTGTTTTCATTGGGGAAAAGAAGGTTTAGGGGTGACTTGATAGAGGTGTACAAGATGATTAGGGGTTTAGATAGGGTCGACAGTGAGAATCTTTTTCCATGTATGGAGTCAGCTATTACAAGGGGGCATAGCTTTAAATTAAGGGGGGGTAGGTATAGGACAGATGTTAGGGGTAGGTTCTTTACTCAGCGAGTCGTGAGTTCATGGAATGCCCTGCCAGTAGCAGTGGTGGACTCTCCCTCATTATGGGCATTTAAGCGGGCATTGGATAGGCATATGGAGGATAGTGGGCTAGTGTAGGTTAGGTGGGCTTGGATCGGCGCAACATCGAGGGCCGAAGGGCCTGTACTGCGCTGTATTCTTCTATGTTCTATGTTCTATGATATACCTTATGTGCTGTTAGGGACATGTTCCAGGTTTATGACCCAGCAACACTGAAGGAATAGTGATTTAATTCCCAGTCAGGATAGTAAGTGACCTGAAGGGGAGCTTGCAGATGCTGGTGTGTCCATGAAGTGATGAAGGGGCTATATTTCAAATTCAAATTGATTTCAAATAAACCTGGTGTCTATAACCTGGTGTCGTGTGACTTCAGACTTTGTCCACCCCAGTCCAACACCAGCACCTCCACATCCTGGCTACTGAAAGGTGGTAGATATTGCAGATTTCGAAGGTGCTGTTGAGGAGGTTGGTAAAATTGCACGAAATATTGCACCTCAAAATTTGATTTTGGTGGTGTTTGTATTCATCTTGAAACAGAAATGCAAAACAAATCAATTTCTACCCCGACATCTTCCTTGAAATGACAGTGATTGTCCCATTGCTAAAGAAGCCAGGAGTATTCTGAGTAAGTAAATCAATGCTGCAGTGTAAATCATTCTGAAACTATTCTCCTTTCATGAAATGGATCTGCTTGTTACTGAAACAGCCAAGATGTGGTAATGTGATTAAGAGGTTAAATTGCCTGTTGCTTAGTACCTTTCAACAAATGTTACCAAAGTGAGATAATTGTGAACTCCGTCTGTAACTTCAGACCACAATGTTCAGTGTTTGGCAGCTCGCCTGAAGAAACTCAAAGAGGAAGCAGATGGCCGTAAGAAAAGCCTGCAAACACATGAAGTGCAAGAACAGATTTGTTTTTTTTTAAAACATGCAATCTTTCTTTGGGTCAGGGTGCAAATCCTGCACACCCTTAGCCCTCAAGCACAGGCAGTGACTGAATGTTGGAAATGAATGAGTGTTGTTGGAAGAATTTAGTAAGTGACCAAACAGCACCTGTGCGCCACAGTTACTCAAATACAATGATGTGGCTGGAGAAAAGCTTGCATAATGTGGCAATAGTAGCAACTGAATATGGTCAAATTATAGATAAATATAGCCTTGGCATGAACTGGTTTAGCACATAACCCACAAGAATGATTGACAGATGTATTTTGTCTTTATGGACAAACGGCCTTTAAAAAGGGCTGAAAAATGTGTTGCTGGAAAAGTGCAGCAGGTCAGGCAGCATCCAAGGAGCAGGAGAATCAACGTTTCGGGCATAAGCCGTTCTTCAGGAATAATCTTAATTTAAAAAGGCACTGCTTTGGTGATTTGAAGGGAATTATAAAACACTTTTGTCATAGTGACAAGTGTGTGCACCATATTTCACAGTTGAGTGCAAAGTGCAGTGTATGGTGAGCACAGGAAGAGGCTTGTTTTGTTTAACCTGTCATTTAACTGCAAGCTGCTTTAATGTACAAGCTGTGTGAAAGGCTCGTTTGTTACTGAGATCTCCTCGGAGCACCACGTGTGCCTCATTCTTCACAAGTTTTTAAGATTTTTCATCATATATGACACAACAGGGAAATTTCCAGTCCCACCAGCACCACTGTCACTTAAATGATTTCAAAAACTGGTGTTTAGATTCCCTTTGAGCTTTATTTTAATGGAGTTACTAGAAATATGGGATATCAAGGAAATGCAAGACCTGGAATAGGGCGTGAAGCCCATGGAGTTTGTTGCAACATTTAATTGGTTTATAGTTGATTTTACTTGTCATAGGCTTTGATATCCTTCCCTATTATAACATCAGACTTGGAAATTTTGTCGAGGTAAGTATCTACATTCTTCAATGGAGACAGTACTACACTTGTACAAGGTTTTGGGTGAAAACGTGGTGCACAATTTCACTTCCAAATGGCCGATTTCTTACTTTGGTTTTATGTCTTCTTGTTCTTGAACCCCAACGCCATGTCAATAGCTTCACCTTATCTACTCTATCAAATTATTTTGTTATTTTAAACACATCAGTTAGATCATCGCTCAACCTTTTAAACCCATGGGAATTAAGTCCATGTTTGTACTATCTGGTTTAACCATGAGCTCTGGTATCATAATAATGAGGCTGAGCAAGAGATGATTAATTACTGATAATATGTTATTCCTGTTCCCTTAAAGAAAAATAGCTGCATCTGGAACCTATGTAAGCTTGCTGAAGTATGGTGCCCCAAACTGAATGAAATGCATCAGATGTATTTTCATCAAGTCCCTTACGCCTGAAGCATAGTTCTTTCCTTTTTATATTCCAATTCTTTTGTAATTAAAGCTAACCTTCCATTAATATTTCCGATACCTTATTGTATCAGTGCATTAATTGATAGCAGTAGGGTAACATCAAGTTTTGAAGTACTGGAATGATTTATAATCATCATACATTCAGGCAGAGACAACATGATTTTGTGAAAGTGAAATCATGTTTGATTAAATTCTTAGAGATCTTTGAGGAAGAAACAAGTAAGGTAGATAAAAGTGAACCTTTAGATCTTGAGTATTACTGAAAAAAGACAAATGTTTAGCTTAGATTCACTACAGTACGGAAGCAGGCCCCTCAGCCCAACAAGCCCACACCCACCCTCTGAACAGTAACTTACCCAGACCCATTTCCCTCTGGCTAAGGCACCTAACACTATGGGCAATTTAGCATGGCCAATTCACCTAACCTGCACATCATTGGACTGCAGGAGGAAACTGGAGAACCCAGAGGAAACCCACACATAGTCACCCAAGGCTGGAATCAAACCTGGGTCCCTGGCACTGTGAGGTAGTAATATGAACCATTGAGACGCTATGCTGCCATAATGATTTGGTGGAAGTTTTGCATCTTGTACTCATTTGGATAAATCGCAAGAATAACATTTAAGGGGGAAAACCAGAGGGGCATGATCATTGGTTGGTAAGTGAACTCTGATTGTCAGAGAATTGCCAATACAGAATACACCAGTTCGTGCTGATTGGCAAACCTTGTTTAAATTTTAACCAGTCAGGTTTACTCTGATTTGTCGAGACATTGTCCTGAGAAATGAAAAGGCAAACGGCTGTCACCTATTTTGTTGTGCTGAAATAGACATAGTGCATTTGTGTCTGGAAAGTACAAGGCCCTACGTGTATATCTATATGTTTATATATGTATAGGATATTACAAGATATATAAGTGTGCTCCACTGTAGGCCCAACTGACAATCCTATATTGGATTGTATTGCATGCTCAGAATTGATGGCAAATGTTGTCTAACTGCAGAATTGCATCTAAAGTTGGACACCGCATTGTGAATTTTGCATCGTGAATTGTTGCATTCTTTATATCAACGCCTCTAGTAATCAGAGTCTACCTACCAACCAATAAACACTCTCCTCTCTTATAGTATAAATGTCAGTTTTCCCCTTGAATGCCACGTATGAATTGCCCTGCTGGTGGTAGATATGAAGCTTCAACAAAATATGTATTTTACCAGCAATGCTCAAAGTTGGTACTACCAGATGACTCTTTGAACCCTTATTTCCAAATGGAATTTGATAATGTGCCGCACCAAAGCAGTACTACACAAAATAAGCTGCATAGTTCTGAGGGAGGATTACTGGACCTGAAATATTAACTTTGGTTTCTCTCATAGATGCTGCCAGACCTGCTGAGCTTTTCCAGCAATTTCTGTTTTTGACACAAATAAGAGTTCACAGCATTAGGGGTAAGATATTACTTGGGGGCTGATGAACTGACAGGAAGTAAAATGTAGGTTGAATTAATCATTTTTGGGCTTGAAAGCCGTAACCAGTGGAATGCCACAGGGTTCAGTATAAAGGCCTCATCTATTTACAATTGGTATCAATGATTTGGATAAAAGCAATGAATACATGGTTCCTAAATTTGTGATTACAAAAGAACAGGGAGGAAAGTAAGTTGTCAAGAGTCTAGAAAGAGATTTAGACAGGCTATATGAGTAGGGCAAAAATTGGCAAATGGAGTAAGATGTGAGAAAATGTAAACTTGCCCACTATGACAGGAAGAATCAAAGAACAGTATGTTATTTATATGGAGAGAAATCACAGAACTCTGTGGTACAAGGAGGCATTGAAAAACAGCATATTATTTACATAGAGCAAAGTTGCTGAATAGTGGTACAGAAAGATCTGGTTATTCTGCTACATGAATCACAGAAAGATTGGAATATTGGTTCAACAAGGGATTAGAAAGATGAAAGGAATGTTGGTATTTATTGCAAAGGGAATGAATTATAAAGGTAGGGAATCATTGCCGCATCTGCACAAACCTTGGTGAAAATGCATCTGGAAGACTGTGTAGAGTTTTGGTCTCCTAACTCAGAATGGATGTACCCTAAGAAGGGTATAACTCCTCACCTAAGAAAGGATATAATTGCATTAGAAACAGTTCATTCAACTGAATCCAGGGATAAAGGAATTAGCTATGGGGACAAGTTGAGAAGGCTGGGTCTGTACCCATTGGAATTTGGAACAATCGTATTGAGGCATAAAAGATGCTGAGGGGATTTGACAAAATAGATAATGGGAGTATATTTGCCTTAAAGGAGAGTCTAGAATTAGGGGACAAAGTATAAAAATTAGGGGTCTCCAATTTAAGACTGAGATAAGGAAAAAAGTTCTCAAGTTTGTAATTCTCTTCCCTAAAGTCCAGTAGAAGCTGGGTTATTGAATATATTAGGGTTGAGCTAGATATATTTTCCAAACAACAGAGGAGTCAAAGGTGGAAGGGGAATGGTGAGGGGGCAACAAGTAGATATAGTTGAGGCCACAATTATATCTGCCATAGTCTTATCACATGTTGGAGCAGGGTCAAGGGGGCAAATTGCATAATCATGCTCCAAAGTCTTGTGTCCACTTAGATAGCTTTTCAGAAATTACACTTTGCAGATTGCAATATAATGCATGTGCAGCAGATGAGTCAATCAAAATTCAAAAAATGTTTTAAAGCCCTAAGCAGAATTCTCGTGTTGCAACTCGTCACTTGGAGATTGGCTCCCCCCAGTTCTCGTATTGAAGCCCAGCCTTCAAAATTGCTCAGAATTGTCAGCAAATGTTGTTCAAATGCAGAATTGCGTCTAAAGTTGGACACTGCATTGTAAGTTTGGCAACATGAACTGTTGCATACTTTATATCAACACCTCTACTAATCAGAGTCTAGCTTGTTTATAGAATCCCCACAGTGTGGAAACAGGCTATTTGACCCAACAAGTCCAAACCAACTCTCCAAATAACATTTCACCCACACCCACCCCTCTACACTCCCCCCCACATCCACCATAGCTAGAATACCCCTGGACACTATGTGCAGTTTAGCATCTTTGGACTGTGGGAGGAAACTAAATCACGCAGCCAAAGCAAGCAGAATGTGCAAACTCCACGCAGACTGTCGCCTGAGGGTAGGATCGAACCATGTCCCTGGCACTCTGAGGCAACAGTGCAAACCACTGAGCCACTATGCCATTTTTCTTCTAGAGCTTTGTGGAAATGTCAGATATTCTCGCTGCTCAAGACCCGCTTATAGTCATTCTATACATACATATAAATTAGGGGCAGACATTGACGCCTCAGCCCCTTGAGTTTGCTCTGTCTTTCAGTGGAATCATGGCTGATTAGATTACTCCAATCTATCTACCTCTGTCGAAAAAATATTGAAAGACTCTGCTTCCACTACCTTTTGAGGAGGTGAGTTTCAAAGACTTATAACTGTGCGAAAAAATATTCTTCCTGACCCCTGTCTTAAATAGTCAACCCCATAGATTTAGACATTGATCCCTTCATCTAGGATAGTCAAGATCTACTCCAATGAGTCATCTATGTTGTGCTGATATGTATTATTTTCATTTTGTGGTTCTGGTGTAATAGAAGTCTTGGAGATTAATTCATCGCCAATTCTTTCTGATGGTGGGAAATAATACATTACATGCAGGGACTCAATTACGAGATAAGTTAATTGTCAGCTTTGTTTTAGCATCTTTAACATTAAACCTCCCATGATGCTTCAGGTAACATTATAAAATGAAATATGGCATTGAGCCACATCAGCAGAGATTATGTGAGTGATCAAATGTTGATCAAAGAGCTGGGTGCTAAGGAGTATTCTATAAGAGTAAGATGAGGTAGAGAGATGGCGATGCTCAGGGAGGATATCCCAGAATCTGAGACCCAGTCAAGTGAACCAATAGCCATCAATGAATGAATGATTAACGTCAAGAAGTCGCAATTAAAGAAGTACAGATATTTTGGAGTGGAAGGAATTTCAGAGATAGGGATGGTCAGTCCCTGGAGGGATTTGAATTTGAGAATGAGAAGCTTAGACCATGATCTCCCTTTTTTCAGAAGAAGCATGGAACACTATGTGTTAACTAAGGCACGCTCCCACTGATGTTAAGAGATGACTGGTGAGTTTCTAGGTCTATCACCGCCGCCAGAACTGATGTCCCAACTCTCCAAAAGTTACTGGCTAATCAAAGTCCATGTCCTAAAAACAATTGGTGAAGGTTTACTTTTCAAGGAATCCAATGGTGAGAAGGTACATCTTTTTTATTTTGTTTCCCTCAGTTTGGAGGTTAAAGGAAGAGGGGTGTTAGGGGTTTGGAAGCAAGGGCTGGGAATTAGCTTTCAAAGGCCACCCCCTTGCCTCACATCTGTGGCTCCAACTGCCTGCAACTGTGGTTAATGGAGGCCCCATGACTCCAGCAAGTTGATTGCCCGGGTTACTCAGTTAGGAAACTAACCATTTTTGTCTGCCTGCCAGGAAGCAGGTAATCACGGAAGTGGCAAATTATGACTCTTGAGTGGCTTTTAATTGGTCACACAAGACTCTTAATTGTTGGTGAGTTAACAGAATCCCCAGGCCAACTCACCTAATTATTTCCCCTCCATCCGCCTTTCTCATCACCACCAGAGAGGGGAATGTTGCACCCTTAAATCAGGAGATTGCTTTATTGATGGCCAGTGTAGATTAGCACTTTCAGACTGAGAGATGAATGAGGCTTGATGTGAGTTAAGGCATGAAAATATGATATCCCAGTCCCTTGTTTCTAACCATGCCCTGAGTTCATCTACCTTCCCTGTTCGGCCTCTTGCATTGAAGTAAATGCAGTTCAATTTATCAGTCCTACCTTGTTCTCTGCTTTGTTCCTGCCTCCCTGACTCTTTGACTCACTCCTTTACCCAACTGTACCAGTCTCAGGTTGATCACTTTCCTCACTAATTCCTTGGGTCCCACCGCGCACCCCCACCCCAACTGCACTTTCCCCCCCCCCCCCCCCCCCCCCCCCGCCCTCGGCAACCTTGATAGTTTAAATCCTCACGAGCAGCTCTAGCAAATCTCCCTGCCAGTATATTAGTCCCCTTCCAATTCAGGTGCAACCATCCTTCTTGAATTGGTCACTTCTACCCAGAAGATATTCAAATGATCTAAAATGTGAACCCTTCTCCCCTGTACCAGCTCCTCAGCCATGCCTTCCTCTGCTCTATCCTCCTATTCCAACCCTCACTAGCTTGTAACGCCAGGAGTAATTCAGATACTACCCTCAAGGACCTCCTTTTTAAATTCCTGCCTAACTTTCTATATTTGCCCTTCATAATCTCATCCTTTTCCCTTCCTACATTATTAGTTCCAATGTGTACAATGACCTCCTGCTGGTCCCTCTCCCCTTTGAGAACATTCTGCACCCTCTCTGAGACATCCTTGATAGTGGCACCAGAGAGGCAACATACAATTTTTATTTTTTGCTGCTGCCCACAGAAATGTCTGACTAGAGAGTTCCCTATCACAATCAATCACTTGGAACCCAACATGCCCCTCATTACATTAGAGCCTGTCTCGATACCAGAAACTTAGCTGTCCTTGCTACATTCCCTACATTTTCCAAAACAGCATACCTATTTGAAATTTATATAAATGATTTGGATGTGAACTTAGGAGGAATAGTTAGTAAGTTTGCAGATGACACCAAAATTGGAGGTGTAGTGGACAGCGAAGAAGGTTACCTCAGATTACAATGGGATCTTGATCAGATGGGCCAAATGCGAGGTGCTGCATTTTGCAAAAGCAAATCAGAGTAGGACTTACGCACTGAATGGTAAGGTCCTGGGAAGTGCTGCCAAACAAAGAGACCTTGGAATGCAGGCTCATAGCTCCTTGAAAGTAGAGTCGCAGGTAGATAGGATAGTGAAGGCGGCATTTGGTATGCTTTCCTTTATTGGTCAGAGCATTGAGCATAAGTGTTGGGAGGTCATGTTGCAGCTGTACAGGACATTGGTTCGGCCACTTCTGGAATATTGCATGCAATTCAGGTCTCCTTCCTATTGGAGGGAGGGTTCAGGAAGATTTACAAAGATGTTGCCAGGGTCGGAGGATTTGAGCTATAGGGAGAGGCTGCTTAGGCTGGGACTGTTTTCCCTGGGGTGGGGGAGTCCAGAACTAGAGGGCTTAGGTTTAGGGTGAGAGGAGAAAATGCTGTTTCATTTGCTTTTGTTGTTCCATGCTGGTGAATCTGTCTGATGGAGAATAATCCCAGAATGTAACAGATCCTGGACAGTCCCTGCATTGAGCTTTATGTATAAATATGGAAGTTCATGGTCAGTGTTGCAGTATTATAGACTGAAAGGAAACTGCAGCACTGGACCGGATCTAATATATCTCAGCGACAGGCTCCCAACGAACGCAGAAGCTCCTCAAGGCTCCCTTAGATTTCTCAATTGCCTTTATCTTTGAGATTGCATCCAATCTGTAAACCCATTGGATAAAAATTTACCATTGTTCACTACCTTGGGTACTCCAGCCTGTTTCTGCTGTTCTTCTCATTTTCAGTGTCCCAACAAGATAAAATTTCAATATATTCTCCATATTCTACTCGGTAGAGAAAACAGGGCTTCCCTGTATCATTTCCTTCCTTTTTAAATTGCATAGTCTGCAACACAAACTCGCTTGGCTGCTTCCACACCTAGTTTTAATGAATATTAAATGCATACAGTTTGATAGATGAAAATTGTATTTTTTTTTAAACGTGTTCAACAAGAGTGAATGTGACATATGATGTACCTCAAATACAGTAAGGCCAAACATTAATTTTTGTGATGCATAAGTTTCAATTTGCTAAAGCATGCAATATTAATTAGCAAGGTGAAAGTGAGGACTGCAGATGCTGGAGATTAGAGTCAAGATTAGAGTGGTGCTGGAAATGCACAGCAGGTCAGGCAGCTTCCGAGGAGCAGGAGAATTGGCATTTCAGGCAGGAGCCCTTCATCAGGCTTCCTGATGAAGGAATCCTGCCTGAAACATCGATATTCCTGCTCCGCGGATGCTGCCTGACCTGCTGTGCTTTTCCAGTACCATTCTAATCTGAAACATAATCAGCATTCAATTTGTGTGAGCCGAATTTCTTAATGTAATGACTTATTTCCACCTATGTCAACCTGAAGATGTGGTTTAGCTTTAAAATTACAGTTAGTTGACACTCCCTTTCATTATATTTGCTTGTTTGATTCATTTTTATTTCTGCTCCTCTTTTTCATTGCTTCTCCATTGCACACTGTTCCCAGCTATGATTAGAATAAATAAAGACAGACAATCTAGATTCCAGACTGACTTAAATTGAAACCATCGCCGATAAACCTGTGGAATGCATCACCTCCCTCAGTTTTTCTTTTCACTTACAACCTACAAAACCTGTAAAGCTCCAAACTGTCGTCAGCCACAATTTAATTGGCAGCACACTCCCCTTCTGTGCAAAGATTGTGTGATCACCTCCTGTACAAGTTGACCTCTCATAGGCTGATGCTTCAGTTCAGTACGGCTGGAGTGCAATGCTGGAGGTACTGTTATTTTGGGTAAAACTTTAAATTCAGCCCTGTCTATCTTCTCATGTGGATGTAAAAAATCCCATTGGACTATTTTAAATAAGGGCAATATCCTGGCCAATATTTGTCTCTCAAAAATACAATCACTAGAGCAAATTATGTTGGCATTATTTCATTGGTCAAGGCAAAAGTCCTGATGAAGGGCTTTTGCCCAAAACATCGTTTTCCTACTCCTCAGATGCTGCCTGACCTGCTGTGCTTTTCCAGCACTACTCTAATCTAGATCCCCATTATTTCATTGGTGTTTGTAGGAACTAGTTTTATACTACTGGCTTGTTATGCCTCCTGTACATATTCAATTTATAATAGCGATGGATTTCAAAATGAAAATTATTCTGCTGTAAATATCTTTGGAATCCATTGTGGCCATTAAAATTGCTATGTAAATGCAAGTTTTTTTTTCTTTCTTTCCTCTCTTCGTCTCTCTTTTGTCTCTTTCTCGTTCTCTCTTTCCAACCTTCTGTTTTCAATGTTGACAATTGTCCAAATTGGACTTCATTTAGGCATTACATTGCATGTTTGGCTTCCCATTTGAATTCCATTTCAAAGATTCTTTATGTATTCTCAAACAGAAGGTTATATGGTTTGCACTTTTCTTGAACAGAACTACGTTTTCCAAAAAAAAAAGTGTTTCAAAATAGTCTGTGGCTCAGGGCAACAAGCAAACTATTACTGCATATTATTTCTGAACTGCAGATGTCAGCTTCAGTTGGTACATATTTCTCAACAAGCCATGTGGAAGGTGGAAGGGTTCCTATGAAACCACTGATGCCCTTCACCATCAATGCTTCTGCACACCTATTTTTCTCTGTTCTCAGACCCTAAATGAAATTATAAAGGAATGCAAATACATTTGAAAGGTCACGTATTTCTGGTGGGCCTGTGTTTCTCTCACTGACCTGCAAACCTGACTTCAAAAGTACGAATTGGAATTTATTGCATGAAAGGCTACAACGTAGCTTATTACAACGTAGCATTCTGCACCGACATATCTGACATCAATTATTGTGTCAATTGCAGCAAATTATAAATGGGCTTCCCTAAGTGTCTCACCAGAGCTAAATGTGGAAAAATGTGAATTGTAAGCCTGGAATAAAGTGGTCGGTATTGGAAACCCAAAGTATGTTAAGTGCCTCAGAAGAACGATGAAAACTCTCGTATGAAAAAAAGACTGAGAACCTCAAAGCAGGCTTCAATTGTAATATTCAGTAAATGGGTATCTTTATAATGAGACACAATTGTTGTGAAAAGCTGAAAACAAAACTTTTCAAACATCATTTTTGTAAGTTTTAAAAGACTTCAACTTTATGGAGAAACAGCAGAATGGATGCAAATTGTTCTATATTGTTAAAAAGAGCATGAACCAAACTTAAAAGAAGGAAGAAATGATGCAAAATTATCATTTTTTCATCTTGAAAAATGATTTAATGCTTCTTCATTTAACTATTTTCAATAATCTCGGAGCATTTAAAAATAATTTCTTAAGACCATAAGAGAGAGGAGCAGAAATTAGGCCCTTCAGCCCATCGAGTCTGCTCTGTCATTCAATCATGACTGATGGGTTTCTCAACTCCATTCTCCCCCTTTCTCCCGAACTCTTGATCCCCTTGATACTCAAAAATCTATCTATCTCAGTCTTAAATACACTCAATGATCTGGCCTCCACAGCCTTCTGTGGCAAAGAATTTCACAGATTCACCACTCTCTGGCTAACAAGGTTTCTCCTTATCTCCATTCTAAACGTTCTTTCCTTTACTCTAAGGTTATGCCCTTGGGTCCTAATCTCCCTTACCAATGGAAACATCTTCCCAACATCCACTCTGTCCAGGCCATTCAGTATTCCGTATGTTTCAATTAGATTCCCCCCATATCCTTCAAAACTCCATTGAGTATAAACCCAGAATCCTCAAACGTTCCTCATATGTTCAGCTTTTCACTCCTGGGACCGTTCTCATGAATCTCCTGAGTACATGCTCCTGAGATGTGAGGTCCAAAACTGTGCGCAATACTCCAAATGTGATCTGACCAGAGCCTTATGGAGCCCCAGAAGTACATCCCTGCTTTTATATACAAGTCGTCTCAAAATAAATGCCATCAAAGCATTTGCCTCCGAACGACTGACTCAACCTGCAAGTTTTCCTTGACAAAATCCTGGACTGGAACTCCCAAGTCTCTTTGCACATCAGACTTCTGAATTTTCTACCCATTTAGGAAATAGTCCACGCCTCTATTCTTCCTACCAAAGTGCATGACTTCACACTTTCCCACATTGTACTCCATCTGCTACTTCTTTGCCCACTCTCCTAACCTGTCCAAATCCTTCTGCAGCGTCCTCGCCTCCTCAATGCTACCTGTGCCTCTACCCATCTTTGTATCATCTGCAAACTTAGTCAGCATGCCCTCAGTTCCTTCATCTAGATTGCTAATGTATAAAGTGATAAGTTGTGGTCCCAACACTGAACCTTGCAGAACACCACTTGTGCCATCCTGAGAAGGACCCTTTTATCCCCACTCTCTGCTTTCTGCCAGACAGCCAAGCTTCTATCCATGTGAGCACCTTGTCTCTGATGCTATGGGTCCTTGTCTTGCTCAGTAGCCTCCTGTGTGGCATCTTATCAAAGGCCTTCTTTAAGTCCAGGGAGATAACATCAATTTGCTCGCATGGTCTAACCTGCTTGTTACTTCCTCAAAGAATTCTAGCACATATGTCTTCTGTAGAAATAGGAGGATAATTCTGATTGAGACAATTTTCAACATTAATTAACTGAAATTTAAGAACATTTCTAGGAGGATAGACGTTAGAAATCTTCATTGAAATAACAAAGCTTTGTAATGATAACTCAGCAGGTCTGACAGCATTTATGGAGAGGAAATAGAGTTAATGTTTTGAGTCTGGTGACACATCTTCAAACTGATGACAGTTTGTAAAAGGTGACATTTATACTGGACATGGGGAGAGGGGAGTGGAAGAGATGTGAACAGTGAATGAATAGATGCAGACGGAGCTCACAGAGGAAGAAAAATCAATATGCAGACAGAGGGATTGTTCATAATAAGCCAGGTGAGGAGAAGCTGGGTAGGGCTACAAGTATGTGAAAATGCACAACACCAGGTTATAGGCCAACAGGTTTATTTGGAAGTACAAACTTTGATAAAATATATTGAACAAACCTAGATGTTACTTTTTTAAATAAAACCTTAATTTATCTCAGGAATGTGACTTGAAATAAATTCTGAGATTTACATACTAAAGAATCAAAATCTACAGCCCATTCTAAAATAGCAATCCAGGTTTTTTCAATATATCGCATCAGTGACAATATATAACACTATGACATTTTGCTATAAATTCTGTGTCCTATAATCCTACTCCATTACCTACCTGATCAAGGAGCAGTGCTCCAAAAGCTTGTACTTCCAAATAAACCTGTTGGACTATAACCTGGCATTGTGTGATTTTTAACTTTGTCCACCCCAGTCCAACACCGGCACCTCCACACCACATTTGAAAGTGGGTTGACTACACTTTACTAGCAGCTAGCAGTTCTGAAGAAGGATCACTGGACTTGAAACTATTTTTGTTTATTTCAGATCTCAAGTGTCCACAGTTTTTTGTTTGACATCTTGTTGATAAAACTTTATTAGTAATTCATCTTAATTATCCATCACCTTAAAAAATAATTTCAGTCTTCAAGAAGAATTGCTGAAGACACAATTTTCAGTTTACTTGAAATGATTATACAATATGAAACACTGAACGGCAAATCCAGTGATACCTGCAAACAATTAAAAAGCTCCTTCAACTGCTTTCAAATAAATTATTGAATAAGAGGATGAGTGGTTAAGCACAGTGACAATCAACTGTTCTAATATAGTAACATTCCAAAAACACACCCTTGAGACCACAGTTTGGTGAGTCAGTCAGTTAATAGGGGTCACGTCCAACTCCAGTCCATGGGATAAACCATGGTCAGTCGTTAAGTCATAGTCTCAGACAGAATGGAAGCAGATTCTTCGGTCCAACCAGTCCATGCTGACCATGTTCCCACACCAAAATGGTCCCATCTGCCTGCATTTCGCCTATTCCCTCCAAAATCCTATTCATGGACCTATTCAAATGTCTTTTAAATGTTATAACTGTGCATGCATCTACCACTTCCTCTGGCAGTTCATTCCACATACAAAGCACTCTCTGTGTAAAAAAATTGCCCCCTCATGTCCTTTTTATATGTTTCTCCTCACATCTTAAAAATATGCCCACTCCCCCTAGTTTTAAACTCCCCACCCTAGGGAATAGACCCTTGTCATTCAACTTATCTATGCCCCTCATGATTTTTTTAACCTCTATAAGGTCACCCCTCAATGTCCTACACTCCAGATAAATAGGTCCCAGGTTATCCAGCCTGAATTTTTAACATTTCCGGAAACGTCCTGGTAAAGCTTTTCAAAACTCTCTCTAATGTAATATCCTTTCTAAACCACGGCTACCAGAGGTGCGCACAGTGCTCCAGAAGAGGCCTCCTCAATGTCATGTATAACCCCAACATGATGTCCAACTCCGATACTCAAAGTTCTGGGCAATGAAGGCAAGCCAAAGTTCAAGGCCTTATAGTCCAGGGATTGAGCCACAGTTAGTCCAACAGGCCAGTTCAGGCACTGTGATGTCTCAATATCACACCTACAACACAGGGAGTTCCAGAGACATCAGTCCATGGTGACTGGGATGGTATTTTCTACAATGAAATGGAGGGACTGTACATGTTGGAAATGGATGGAAGGACAGTTAGTAGCGATGCATGAGCAGTGGAGGTAATGAAGTATACCCTGTGAGTGAGTCAGAAGCACAGAGGACAGGAGGGGCTGGAATTTTGTGAGGATGTACTGCATGGGCTCTGTCCAGTGAATATGCTGCATGCAACAGTGACAGTTATACTTTGTAAACCTTGGTTAGAGATGTGTGCAGTAGCAGGGTTAAAATGAATGTGAAGTAACAAAGAAAAATTGGTGGCATTTAGCAATGAGGAGATGATTGACCTTCCTGAGCAACTAGGCATTCTGCTTCACCGTACACAGCACTGACTTGGGCTGCTCTTCAGGTTCAGACTGGCTTGGTCTGGTGGCATGGCTTTCCTTGGTAGCTAGCTGGAAAAAGGACAGCCCTCCTCTCCACCAGTTTAATCACCAAGACCTCCAGGTCCCTGCCCATGAATCGGGGAGACCATATCCTCCGTGATAATGATCAAGCATCACAGTGTGAGGGCCTGTTCTGCTTTGCAGTGTAGATTTTGAAAATGGCGTGAGCAGTGTGAAGGCTGGAACCTTGAAAAGGTGGTGAGCATTTCCACCTCTTGGTTAACAATTCCCCAAGAAGGGCACCCGTCGCTGCATACGTACATGGTCAAGAGGGGGAGAGTTTATGAGGAAAGTTGCCGTGAACTGTAGTGGACTGGGTGTCAGGAATCTCACTTTAATGGAAAGTGGACAAATTCCACCGAAACTATCAGATAGCAAAGAAGATCTATGAACCTTTGATCCCAAAAAAATCATTGTCTTCACAGAATGGGAATTTGAGAATTAAAATGGCAAGTAAGAACTTTATGTGTCTTATCTTAATTATTCAATGTTTTGTTTGCTTTCATGGTTTCTCTTTCATCTTAATGCTACCTTTCTCTTTCCCTCTTATGTATATATCTATGGGTTGCCAATTTTGATTCCAACTCACACCACAACGTGAGAAACTTTTGCTTCAACGTTCTGCAGAGAAAATCACAGTTGTGATTGCAGCATTGACCATCCACTTTCTGCAGAAATTGCTGGAACACCTCCAAGCGATGAGAGATTTGGGAGATTCCTGTATACCAGCTGAGCAGACTATGCCCTTGTGTGAGCAAAACATAACCGAAAGTAAGGGATGAGGAACAACAAAATATCATGAGCTTAATGTAACGGGACTGGAATGAGAATGCCACACAGACACTCTGATCTAAACTCTGGTTTCCAGCATCTGCAGTCCTCACTTTTGCCTAAAAGCACACAGATGATGAGTGAGTTGAACCATCATCAAGCAACTAAATTTACAGAGCAAAAACAATACTTGCAGACTGTTGAATTCTTCAAATGTATACTTAATCATGAAAAAATCACTTGCATTATTTCAGTAAAAGGTATTTCACCTGCCAGGTTAATTTTGTTTCTGGGCAGATTTGAAAAATATTGCCATATGTTATGGTTCTGGATATGTTCACTGGAACCTTTGGGTTCTTGAGTACATTCCCTGCTACCAATCAAAGTGATTCTTACAGATTGAGGATGATGTCATGTCCAGAGTATAAACCTGATGGTTGATGCAATCACTAGAAGACCCAAACATGTGGAAGGTGTGGACACCTGCAGGCATCAAGGAGATGTCCATCTTTCAATCAATTTTGAAAGTCAGGAAATGTAATTGGCAGGACCATTCAAAGGCTGATGTAGCTACAAAGAGCTGTGCATCACACCAAACTGGTTGTGCACAAGGGTATCTGGAGATGGGGCTTTAAGAAGGATTTGTTCTGCCATGTTTCTTTTGAAAGGAGATATTGTAAAGTTGGAAGCAAGCTGTCTGCTCTGAGCCCAGCTAGCTTTGTTTTTTTTAAAGTTGGAATAATTGAAGCAGCATGAAGGGTGAGGTCAAGCTCCCACAGAACCAGGATGATTTCAAAAATCCAAATTATCTTTCCTCAAGCAGCTGGTGATTGTTTGTTATTGACTGAGATTGGCATAGGGACAAGTGCCAACATACTGTCCCTGCAAATTCTAGGATGAATGCTCCAACAGACACAGGAAGCCATTCAGATGATATTATTTTCAATGACATCCTTTCAAGCTATATGTCTTTCAAACTCACTTAGACTTTTTTCTATCCACTATACACTTCTGTATCATTGATGACATTATTATGATAGGAGGAGCAGCGTATGAATCTGAACTATAATCTGCTGTTAGTAGTGCAAGTGTGTTATGGATCAGGCCAGATCCCTCAAAACCTTTCAAGAAGGTAGCCCAGACCCTAAATTTGCTAGTTGCTTTAAGCAGATGCAAAGCGGGTACACCAGGAGAGAAGTGGCTGGTCAAACCACTTAGTTTCAAACAAAACAGAATTTATTTACTAGATTTCCGAATGAAAGACAAAGAACAGAAAACAGAATACTGAATAACTTATCCTATCTGAAAATCCAACAGAGCACTCCACTTAATGATGCTGTTCCAAAATCCTTGCATGTCTTCAACAACAAAAGTAATGCTTCCTGCTCAATGCTGAGCAGTTGAGTTGAGTTATGAACAGGGCTTTTGTAGCAAATGCGACCTGTTTGCCTTTTTGTCGTATACATGCTCTCAAACCTTTCTGTGGGTCAGCTATCTCCATGGTAGTTGTCTCCCTAGGGTCACCAGTTGTATGCTGATGTTGACTGTTTCAGTGCTTTGAAGAGCCACCAGTGGTCCTCATACCACAAGGAAGACACATTCTTTCTCAATAACTCCTTTAGTGATGAAGACTTTTGTGTGAAATTGGGAATGCTTGGAAACAAGAAATTAAAGAGACCTTTGCTGATTGTCTTTCTTGAGGAGTAGATATGGTTTCTTGTACTTTATTTTTATTTGGATCAGGATGCATGTCGCTACTAGAATAAATAGAACCAAAATATGTGGGATTAACAAAGAAACTAACATGTTATGATTGAGTTAGTTCAATTATAATTACATAATCTAAATATGAATCCATTGATTAATCTAATATTATAGTATTCTGATTAAGTATAGCCATTGCAAATGTTGATACTTTAAAATCACGCAACTCTGCTTAACTTCATTTGACAACGAAGTGCATCATGGGATAGTGAACAGAGTGAAGATAATAACCTAATGTTTAAACTTATGTTTGCAGGGATGAGAGAGTTCTGTTCGGTTCCAGATTTTGGCTTCAAAGCTTGAATAAGACAGAGATGGTATATTCCTGAGCTCGATGGCCTTTATCAAGGAATCATAACCACAGTTTTATCCTTATATTACTGTGTTGCAAGTATAAAAATTTACTAAATGTAACCTTTGTATTAGAGTTAACAATGTAACAATGTGTTTAAGTTTGTAATAAGTCCTTAAGACCATGAGATCTATGAGCCTTGTTTTATACAAAGGGTAACACAAACTATTGCCAAGAATTCAGACACAGCAAAAAGCAAATGGTCAGTGATAAGTGTCTGATTTAATGGAAATTTCACCAAATCAAGCAGCATTAAGACATGACCTCAAGGACATTAATCATTGGGTATATGTACAAATGCCTGCCTTTTTCTTCCCAAAAATGTAAAGAACATTTCAAACTATCCTCTTATTTTAGTAAAATGACATTAACAAAACTTGTTATTAATCTGTTTATTTGATTCTTTAACCAGAAAGGCAGCAGAAAAATACATAGTGCAATAACTCAGGAAACATGGGCATCTCCAGAAATAGCCACTGCACTGTATCTGGATGTATCAGCGAATTAACTCTGTTATACAGAATAATGGGCTTACTTATCATTGTCAATCATTAAACTTTCTTTTGAAAAGGAAGGGAATGTTGTACCTTGCCTCTAAGAGAGTTTATCTTTAAGACCTCCATAAATAATGTGTAAATAATGTGCTGTAAATTCGACTGGTAGAAAGCTGTGTTTTTACTGGAAGCATATACATACATGCTCAAGAACACAAGCATACGTACACGCATGCAGATGCACGCACACACAGACATAAACACAGATTCACTCACACAGACATGCGTGCACACACAGACTCATGCATACACGCGCGCGCAACGCACACACGCACAGAGGAGCTGGTTGGCTGTAATGTCTGTTTTATAACTTGTAATGTGATTTACTGTCTTAAATAATCTAACCCACAAGGATAATCAATTCCTGATGAGTGTTTAATTATTAAACCTGTCACAAAGCCTATCCTTTTTTTTCTAAAAGCTGTTCCTTGGCTCAAGGAGACCCTGTCTTTGATTTTTTTTCAGAGTGGCAATAAACGGGCCAAGGTCTGATCAATCTGGTTTGGTACAGAGCTGAAAAGGATTTTGAGAGGTCTTTTGTTTATATGTAAACAGATGAGACTTCAGGCCAAAGTGGCCATGTTTTAGAGGTGACCTGTATAAAGAAAGGGGAGTAGTCAGCTCTCTAGCTGAGCTGAGCTGAGCAGTTTTAGTTCAGTCTTGAACTGGTTGGATGTTCAACAGGGAGCTGTGTGGAAACTCTCTCTCTCTTTTCTGCCCTTCAACTTCAACCTGTAAGCATGTGTTCCATTTAGACTGGTTTTTAAAGGGAGTTTGCTTATTGGGACTGTTGTGTATATTCAAAGCAGTATAATTAATCTAGTTGGATAGGTTGAGTTCTGTAGGGGGTTCTTTATTCTGTTCTTTTGTGTTTCATTGTGCAATTTTATGAATAGATTTTGCCTGTTTTAAAATCTAGTAGTTAACCTAGCTAACTTAATCCGGGTAATTTTCACTGTACACTTACTGAAACAAATTGCAAAGTTATGGTCTGAGCTGCCTTCTTAAGAATGTTTTGAATGGTCTGGCTTAGTCCACAACAGACCATTATCAGTAACTTGACATCTATCTGTTAACCAGTTCCCTTCTTCCTCTTCAATTCTCTGCCTGAGTGCAGGTCCTCAGCAATTATTCATCAAAGCATAGAAAAAACAGGATTTTTATGACAGGCAAGACAAATTTACCTCAACTGGATTGGGATTGAAACCTGTACTACTGACACTAATCTGATCCATTTCCTAACAAGGCAAAAGTGAGGACTGCAGATGCTGGAGATTAGAGTTCGGAGTGTGGTGCTGGAAAAGCTGTTCATCTTTAATTGCCCAGAGAGCAGGTGACATTCCTGATGAAGGGCTTATGATTCTCCTGCTTTTCGGATGCTGCCTGACTTGTTGTGCTTTTCCAGCACCACACTCTTGACTCTGTGTACTAACCACCTAGCCAGTTGAAATAACCAGCCTTGCAACTACTCGATGCTGATATTTCACTCCCAACTCTATGAGCCTTTATCGCAGGTATTAAAGTGTGGCACCTTATTTAATGCTTCTTGGAAATCCAAGTATCTCATCTACTGGTTTCAATTTATGTACCTTTCTAGTTGGTATCCACAAAAAAAAACCCTTGTCCATTTGTCAAGGATTTCCCTTTAATGAGGCCATAATGACTTTTACTACTCATATTATACTTTCCTAATTGTGTTGTTTAGACTTGCTTAATATTAGATTCTAGCTCTTTCCCAATGATTCATTTCAGATTCACTGGCCTCAGTTCTGTTATTCTGTTTCTCTCCTTCCTTGAATCACTTTGTTACATTTGCTAATTTAAATCTGATTCCACCTAGGATCTCAAAAAACATAGCCAACACATCTCTGTCTGTAACTATCTCTTTCAGAGCCATAGAATGTAAGTCTCCAGAACTGTTGATCGGTTGGATTTTAGTTCTGCAATAATTGTTTCCTTGTTGATGTTAATTACCTTAATTTCCTTACTCTGACATAACCGTTAGTTTATCCTCTGTTTCCAGCATGTGACTTGCATCTTCAACACTAAAGTAAGACACAAAGTATTAGTTCAATGTCTCTGCTATTTCATCATTCTTCAGGACAATTTGTTCTTTCTTCACACCTAAGGGACCAACATAAACTTAAGTTAAGTAGTCCCTTTTAACATACTTGTGGAAGCTTTTACAGTCCATTTTTATATTTGGTGGCTCATTTCTCTCATATTCTATATTTTTCCTTTTCGTTAACTTTTCAGTAGGCCTTTGCTGGTTTCTAAACCATTTCCAATTTTCAAACATACTGCTTTAAAGTGGTGTACAAATGGAGAAAAGGCACAGAAAGAAAAAAACTTTTCACATAGCAATTAGTTAGGGATATGAAATGTACTGCTTGGAAGTGTGGTGGAGGCAGGTTCAATTGAAGTATTCAGGGGAGCAAGGTAATAGAAAAGTGTGGACATGATGGGCTGCATGGCCTCCTTCTGTTTTGATTTTTGTCACATCTACCCATGTCCAAAAATAAAGGAGTACAATAGAAAGTATAAAATGTCTCCACACAACGTGCGGTCTTAGGCACAAGTACCTGAGTACAAATTCTAAACAGCAAGGTAAAATAAGAGAACAAAGTTAAAAGTTTTGGAACAATTCTGTGATTCAGTGATATTATTCTTTGCAAAATGCTAAACTTCTTTTAAAATAATGCCACTGCTAATCTCCTTAGTAATTCATAGATGGGATTTTTTTCTAATGAAATGTATTTTTGTTAACTATTTTGTAATGGTTCTTTAAATATTTCCCAATGTTTATTTACTACATAGCATTTATCCAAATCAAGATTAGTCAACTCTCCCTTCATACTTCTTTAGTACGGTTTCTTTGACTTTAAGATTTTTGTTTGTGATTGGGTATGTCATTTTGAAACATGATGAGAAATTCAGCTACATTATCATTGCTATTTCCAAGTGGATCATTTGTGTATAACAATATTAATGATCCTTTCTTATTGCACAATAATATGATTCTATCTTTGTTGCTTTCATATTTCTGTAATTACACATAAGACTGATGGAAAAGTTGTTTAATAAGTGTTGCTTCTTTATCTTCTAGCCTCCAAACACTTTTTATCTTTCTGATCTCTTTTGAAGTTTTGTGTATAGTACCACATTACAATAGTAATTACTGTACAAAAGTATCTCATTGCTTGTAAAGCACTTTGGTCATGAAAGGCACTATATAAGTACGAGTTTTTTTTAAGATTGCAGCTTCTGTGAATCTACTTTCTTGTTCCTCCCGAGCTTTAAATATAATGGCTTGTGAGTAATTCTTCCTTCCTGATATGTTGAAATACAAGACTTGTCATTTTGTCTCCAATTCTAATTCATTTCCAGGGACTCAAAGTTGTAAAATCCATTCACACACTCAGCCACCCTTGCCTCCTGCAACTTAGAGGTCTTCAAACCCCACATCATCCTTCTTGAGCAATCTTATAGGCTCAATGACTTCTTTATATCTGGGCAATGTCCACACTTTAACCCATAATGTAGGTCTCTGAGCAAAAAGTCTTTCCAAGGTCTCTGATTTTGTAGCTTGGTCCCTCCAATGAGAACAAACTTGACTTTTCCATCTCAATGCATACGTTTTAATCTCAGTACCTTCCATGTAGCCGTTCTCCAATATCTCTCAGTCTTTTGATAGATATATACTCATTGAGAGAGGTAAGAAATTAAAATTGATATAAATTAAAATACTGTTTCCAATTTTGGGCACTGAAATTTAGATAGATTCTGCAGGCAATATTGAAGATTCTGAAAAAATTCACCAAAATGAAAAAAATGTCTGTTGTGAAAATGAACTGGAGTGTTGTTCACAAGAAGGCAAATATTTATTTAGAAAAACATAGGTTGTTCAAAATTCTGAAGATAATTAATGAGGTAAATAAGAAACAAAAGCAAAAACAAGGTAAATAAGGTTAGGAACCATTAAGCTTCACTTTAATATGTCATTTAAAAAATAAAGAGACTAATGTGAAGGATTTCTTGTTTGAAATATAATGGCACCGTCAGAAACAATAGTGAAGCCAGGATCCATAATCATTTTTAACAGCTAAATCTTTGTTAAAGGAAATATTACAAGGGAGTGGTGAAAAGGCAAAGAGATTGGGACTAAAAGGAGAGCTGCACTGAATGACCAACTGCTGTACTGTGAAATGTTATAATTTACAGACAACACAAGATGAATGTAAAGCTGGTGTAACCAATGAAATGATTGACTAAATTGAAAATCTAAAAATTGTCTGCAGCTGCGATATACTTCTTCCTGATATGGGTCCTATTAATGAGCTATCTTTCCACACAGCTGCTACTACACCATCAAATTCACACTCAATATCTGACAAGTGGAACTGCCGCCAGAGCTCAAGTGATGAGTACTGAGTGAGGTCATTAAAAATGCCAACAGTCTTACACACACTATATCTCACTACTACAGTCAGCTTCTTTCACCGTGTCCTTTCAAATATTTTCTTCTCCGTGCACTATGATATGGATAGCAACCCAGAACCATCTCCTAAAACTTTGATATACCATTTATAATAATAGACAACACAGTAGAGTCCATTGCTGCTTGACCAACTTTATATTCAGCTTTGCCAGGAATTCTATTAAAATTAAACTACAACAAATTTGTGGTCAAGCACCATCCTGACTTAGTCATACAATGGAATCATGCCTTACAGATAAAGCCCCAGACACCATCATCACCGTTCCTGGATATGTTGTCCTCCACTGGTAGAACAAACCCAGAAGAGGTGGCAGCACAATGGTATAAAATCAGGAGGGAGTTGCCCTGAGAATCTTTAACATTGGCTTATAGGACATTGAACATTACAGGACAGGAACAGGCCCTTTGGCCCACAATGTTGTGCTGAACATGACTTCAAATTAAGCTAATCCCCTCTGCCTACCCTTGGTCCATACCCTTCCACTCCTTGCATGTTCATGTGCCTACCTAAAGGTCCCTTAAGTGCTCCTAACATATCTGCCTCCACTACCATCCCTGGCAGCACATTCTAAACTCCTAGCACTCTGTGTAAAAGAATGAGCTGCCAGAGGATGTGGTGGAGGCTGGTACAATTGCAACATTTAAGAGGCATTTGGATGGGTATATGAATAGGAAAGGTTTGGAGGGATATGGGCCGGGTGCTGGCAGGTGGGACTAGATTGGGTTGGGATATCTGGTCGGCATGGACAGGTTGGACCGAAGGGTCTGTTTCCATGCTGTACATCTCTATGACTCTATGACTCTATTTCATTTGAACTCTTCCCCCACTCACCTTAACTGCATATCCCCTAGTGTTAGACATTTAAACTCTGGGAACCACTTGAAACCACATAAATTCTCACAGCATCAAGTTAAACATGGACAAGGAAACTTCCCGCTGATTACCACAGACCATCCTCCCTCGGCTGATAAATCAGTACTTCTCCATGTTAAACAACACTTGGAGGAAGTGCTGAGGGTAGCAAAGATGCAGAATGAATGGGGGATTTTAATGTCCAAGACAAAGAGGACTCAGCAGCAATGCAACTGAGCTAGCTGGTTGTGTCTTAAACGATATAGTTGCTAGACTGGGTCTGCAGCTCGTGGTGAGAGAACCAACAAGAGGGAAAAGTAGACTTGACCTCACCCTTGTAGCACCCTTATCAATCAGCTGGCAGCAGATGTATCTAATCATTACATCCAAAGTTGTGCAGGTTAGGCATTTTAGCCATCCTAAGAAGTTCCTCGTAGTGTCCAGGGATGTGCAGGTTAGGTGGGTTAGCCAGAGTAAAAGTCCCATGCAGGGTCACAGGGACGGGATGAGATGGTCTTTGAGGGCCAGTGCAGACTCGATGGGCCAAATTGCTTCTTTCTATACAGTAGGGATTCTGTTCTATTCTTGATTCCTCTATGCTTCTATGATTCTACAATGATAGTACTGGTAAGAATGACCGTCCTTGTAGCAATGAAGTTCTGCTTTCACCTTGATAATTTATTACATTATGTTATTTGTCACTATCACTATGCTAAATGGAATAGACTTTGATCAGATCTAGCAACTCAAGATTGGGCATCCATGAGCTCTGTGGGCCATCAATAACAGGAGAATTCTACTCCAACACAACTTACAACCTCATGGCCCAGCATATTCCCCTTTCAAGCATTACCATCAAATCAGGAGATCAACCCTGGTTCAATGGAGTATACAGAAGGGCAAACCATGAGCAGCACTAGGCATACCTAAAAATGAGGTGTCAACAGGTAACTCTACTAAACAGGAAGACTTGCATGTCAAACAGCATAAACAACAAGTGGTAGACAGAGCTAAGCGATCCCACAGCCAACGGATCAAATCTAAGCTCTGCAGTCTGAAACAGGTACTGTGGAAACAGGCCCTTTGGCCTAACAAGTCCACATCAACCCTCCAAAGAGTAACCCACGTAGACCCATTTCCCTCTGACTAACGTACCTAAGACTATGGGAAATTTAGAATGGCCAATTCTCCTGACGTGCACATCTTTGGACTGTGGGAGGAAACCAGAGCACCCGGAGGAAACCACGCAGACATGTGGAGAATGGGCAAACTCCACACAGATAGTCACCTGAGGCAGGAATCGAACCTGGGTCCCTGGTGCTCCTGCCACATCCAGCCATTAAAGACGATGGGCATTTATTTAACAACTCACAGGAGGAGGAGGCTCCACAAACATCCCTGGATGGAAGAGCCCAGCACATCAGTGCAAAATGCTGAAGCACTTGCAACAATCTTCAGCCAGAAGTATGGAATGGATAATCCATCTCGGCCTCCTCTGGTGGTTCCCCAGTATCATAGGTGCCAGTCTTCAGACAATTTGAATCGCTCCATGTGATATCAGAAATGGTTGCAAGCACTGGATACTGCAAAGGCTGTAGCCCCTGACAGTATTCCAGCAATAGTACTGAAGACCTGTGTCCAAGAACTTGCCACACACCTAGCCAAGTAATTCCAGGATAGCTACAACACTGGCATCTACCCAACAATGTAGAATATTGCCAAGGGATGTCATCTTAAAAAAATGGACAAATCCAACCCAGCTAATTATCGCCCCATCAGTCTACTCTCAATCATCAGTAAAGTGATGGAAGTCACTTTGATAGCACATCAACAGTGCTATCAAACAGCACCTGCTCAGCAATAACCTGTACAATAACACCCAGTTTGAGTTCCACCAGGACCACTCATTACACCAGGGCCTTAATACAGCCTTGGTTCAAACATGGACAAAAGAACTGAATTCCAGAGATGTGGTGAGAGTGACAGCCTTTAACTTCAGGTCACATTTGACTGAGTGCAGCAACAAGAAGCACTGAACAAACTGGAATTAATAAGAATCAGGGGAGAAACTCTTCGCTGGTTGGAGTTGTACCTGGCACATATGAAAATGGTCATGGTTGTTGAAAGTCAGTCATCTCAGTTCTCAAGTATCTCTGTGGGTATTCCTCAGGATAGTGTCCTAGGCCCAACTATCTTCAGCTGCTTCACCAATGACTTTCCCTCAATTGTAAGGTCAGACATGTGGATATTCACCAATGATTGCACAATGTTCAGCAACATTCACAACTCCTCAAACACTGAAGCAGTCCATATTCAGATGCAACAAGACCTGAACGATATCCAGGTTTGGGCTGACAAGTGACAAATAACATTTGTACGACACAAACACTGCACATTGTCATGTCTTATCTTCACTGCTCCCGATGCAGTCTCCTCTACGTTGGGGAGACCAGACACTTTCTCTCAGAATGCTTCAGAGAACATCTCTGGGACACCCGCACCAATCAACCCCACGGTCCCAGGCTGAACATTTCAACTCCACCTCCCACTCTGCCGAGGACATGAAGGTCCTGGGCCTCCTCACCACCACTCCCTCACCACCCGATGCCTGGAGGACTAATGCTCATCTTCCACCTCGGGACCCTTCAACCCCAGGGCATCAACATGGACTTCACCGGTTTCCTCATTTCCCCTCACCCCAGTTCCAACCTTCCAGCTCAGCATCATCCTCATGACCTCTCCCACCTGTCAATCTTCCTTCCCACCTATCCGCTCCATGCTCCTCTCTACCTATCACCTTCGCCCCCACATCCATCCACCTATTGCACTCTCAGCTAACTTCTCCCCAGCTCCACACCCCTCCGATTTATCCCTCCACACCCAAAGCTCCCAGCCTCATTTCTGATGAAGGTCTTTTGCCTGAAACATCAATTGTCCTCTTCGGATGCTGCCTGACCTGCTGTGCTTTTCCAGCACCACTCTGGGCGGCACGGTAGCACAGTGGTTAGTACTGCTGCCTCACAGTGCCAGAGACCCGGGTTCATTTCCCGCCTCAGGCAACTGTCTGTGTGGAGTTTGCACATGCTCCCCGTGTCTGCGTGGGTTTCCTTCGGGTGCCCCGGTTTCCTCCCACAGTCCAAAAACATGCAGGTTAGGGAATTGGCCATGCTAAATTGCCCGTAGTGTTAGGTGAAGGGGTAAGTGTAGGGGAATGGGTCTGGGTGGGTTGCTCTTCGGAGGGTCGGTGTGGACTTGTTGGGCCGCAGGGCCTGTTTCCACACTGTAAAGTAATCTAATCTAATCTTGACTTTGATCTCCAGCATCTGCAGTACCCACTTCTGCCTAAGCACTACACAATGACCACCAAGGACAATAAGAGATCATCTATTCACAGGCCCCTGACACTCAGTGGTGTTACCTGAATTCCTACTATCAACTTACTGGGGGTTACTATTGACCAAAAACTCAACTGAGATTGTCAAATAAAAACAATGGCTACAAGAGCAGATCAGAGGTTTAGAGTACAGCAGTGAGTAACTCACCTCCCCAGAACCTGTCCACTGTCTTCAAGGCACAAGACAGGAGTGTGATGGAACAGTGCCCACACGTCTGGATAAGTGCAGCTCCAACAACACTCAAGAAGATTGACACCATCCAGGACACTGCAGCCCACATGATTGGCACCACAACCACAAACATTTACTACCTTCACCACCAAGTCTCAGTAGCAGCAGTGTGTACTATCTGCAAGAAGCACAGCAGAAATTCATCAAAGATCCTTAGGCAGCATCTTCCACATCCACAACCATCTAGAAGGATAAGGGCAGCAGATTCATGGGAGCGCCACCACCTGCATGTTCCCTTCAAGCCACATTCCATCCTGACTTGGGAATATATCACCATTCCTTCACCGTCACTGAGACAAAATCTTGGAATTCCCTCCCTTATGGCATTCTGTGTTAACCAACAGCATGTGGACTGCAGCAGTTTAAGAAGGCAGCTCACCGTCACCTTCTCAATGGCAACTAAGGATAGGTAATAAATGCTAACCACTCAGCAATGCCCATGTCAGAGAGAATTAGAGAAAGTAAGCTTTGTGTTACCAGAAATTGACAATGGTAGATTGTCTGAAAAAACCCTGCATCTAAAGCTACTGAGCCATTGATGAGGGTGTGCATTTCTTTTTGGATCTAGCATAGGTCAGCGTTAATATGTGGCACCACCAAAGCAATGCAGCTACATTCAAGACACTGCACTATGGGGTTGCCAGCATATCACTATGCTCCCTTCACCTGCCTCTCTGTGGCAGTGAATGCCCCCAGTCCTGACAATGTTTCATTCTTGGTTGCCTTTACTTTTCAGCAGTTCACTGGTTCCACGGATCTTACAACCTCCATGTCAAATGTGAATACCTCAATGCAACTCAACCACACTCAGGTGTCTGCATTTACTGGGAACCAGGCTATTATGTGAAGCATTAGCCCCCAGACCAATCATGAGAGTGCCTTGACCACACTGCAGGAGACCCCAAAACTCAACAAAGTCAATGTGTCCATTTGTGATTATCTGCTGCATCGTCCAAAACGTGGGTGTCTTGAGGGTCCACCAGCAACCACCTCAAGTGGAAATGGAGGAGTTGGTCAGAACATCCATGTTACTGACAAACAGCCTGTGTGCACCTAATCTGTCTCCAGTTTGTGTGAGTCCGACCCGAGGACCCAACATTACTGAACAGTCCACAACTCACTTGCTTGCCATGCAGCATCTTTATGGCTGCAATCTTGAAAGAAAATCCACCACAAAATAACCAACGTGTCCCAAATTTACCCAGTAATACATTCAATACTTAATAGAGTTGTTTTTTGATTGCACATGTACATTCTCTTCATACCTTTCTTCTACATGTCCTTGCCTGTCCTGTTGTCCCTATGCAATCCGATGCCAATGGCTGCTCAAAGGCTGCCTGACCTTCAGTTGGGAGACTGCAGCTGGATGTGTGGGATGCCCTTCAGCAGGAACGAGTCCAGAAGGTTGAGTTTAAAACTGCATCTCTGTGCTGTCCGTGTTGGCTGGTTGACAGCAAGCAGCTCTACAATGATGGGGCTGTGGGATGATTATGTATCATGTTATCAGTGAGGCTGTGAAGTTGTCAGAGCAAGATTGGACCAGGATCCAAGTGCATAAGATCTCAGAGAAGCTCCCTCATATCTCCTGTAAAATAAACTCTGGTAAGTTCAAAGCAGACTGTTCTCACTACATAGTGGCAGCAGTTCATAGATCTAGGATGGCCAGTGATCAGTAAGAAACACAGTGAAAGGAAAAATAATGCCCTGGAAGGAGTCCAAAGTAAGAAGGAAGAAAGGAATTCACAGCAAGATCAGGGAGAGAAGCACCAAACTCAGTCAGGCCACAGTGAATGTATGGGGAATACCCACAGTGCAACAGAGAGACCGGGCCAGAAAAGGGGGGAGCAGGAAAGGTAAGGCAAATTGCCCTGGAGATGTTCCACAGGCTATTCAGAATGAGAAAAGGGTAGAGAAAAACAACAGCAGTATGAAACAAGGCAAGCTCAAAAATTAGTCAGCAACAGTAAGTGCTAGGAGTCTGCAAAGTGCAGATACAGTTGGAGAGGAGAAATAAAAGGGCCCTGAGTCAGTCTGTTGGCAGAAAGTGTGGGAAGAAACAGGGTGTGGTTTCTGTTACTGAAGACTCACATGTGTGGGAGATCTGCCCAGCAAGTATTGATGGTGCTACGTACCAGGACAGAGATCATTTCAGAACAGTGTCAGCAGCACGAGGAATTAAAAATACTACAAGATTCTCCAGGTGCCCAAGGATTTGAAGATACTGAGGAACAGGGTTTCTGATACTCAGAGGTTACAAACACACCAAACGAAGATTTTGACTCCCTGATTTCACAGACCACAACACAAATTCTAGTTTGCTGACATCACGGTTCACAACAAGTAAGTTTAATTAATTTTGGATACACAAAATACAGTATCCATTCATTTAAATTCCTATCATGAGCGTCTTCAACCATGTAACATTCAGCTTCATTCTTAATGTAATACGATCAGAGGGCAGATGAGTACAACTTTTTGCTATAAGGTGGAAGAGATCATTGTTCTAGAGAAGAATCATATCAGACTGAAAGATCAACTCTGTTTCTCTCTCCATGGTTGCTGCCAGACCTGCTGAGTTTCTTGAGCATTCTCTGTGATTGTGTAAGAGTTTACTGTTACTGTATGTGTCATTTCTCATCATCATTACTTCCTGTTAACCAAGAATTTATTATTTTGAATCTTCTTTACTCGGCAAAGGGAACTAGCATTGTTCCGTTGCACTTCAAACCAGCCATTATTGACAAAGCCAAGGACCACAGATGAACTTTATAAACCATTCATTTTGTGAGGTCAGTGCAGGGGCCAGGCATGAAGGTAATCAGCTGCTGGATGATATGCTCGACCTTTGGACGGTCTTTAAGGAAGGAGTTCATGGCAAGGAAATGCCACTGATGTTAATGGTCTGTCACAGGAGAAGAGTAAGGATTCCACTGCCAACAATCAAGTCTCTCGTCTTTTTAATGAAAAATCACCCCACTGTTGAATAGGAAAGGGATGATTTTTTTCTCCTTTCTCTAATGAGCCCACCAATGATGTATAAAAACGGCCACATGTGAGTGTAGGGCTGGAAGATGACTGAAGCAATGGTAATGAGGCATTTTACGTGTTGGCGAGTGACTAATGGTGGATGATTAAAGGAGGTGTGGTGAAGTGAGAAGATTATTTGTAAGGAAATGGCAGGTGAAGATACTTTTGCAAACCTGGATCACATGTTAGGTCACTCAATTTCTTGCAGTGAAACAACCAGGTCCCTGAGGCTGGTCTGCTGGCATTGCCCACAATGCCCATTTGCACCCACCATCACATTGGTGATAACTTAATAGGGGGAGGACCGCTCCTCCTATGGGCCACCTGCAGTTCAAGGTCCAGAGCTGAATGGGAGAAGCTTGGGAGCTGCTCTTTGGCCATTTGCACTATTTCCCAAGGTCTTCTCACAGACTTGGACCCCATGCTGAAGCATACAGCCTCTTAACAGCTCATTCATTGTTGGTTTGCTCACCAACATCATTACAATTATCAGAGTGATCAGTACAAAGTATGCTAGCTGCCTCCATCATTTGGAAAGTGAAGGTTTTGTCACGTATCACATTCTCGTATCGATTGGCAGAGATTAGGGGAGGTTTATTGAATTTTGCACCAAAGTAGGCAAATGAGACAAATAGAGGAAAAGAGGCAGAAGGAAATTGAAAAAGTGAATGGTAGTTACAGCAAGATCGTTGTCAGTAAAGAGAAAGCTGTGGTCCAAATCCTCAGGTCTCCAGATTGTTGGAGACAAGACAATAAAATGGAAGATGCACATCCAGACCCTTTCAAAGGCCTGACATGCAGAATTAAGAGAAAATTTCCCTGACATCTATACTTTGAATAAATTGATGCCCCACTGCCAAGGAATCATCATACAATTTAAAATCTAACACTGAGGAACTTCACAAAAGAACACTACTCCCCCAGTCAACTATCCTGTATCAACTTTCTTTCACTGAACCAGGATACTACTTCTTCTACTAAACCGACTAACCCCAAACGTCACACCATACTTCTGTTCAAACCAGAATAACCCACCCCCTCAAACCAAACCAATACCCCCTTGGACCACACTAACATCACTCCTGACTACTCACCAAACAATACTGTCTTCAACCATCTCATTACTCTCATCCAAAATACCTACTCACCCATTGACCCAATCACCCACTTCACCTACCTACACACCTCACTCCATTCACCTGCCTACCTTCCACTGCACCCACCTCATCCATTCTTTTGAACCATTTTCCAACTTAGCGCAGGAATGTGGACTCTTTACTCAACGCCAAAGTACGAAAAGTACCGTCAAGGAATAATTTTATTGGAAAGTTGATAATCACTCATTTACAATGCAAGCTAGCAAAGTATATTGGACAAAGACTGATAACAAATATGTCATTAGTTATGACAATAAGTTCTGCACGTGTTGGTCTGTCATTTCCCTGGTCACAAAACGTTTGGAGTCATCTCTTCTTTCTTCTTTGAGCATTGCCTCTATGTTCATGACATCCTTTGAGATTTTAAACTTAATCCATTTGATTCTAATTCACAGATACTTCCTTGCAGTTGAAAACTCTAGTTTCCCAATCTACCTTAACCACTTAGCAAAAAAAGCAAAAGAACTGTGAACGATGGAATCCTGAAACAAAAACAAGAATTTCTGGAAAATCTCAGCAGGTCTGCAGCATCTGTGGACAGAAAGCACAGTTAACGTTTTGGGTCTAGTGGCTCTTCTTCAGAACATTACTACTTTAACCTCTGTAGCTTTCAGACCATCCTAACTGCTGAAGCTGTACACGTCAAAACTACCTGTTAAAACTACCACTCTCTCTCTCTCGTGGACTCAGATTTTTAGATTAGATTACTTACAGTGTGGAAACAGGCCCTTCGGCCCAACAAGTCTCCACCGACCCGCCGAAGCACAACCCACCCAGACCCATTTCCCTACATTTAACCCTTCACCCAACACTACGGATAATTTAGCATGGCCAATTCACCTATCTACACGTTTTTGGATTGTGGGAGGAGACTGGAGCACCCAGAGTGAACCCACGCAGACACGGGGAAAATATGCAAACACCACACAGAGAGTCGCCTGAGGCGGGAATTGAACCCGGGTCTCTGATGCTGTGAGGCAGCAGTGCTAACCACTGTGCCACAAAGTATATTCACACTCTCTGAAGACAACCACTTTTAGACCTAATTTGGAGATGCCGGTATTGGTTTGGGGTGTACAAAGTTAAAAATCACACAACACCAGGTTATAGTCCAAAAGGTTTAATTGGAAGCACTAGCTTTTGGTGCACTGCTCCTTCATCAGATGGTTATGGAGTACACAATTATAAGATACAGAATTTATAGCTATTATTGCTATAAATTGCTATAAATTCAGTGTCTTACAATTGTGTACTCCACAATCACCTGATGAAGAAGCAGCACTCTGAAAGCTGGTGCTTCCAATTAAAACTGTTGGGCTATAACCTGGTGTTGTGTGATTTTTAACCTTTAGACATAATCGTGGATTTCAATACTGATCCCTGTGAATGTAACTCCTTTATTCAAAAACGAAGGGAGGACAGAAATCAGGAAACCAAAGGTCATCTAATATCCATCATAGAAAAATGTTAAAAGCTAGAATGAAGTAGGTTAAAGCAGGGCTATTACATCAATTAGGGCATTTAATCAATCAGAGTCAACATGATTTAATGAAAAGAAAATTGTATTTAACCAAGTTATTAAAGTTTTTGAAGAAGTAATGTGCCATGGATTACACTGTATTTAGATTTCTAGAATGTATTTGATAAGGTACCACATCAAAGGTTATTGTGGAACATAAAGCTTATTGTGTAGGGAGCAACACATTGGCATGGATAGAAAATTAGCCCATTAACAGGAAACTGAGCAAATATAAATTGGTTAAGAAAATGTAACAAATGTTCTGCCACAGAAGTCAATGCTAGGGCATAAACTTGTTAAATTCATATAAATGAATTGGATGAAGAGGCAAACGATACTTGCTAAATTTGCTGATTGCTCAAAGCTAGGTAGGGAAGTAGTTACGAAGAGGACATAAGGAGACTACTAAGGGACATGATTAGATTACTGGGTAGATTAGATTACTTACAGTGTGGAAACAGGCCCTACGGCCCAACAAGTCCACACCGACCCTCCAAAGAGCAACCCACCAAGACCCATTCCCCTACACCTAACACTGCGGGCAATTTAGCATGGCCGACCTAACCTGCACATCTTTAGACTGTGGGATGAAACCGGAGCACCTGGAGGAAACCCACGCAGACACAGGGAGAATGTGCAAACTTCACACAGACAGTTGCCTGAGGCGGGATTTGAACCCGGGTCTCTGGCACGGTGAGGCAACAGTGCTAACCACCGTGCCACCCGTGCCACTTATGGAGACATAAGTAGATTAAGTTAGTGGACAAAGAACTGGCAAATGGAGTATAATTTGGGAAATGTGAAATTGTATATTTCGGCAGGAAGAATAAGTGTGAAGCATATGATCACAAAGGTGAGATTGTGGAGTTCTCTCATACACAGGCATTTAAGTGTTCTAGTGCATTCATCACAAAAGGTCAGTATGGAAGTACAGGAAGTAAATAGGAAAGCTGATCAATGTTATAATTTATTGCAAAGGAACAGAATGCAATAGTAGGAAAATTATGATTCAGTTACACATGGCATTAGTGACACGACATCTGAAGTATTATTTACAACATTGGTCTCCTTATTTAAAAAAGGATGGAAATGCTTTGAAAGAGGTTCAGTGAAAGTTTACTCAGCTAATACTTGGCCTGAAGAAGGGCTTATGCCCGAAACGTCGATTCTCCTGCTCCTTGGATGCTGCCTGACCTGCTGCGCTTTTCCAGCAACACATTTTCAGCTCTGATCTCCAGCATCTGCAGCCCTCACTTTCTCCCCTAATACTTGGCCTGGGCAGGTTTACTTATGTGGAAAAATTGAACAGGCTGGACTTACATCCACTGGGGTTTAAAAGAATCAGAAAAGACTTAATTGAAACACAGATAGGATCATTATAAGCAGGCAAGGTGGCAGGCAAGAATGTGGAATAATCAGGTCAGCTGGGATCTTACTAAATGGCTGACCAGGTTGAAGGGCCTGAGTGGCCAATTCCTACACCAAACTTCAATGTCCATGTGCTAAAGTAGATTGGTGCAATGCCGACCCCCCCCCCCCCCCCCACCCCATTATTTACCTCAAGACAGGGCAAATACTCCTCAACTGGCAATGCCCAATGCAAAAGCCAACTTCATATTAAGTGTCCATGCCTGAGTCTCTCTCCCAGCAAATGATCCTATGAAGAAAACTTTCGCTTGGTGTGATGCTCCCTGATTTTATACCCTTTTTACAATTTTGAAACATCCAGACCAAATATGTGCGTCTGGATCAGAAAAATCCTTACGAACTGTAAAATGTGCAGAGCTTTGCCACTGACTGGAGGATTCAAGCCAATAACTGAAATGACAAAATATAGACCTGGAATTGGGAGGCAAAAGACATGGGCAAAAAACAAGATACACGGATAGGTCAAACACAGAAAGCAAAAGGATGAAAGTAAATTGAGGAAAAGTAGCATAAGACAAATAGATAAAAATCCCAAATTGGGAAGTAAAAGCAGAGATGTAAATAGATTTTGAATACAGCTTTTATTGGATTTCTGAAAGCAAAAGAGGTGATTAGAACTTTAAATTATAAAATATGGAGGATTATAAAATTATAAAATAGGGGATTACCAGAATGGTACAGTCCTTATCACACCCCCTCAAAAGCTGTGCAACTGAGATGAGGTCAGGAAAAGGTTACATCATGCCTCACTGCACACTGAAAATAAACCAGTCGTCTTACTATTTTTTAATTGCCGGACAAAACTGATATTTACTAAATATTTACTACCTTAGTTTTATTTTGTTCCAGAAGTTTGTCAGTTGGTAAATTTGAAAGTGCTCCTGTTATAGTCATACCCGCCATATCTTGATTAACATACAAATAAATGGGTGTGGTCAATGTTTACTGTCTATAGGTTGCTGATGCACATAAGTGCAAGCATGTTAAAGAGATAAGGTCAAGCTTTATTTTGTAAATAGTACAGTATACACAGCGATATATTCAAATGTGCCTGTCCACAGAAGTGGAAGATTAGAACGGTACAATGCAGAAAGAGATCATTCCATCGATTTTCACATTTGCTGGTCTTCAATCAGGCCATTCAGTTAATTGCATTTCAGATTAAATTCACAAACTATTTTCCTTTGGAGCTTGAAAAATCTATTAGCTCTACCTCTAAAGATGTAGGGAGTCCGTTGACCAACATAATTAGGCAAGTTTGTTCTTATTCTCAACCATCACCTCCAGAGGCAACATATTTTAATAGGAATCAACGGCAAGAAGGAGTGTGAATGTATGTTGAATATTCGCCCTAGACTGGTGTTGCTATGTTCTGGACAACTGCAGCGACTCGTAATGTAACTTTAATAACGATTAGCTTCCTCAGCACAGGCCCATGAAGTAGGGGTGAAGTGGGAGGGCAGAGGAATATTTCTGGCCTAGGTGCATATTGGCCAGCTGATTTACCCACTGTTGACTGTCAGACCACAAGCCTCCCTATTTAAGTAGAAAATTAACACAGACCTAGAATAGCATACGTCAGCACCCGTGACCAAGTTCGCCTCTGAGCTGTGCTGAGCAGTACAGGAAGGAGAATGTGTAACAAGAGCCATGAGTACACAGCTGTAGATCACAGGACCTGAGCCCCCAGTTAACAGTAACACTTACAATGTCAGGTTTCTTGCTCCGACAATGGTTCACAATTACTATTTGTTAACAACATTTCATGTGGGTACCTATCCCCTAATTACGGGAACACTATTCTGAGGACTGACAGAAACATAACAATTCAAATAAAGACATTACCTTTTCCTTGAATGTTGAAATCAGGTTGTAGATCCTCCGATCTGCCTCTGTGAAATAGGAAGAAATGAAGAAATATCAGAGCAGGAGTAGGCCTAGACTCTGCCCTGCCATTCTAGATCATGCTTGACAATCCACCTGAGCACCAATCTCCTACACTGCCACAGATCCCTCATTGTCATTCATTTCCAGAAATCTATCAACCTCTCTCTTTGAATTTACATAATGACTGAGCTTCCACAGCCCTCAGGAGGTAAAGATTTCCAAAGATTGACTATCAGATTGAAGACATTCCTCTTCCTAAGAAGCCTGTTCTGACTCCTAAGATGCCATTCCTGCAATTAGTTTGGTGAACCTCTACTGAACTTTCTCAAAGGAAAATATATCCTTCCTTCAGTTTGGGAACCACTGCACACTATATTCTAGATGTGGTCTTATCATGATGCCATACAACTGAAGCAAGACCTCTTTCTTCCTGTGCATTCCTGTCTCCTCAACCTATTGGTGCCTGACACACTCTTTGCTTTAATTGGTTCTGCTGTGTTGCCCAAGGAAGTCTCCAAATGAAGACCAACAATAACAAAGGTGTCAGTTTCCATGGCGTTCTTCTAATTCCATGCTGCAGAGTATAATAATGTAGCACCAGAAGAGGCCATTCACCCTACTGTGCCTGTGCTAACTCTTTGAAAGTGCTATTTAAGTAGTGGCATTCCACTGCTCATTCACAACATTGCTGCAACATTTGCAGAAGGGCACTCTGTGGGAACAACATTTATATGGAGTTTGCATCAATCCTCCAGCAAGGTTGCGGTAGAATGTGATTAGATTAGATTACTTACAGTGTGGAAACAGGCCCTTCGGCCCAACAAGTCCACACCGCCCCGCCGAAGCGCAACCCACCCATACCCCTACCCCTACATTTACCCCTAACCTAACACTACGGGCAATTTAGCATGGCCAATTCACCTGACCTGCACATCTTTTGGACTGTGGGAGGAAACCGGAGCACCCGGAGGAAACCCACGCAGACACGGGGAGAACGTGCAAACTCCACACAGTCAGTCGCCTGAGGCGGGAATTGAACCCGGGTCTCTGGCGCTGTGAGGCAGCAGTGCTAACCACTGTGCCACCGCGCCGCCCACTAAATGTCTCCAACAATTTCACACAAATATCTTATCACTTCCTGATTCTAATAGTCTCGCTGTACATTTCCAGCATTTTGCCTGTTCTGTCTCAATTTCTGATTTGTCTTTACACTTGTAAGTAAAAATAAAAGTTTAAAGTGCTGGGGCCTCATTTGTGTGAAGGTAGCAGAGGTCTTAAAGGACAAAGGCTAAGGTATCTGATCGTCTTAATCATTCAGAGTTTCTGTTTATTCAGCAGCATGGCACTTACGGTGCCTGTAATACAAGTCTAACTTGTTAAACAAAGCTCACCATTTGAATATGACTAATTGAAAGAACATTACATCTGATCGGAACAACATAAAGGAGGTTATTAAATGAAAGTCTAGGGCTACGAGCTCTCCCCGCTTTACTTGTACTTCATTTCAACCTACCTTCAGCAGAAACTCTATTTACAGAGCAAAGCTGGATGGAATTCCACTCCCATCCATGTTTAATCCATGAAACATCAACATCCTTTTATATTGAATGTGTTTTATGCCCTCTGTTATAGGGATGACAAGAAGGAACAGCATATTTGTGGGTTTTGGGCCTACACCCAGCACACACAGAAATGGCAGGAGATCAACAATCGCTTGGGTGTCATAGAGTCATACAGCATGGAAACTTTGGTCCAACCAGTCCAAGTCGACCATAATCCCAAACTAATCTAGTCCCACCTTCCTGTGCTTGGCCCATACCCCTCCAAACATTTCTTGTTCATGCACTTACCTAAATGTCTTTTACATATTAAACAAGGAGAGAAGAGTAACTCCTTTCACAATAGCCCTAATGGCTTTGTATGCATTCAACTCAAACTGTAGCATTGGCTTCCAATTGTTTAGCAGCCAGTGCAGAGGGGTGGAGAGGGAGAACGACCAGCTAGTTGACTGAAACATTCTTTCTTTGGTATTTCATGTCCATTCAAGCCGGCAAAGTCTGCTCATGCATTTCTATCAAATAAACAGCAGAGCTCCCTTTCTTCCTCCCATAACCATCACAATTCAGTCCTAGAGTCATTGAATCATAGAGTCATAAAGGGATGACCTTATAGAGGTTTATAAAATCATGAGGGGCATGGATAGAATAAATAGACTAGATCATTTCCTGGGTGGGGCAGTCCAAAACTAGAGGGCATAGATTTAGGGTGAGAGGGGAATGATTTAAAAGGGACCTAAGGGGCAACTTTTTCACACAGAGGGCAGTGCGTGTATGGAATGAAATGAGCTGCCAGAAGAAGTGGTGGAGGCTGGTACAATTACAACATTTAAAAGGCATCTGGATAGGTACATGAATAGAAAGGGTTATGGACCAAGTGTTGGCAGATGGGACTAGACTTATTTAGGAAATCTGGTCGGCATGGACAAGTTGGACTGAAGAGTCTGTTTCCGTGCTGAACATCTCTGCGCATAAAATAATTCAAAACGTTTTAGAGAGAAAAATAAAACTACGCTGATGAACAGGTTTAATCCACCAAAAGTGCTCTCTTATTTTCTCTCTCTGTCTCTTCACACCCTCTTCATTCACCCCCCTCTCGAATATTTTCCATCTCCCTATCTGCTTGTGTGTGCAATGAAAGCACTGTCCTGCTTTAACAATGAAAAACATGTTAAGCAGGAACTAATATTTGTTTTAAAAAGGAAAAGTGTTGGAAGTACTCAGTGAGTCTCACACCATCTGAAAAGAGAGGGAAATAGATGGCTGGACTTGGACAATAGAGCGGGGGTCCTGACCCCAGAGTCAATATACGAGTTGCACAGCTGCATCGGGGGTGGTGGGACCTCCTCAGCAAATCATTTTAGAAATTTCCAATCAATATCCAGCAAGCCAGCAATAACAAGCGGCAGGCAGAAAGAAGTCCTGGAAACTCAAATGCGGGGGCCATTTTTTAAAGGCCTATTCAATCCTCATTTACGGCAAAGTATATCTGCTCATTCTCTAAAGTGGGCAGCAGGATCCAGGAGGAAAGGAATAAGATACGTCAAAAACTTCAACATCGGCCCTTTAGAAACATTGAATGGTGATACGGGTAGAGAAATACAGTTGGAGGCACAATAGGAAAGAAGAGATTTAAGCAGCTGTTGTCCGTGACTTATAGCAGATGAAGACCAACTTCTCCCTGGATTTGTCACTCACTTAAAGGTTCAACTCTTCAAAATGAAACAACAAGCTACAATTGATGTGTGAAACAGAAATCCAAATTCATTAACAAGGTAACTGATGTTATGTAGGTCAAACTGACATGGGGACAAAATCAAATAAAACAAGATCTTCGTCATCTTTCCTAACCATGACGCAAGTGTATATGCTAATCAGGGTAACAGCATATTTACATGATAACATTTCAGAGTCATCATCTGCTAATGTTTTATGTGTTCACCCAAGACAAAAGTGATATGAGCATGCTATAGAGAGGTTGCTGTGGGTAAATGCAGGTGTGTTCAATCTGCCAGCAACACAATCTGAATCTAATGTCAACCACCAAACTTTGCTATTTTGTCTGTCAATTAACCTTTTATACTTTCATCATTTTTTAGAAGTTTTCCTGAGAATTTTCAAGTTCTCCTCAAGGACCTTGCTTGAATGCAATACCACCAACTTTACTGCCTTTCAAATTAATCTTTTTTTAAAGAAAGGGTACACCAACGCATGCAATCTGCTTTTGTTTTTTTCTCAATAAAAAAGACTGTCGGTTTCACATAGGCATTAACAAAAGGAAAAATCGAACACTGCAAATGCATTTTCTGTCAGCAAGCTTGTCTTCATTACTCAGACATTTGAGTATAGGAGTTGGGATATCATGTTGAGGACATTGGTGAGGCCTCTTCTGAAGTATTATATCCAGTTCTGGTTGCCCTGTTATAGGAAAAAGTTAAAATCACACAACACCAGGTTATAGTCCAACAGGTTTATTTGGAAGTATAGCTTTTGGAGTGCTGCTCCTTCGTCAGGTAGCTGCGGAACAGGATCATAAGACACAGAATTTATAGCAAATGGTCACAGTGTCATGCAATTGAAATGATATATTGAATGAACCTAGATTGCTGTTAAGGCTTTCATCTTTTAGAATGGGTTGCAGGTTTTGGTTCATTAAAAAGGTGCTTGGTTGATTGTGTGTTGATATTGGTGAGACCAAGCAGACACTATGACAATGGATGAATGCACACTGCGCAACAATCGTCATTTAGGGGTGTTCCTTCCCAGTCAGGAAACACATCAGCAGTCAGGGACATTCAATCTTCGGGTGACCATCCTCCAAGGTGGACTTCGGGATCCACAACAATGCAGAGTGACCGAGCAGAGGCTGACAGCCAAGTTCAGTACCCATGGGGATGACCTCAACCGGGACTTTGGGTCCATGTCACACTACAGATGGCCCCATTGCACTATACACTTTCACACACAAGCACACACACTCTTACATACTCATCATGCAGACCCTCTCTCGTACACACGCTCTGTCTCAGACACACCCACACACACACCCTCTCACAGGCTTTTACTCCATCACACTCATGCACACACTCTAACAAGCATGCACACATGCAAACACACACTCTCACATGCACACACTCACATGCACACAAACACTCTCTCACACACACACACACTCTCCTCTCTCTCTCTCTCTCCCTCACATGCACACACACACACACAAGTCTATGGGGTGAATTTACTTTTACAGAATTGTAATTGGAGATACATTCTATTTTGTTCAAAAAGCATACAATCTGCAGGCAGTCAATCCATGTAGATTAGATTAGATTAGATTAGATTACAGTGTGGAAACAGGCCCTTCGGCCCAACAAGTCCACACCGACCCGCCGAAGCAAAACCCACCCATACCCCTACATTTACCCCTTACCTAACACTATGGGCAATTTAGTATGGCCAATTCACCTGACCCTGCACATCTTTGGACTGTGGGAGGAAACCGGAGCACCTGGAGGAAACCCACGCAGACACGGGGAGAACGTGCAAACTCCACACAGTCAGTCGCCTGAGGCGGGAATTAAACCCGGGTCTCTGGCGCTGTGAGGCAGCAGTGCTAACCACTGTGCCACCGTACCACCCACATATTATAAATTCCTATTTTGGAAATAGGCCAGTCTAACTCAATATTGGGATACAGACAGACTCTAACCTCACACTGTCTGAGCTGAGATGTCACCCTTTCTTAATAAAACCTGAAGTTATTTCGAGAATGTGGCTTGAAAGAAGTTCTGGAATTTACATACTAATGAACTGAGATCTGCAACCCATTCTAAAAGATGAAAGACTTAACAATAAACTAGTCTTGTTCACTATATCATATCAGTTGGATGACACTGTAATCTTTTGCTTTAAATTCTTTGTCTAATGATCCTGCTCCACAGCTACAAAGGAGCAAGGCTCCGAAAGCAAGTGCTTCCAATTAAACCTGTTGGACTATAACCTGGTGATGTGTGATTTTTAACTTTGTCCACCCCAGTCCAACACTAGCACCTCCACATCACATTATAGGAAAGATATTGTTAAGCTGGAGAGGGTTCAGAAAAGATTTACCAGGATGTCGCCGGGAATGGTGGGTTTAATTATAAGAAGAGGCTGGAACTTTTTCCACTGGAGTGTTGGAAGTTGAGAGGTGACCTTATAGACGTTGAGGTGTATAGATAAGGTATCCTTTCTCTTGGGTGGGGGATTTCAAGGTAAGGGACATATTTTTAAAGTGAGAGGAGAAAGATTTAAAACAGACATGAGGGGAAACTTGTTACACATAGAGTGGTTCATGTGTGGAATGAACGTCCAGAGAAAGTGGTGGATGCAGGTACAGGTACAACGTTTAAAATACATTTGGTTAAGCACATGAATAAGAAATGTTTGGAGGGATGTGGGCCAAGTGCAGGCAGGTTGGATTAGTTTAGTTTGGGATTATGGGCAAAGTGGACTGATTAGACCAAAGGGTTTGTTTCCGTGCTGTATGACTCTATGACTGCATAACTCTGACTCTATATTTTACATGATTCTAGCTAACCGCTAGCGGAAATAATCCACTCAAATCTACCGCATCATCTGCATCAAGGTATGTATGGGTGATGGAGCTAATCCAGTTATTACATTAAAAGTGTCCATAAAAGCTCAAAAGAAGATACCCTATGAATGGTAATTGTCTGGAATTTTCAATGAGAAAGATATGATTGTAATAATTCAGAGGAGACATCATTCTGGCAGTAAATAATATTAACAATTAGCAGTCGCAGGGAGTAACTAAATACATGGAAAATAGTCATCAATAAGAAGAAAGAGTGAAGTGAGGAAAAACATTTTCACACAAGTATTAAAATGTGGAACGCACCACCTGGCCGTGTGATGGAGGCAAGTTCAATTGAGGCTTTTGAGAGGGCATTGGATGGTTATTTAGATACAAATAATGTGCAAGGGTCTGGAGAGAAAGAAGGAGATTGGCACCAGGTAATGAGGCTCATTTGATGAGCCAGTGTAGGCATGACAGGTCAAATAGCCTCCTTCTGTGCTGTAAAACTTCTGCAGTAAATGTATTCAACCATCATGTGCATTGAGATTTTGGCAGATGATGTTTGAAATACACGTTGAGTACTATTGCTGTGGTTCTGTTCGCCGAGCTGGAAGTTTTTGTTGCAAACGTTTCGTCCCCTGTCCAGGTGACATCCTCAGTGCTTGGGAGCCTCCTGTGAAGCGCTTCTGTGGTGTTTCCTCCGGCATTTATAGTGGCCTGTCCCTGCTGCTTCCGGTTGTCAGTTTCAGCTATCCGCTGTAGTGGCCGGTATATTGGGTCCAGGTCGATGTGTTTGTTGATGGAGTTTGTGGATGAGTGCCATGCTTCTAGGAATTCCCTGGCTGTTCTTTGTTTCGCTTGCCCTATAATGGTAGTGTTGTCCCAGTCAAATTCATGTTGTTTGTCGAGCACCCGAGCTACAAATCTTCTCACAAACTTTGAGTACTATTTCTTATGTCTTCACTAATCTCTTTGCTAACATATGTACATGATTAAAATAACACACTCAAAGAATACAATAATCAAATGATAATTATATTTCAATACAACTAGGTGTACCTAGTTTTGCTTATTTAAGCAGTGAATTATAGATAGCATTCTCATTCCATGTAAAAGAACTCACAGAATGAAGAAATATTTTGCAAAGGATCACCTTTATTTATAGCATTATATTTACAGAAAAATCTTTGTTATTCTTCTTAGAAAGTACTAATATACAAAGTAGTAACTATTTCCTTATCTCATTTAGCATAGGGAAACAAAACCTATCCAATATCAATTGTCTGAGGGGCAATGAGGTATTTGACTCACAAATGTTTAAAACAAGTAAGCTCTGCAGTCAATGAAATGCAATCTTACTGAAGTTGGAAAGTTACCAGGACAAAATTCTATTCTTCACTATCCCACACTCATCTCAATCTAATTTATATTTGTTCAAAGTAACCCCAGACCAAGGTTGCACAGTTAATAGATTTGACTCTGCAAACCTGGATAAAGGGTGGCAAGGCATTTCAGTGATTAGCACTGTTGCCTCACAGCGCCAGATACCTGAGTTCGTTTCCATCCTCATGCGACTGTCTGTGTTTAAATTTGCACATTCTCCCTGTGCCTGCATGGGTTTCCTCCAGGTTCTACAGTTTCCTCTAACAGATGAAAGACGTGCAGCTTAGGTGGATTGGCCTTGCTAGCTTGCCTGCAGTGCACAGGCTAGGTGGATTAGACATGGGAAATGCAGAGTTACAGGGACATGGTGGCAGGGTGCATCTGGGTGGAATGGGTCGGTGTTGACTCAATGGCCGAATGGCCTGCTTCCACACTGTAGGGATTCACATATATATATATAGATCATTTCAAACTATTGGTTTTTACGTTTTTATTTCACTGCAACAATTTAATGAGGCAGTCATAAAGCATAGAACCAGTTCCCATAATAGTCCTACTAAACAGACTCTAATAATGTAAAACACATAAAATTCCGAACAAAGGTATGTTTGCATAAAGTTCAGTTTCAAACATATATATGGACCAAACTCTACCCCATATAGCAAGGGTCAAAGAAAAAAAAGAATTTTTGATAGTCAGAGGAACTTGCACATTATGCCAAGGTAGTTGAGGTTTCCTCCGTTCTACTCTACTAAATGTTTTACACACGCTTTTGGTGGAGATGAACAAACAGCACAATTGGCACATAAATCGCACATAAAATTGCACTTTGTAAAGAACAGGATCATGCTACTATTTCCGAAAAGAATCAGACCCTAGTTACAATAAAAAGTTACTTTGTGCATGTTATAAAACAAAATCATTAACTAGGAGGAGATAAAAGGTCACATCTAACTCTTGCTTAGAATGTTATCTCTGAAGCTGAATGTCGATTGCTTGGTACAAACACACTCAGGGTTAAAGGGTGTTTTGCTACTGTTTTTTCTGTTTCTACATTCTCAAAAACTTTATCCAACACACTTCTGGTTTTTCTTGTTGGTTCCTGAAAAAACTTTGTTTTCACAGGCACATTGTATCTTGCAAAAGTTCAAGCTTGAATCTTATTCAAATTATACATGGTCGCTATTTAATTTGAGAGAGCATGACAGCCAAGCTCGATCTCTTCTACAAGTAGAGAAGTCACTGAACAATGATCAGGAACATGGAATCTGGCTAATTTCCACTAAAATCAAGACAAGGTTTAGTACCACTATTGCAATCAAGACCAATGAACTCAGCCCAGATTGTGGATCAAGCCTGACGTCCCCTGAATGGCTCTGACCCATTGAAGCAAAGTTTCTTCTTACATACCACTAGTCCAGTTCAGATGTTACCTTTTCTTCCTTTAAAACTGGAAATGCTTAAAGATGGAGAAAGAAAAAGGAACACCGAAAGAATTGAGTAAAAAATACAAAGGAGGAAATAAGGGCTGAAAGATTTTAGCTGGATTTGGCTTTTAAGAAAGAGGAGCAGAATAATATTGTCATCATGTCAAAATACCAGTCATTCTTAAATGATGAATGGTGATGAAGTCTAGGTACTTTTTTAGGAGAGAAAGACAGGTAAAGGACATCTGTCATTATGAATAAGCATTGTTGAATTCTAGGTACTTTCTGAGAGGCAACCCTGTGTTATCACCACAATAAAGACACTGGTCCAAAGCCATGTTCAGCTCAACAGCAAAACTACAGCTTAACACAGGTAAATTTAAAACAGTTGGAGCTTATAATTGGAGAGCACATTGGGTGATTAAAATCATAACACAAATGTTTTAATACTGCAGTATCATTAGTGCAGTTGTCCCTCTTGTAAACAGACTGTGCTATAGGTTTTCACTATTCAATGCTATGGCTGGTTATGACAGTTCATCCAGCATACACCAGCAAAGGACGTAATGTCATGACAACAGCATTGTGCACGTGTTGCCATCAGGGTATTTGCCCTTGGCTGATCAAAATATTCAATATCAGCAGGTCTTCAAAGCTATTTGTCTGAGAATCAGCTATTAAACATCAGCTCTGCAAGGACCATGCACTGGGAGCCTGACATAAGTGTAACATAAAAGTCTTTTCTCCCTCTCACATACATGCACAGCAAAATCTAACCTCTTTGTGCTGTATACTGGACTCATTAATTGTAATTAATGTTATAAGTAACAATTCCTGAAGTATACATCCTATATATCAGCATTATAGAGCCAACTATCAAATGCTTAGATACAGAAACTTAGTTATAATCGATATTAGTGTGAAATATTTAAAATAGTATTTGGTTTGCCAAGTTTGGTTGCTTACTAAACCACAAATAACTTTAACTTTAATAACAAACCACTTTAACTTTTTTAAATTCTTTTGCACCAGATATCAATAGGGTTTTACCTTTGATTTGAAGCAAATTAACTTAACCAATTCACTGAACTGGTGATTTGATGTTTTCATCTGAGGATTTAAGGGTTAAGGTTCAAGGTTAACTCAGTAATACTGATGTAGAGTTTAAGGGCTATTAATATAAATTGCCAAAACCATCAGAGAGTAGCCTTCAAACTTAATTTATTTTGCTAACTGAAAGAGGGAAGTAAAATTTTTAAAAAATGGAAACTGTTAAAATTGAGGATCAAATAATTCCTTCATTGTTTTCAGTTCAAACAGTAACTTGAGAATCAGCACATCTAGTTCTGCGCTGGAACTATGTTAGCTAAATCTGATAAGGAATTCAGGAGAAACTGCTTTACTCAGGAAATGAAAAACTTACTACCATGTGGAGTCATTGAGGCAAATAGCACAGATACATTAAAGGAATAGCTAGGTAAGTAGGGAGAAAGGAATAGATACGTAGACAAAATAAGATGGGAAGTAGCTCATGTAAACCCTAACTGTAAGTATAGATTTTCTGTGTTGTAAAATCTAAGTACTAATTATGTGTAAATGTGTTCATACTAAATGCTGGAGTCTGATTTTCACTTCTTCAAAAGCATTAGCATGCATGCTAAATACATGAACTAAGGAATACAGTTTTCAAATCAGCCAAGTGCCAAGTCGGTGTTTGTATCACACCAACACTGGTCAAAAAAGACAAACTATTATTTTTAAGGTGTCTTCGATTTAATTCTTTGAAACTATGAAATGAATGCGTAAGTTTAAGAATACAGTCTACTTAGGATTAAAATGATGGATTCACTTCCACAGAAAAAAGTTGAGGCCACAACATTAAATATTTTCAATAAGGCATTGGATATAATTCTTAGCAGCAAAGGGATCAAGATGAAAGCAGAAAAAGAGGGTACTGAGTTTGATGATGTTGAAGGGTACAGCACACTTGAAGGGCCAAATGGCCTACTCCTGCTCTTATTTCTATGTTTAAAATTAATGCTTATAATATCAACAAATTATGGAATGGATATCCAATTAATATCAATATTTTAATAATATTTCAGTTTCAGAGTAGCTAATATCAGCCAACTTACAAAACTGAAATGGCACATTCACCGTGAGATGATATAAAATGGGGTCAAGTAACAGCGCAGGAATTGGAAGAAAAGGATGAAGAAAAGATTCCAGTGCAGAACTAGATGTGCTGCTTCTCAATTTACTGTCTGAACTGAAAACAATGAAGAGATTACTTGATCCTCAATTTCAAAAGTTTTCATGTTTTTAAATTTTATCTCCCCCTTTCAGTTAGCAAAATAAATTAAGTTTGAATGCTACCTCTGACAGTTTTAGCACATAAAGATGAAGTGGTTATGTTTGTTATCAAATAGGATACGCTAACTGGATAATTAAATAAACCAGCCAATACTCAGGAAGTTTTGAGTTTTGATACCTGCAGCAACTGTTTAGCTCACAGTCATGGCTTAAATGATAATTATCATGACTCTTCTGCTGAAATTTAAGGTACCAGCCCCATTCCAGTGATGTGGGTGCACAAACTTAGGCTGATAGCTCAGTAAAATAAGAATGTGATCTGTATTTAATATCAGAGGTGCCATTAAACTAAGGTCCTAACTGTACTCTCTGGTGAATATAAAAAGTCCTGTTGGAAAGAATTCTCCCTGGTTTCGAAAATATTGTTTATCCTTAAATCAATAAGATGTCTGGTTATTATCACATTCCTGTTTACTGTGCACATGTTTGCTGCTGTGTTTCCTACAACAGTTCCAAGAGATAAAAGCAATTCACTGGCTTTAAAGCACTTTGGAATACCTGAGCTCATGAAAGTGCTGATATAAATGCCAGATTACTTTTGAAGTCGATTGCCTCTACAGAAATGTGCCTGTGTTCAACTCAAACTGCATTTCTATAATTACAACCGTCAGTACCTGTATTGGATATTACAAAGTAACTGCAAATTACTGCACAGCACAGCAATACATGCAAGGTTGCAATCTATACAAATGAACAGCCCATTTTCTTTAAAAGCCAAACTGATAACAAAATTGTAAGGCAACACATTCCCAGGCACAATTTCAAAACTAGAAATTTTTGTAACCCATTATAATAAATCAATGCAAGTCCCTCTTAGACAACCATTATTCTGTAGGTAATAAATATTTCTTACATAGTAAGTGTCATGACAGTAATGAACAGTATTACAGGTAGATTCCTGTTCAGTGCCTTCTGTTATAAACTTCTATGGATAATAAATTGGTCTTCACAGTGAAAAATAAACCTTTATAAAATATATGATTATTTTACAAAATGCAATATTGTTACAAAAATATTAATTGCAGTGCAAAGCTGCATTCAGCCAAAAAGGATGATTAGAAATTCGGAGTCCTTTAGCAAAATTACTGACATCCAGCAAAGAGCATTTTTCTTAATGCTACCAACTTACACAAAAGTCCTTAGATCACTGAAACAGAGATTTGTTTTTATTTTCAGCTTATTTGTTGGTTTTCACTGTAGGCGGGTCTTGGGTAGCCATAACTATTCACACAAAGTTCATGAAGAATCCCAGACAATTTGTCTTCTGCTGTTTCATTGGAAATTTGAAGATGGATGTTGTTATCATAATTCCGTGACTGAAGTACCGCTTGCAAAATATGCTTTGCTTTCATTTGTTCAATCTACAAAGTAGGTAGAAAAATGTTCCATTTTTATTTTGTTAAAACTAAGTAATTTTACATTGGTAAAACAGTTTTAAGATGAGTTTTGGATCAGGAATCGCAAATGCCCTTTTATGGAATGTGGGTATCGCTAGATGGGCCCGCGTTTATTACCCATCCCAAACTGCCCAGAGGGAACAGTCAGCTGCATTGCTGTGACTCTGGTCTTGCATGTCGGCCAGACCAGGTAAAGATGGCAGAATTCCTTCCATAAAAGGACATTAACGAATCAGTTAAATGTTTATAACAATCCATATATACACAACAGAGCTCTGATCACCATCACACTGACTTTTTATTCCAGACTTGTATTAAATTCAAATTTCACCATTTTCCACAGTGGAATATTAACCTGGGACTCTGATTACTAGTTCACTACATCACCGCCACCCCACTCCAATGTAATAAATTCCTTTACCTCCACTATAATTAATTTTTTGTTGATGGGTTTCATGTCAGGAAACTCCTCTCCAAAACATATAATCACTTTGTTATCTGGAAGGACACACTGGGGGTTCTCTGTGTAAAGCTGCAAAGCTGGAAGAGAAGTACAATATTTTAAGACCACAAACCATCATCACCATTACATTGCAAGTTTAAGTCTAACTGTTACTTAACTCTTGTGTTAGATTAACATAAATTTGCATCCAAAAAGATTTTCTATCATTTATAAATGCATGCCAATAGCTGTATATAATGTATATATAAGCTTCTGTTACAAATACATTGTCTAACTGCCCATACTGATGTGGGTGACTTCAATAATTATATATATTAGATACCCAAAACTATTGTTTTCAACTAATTCACAAGCACTTTTTGAATTAACAACTTAGAAGATTAATTTGCAAATGTCTTTCCTCTTTGATACACCAATGTTTATTAATAGTTCTACAGGTAAGGTTTGATACGCAGAAGAATCTGCACATAAAGTTTACAAGACATAAACAACTTACATGTACAGTGTTCTATAATGACCAAAACATTATAAGAAGTGCAGAGGCATAACAGCATTAGGCTTATCAATCCTTCTTTGCCATTCATTAAGATCAAGTGTTATGCGATTGTGACCTTAACTCCAATTCCCTACCTGTCCTCAATAGTCCTTGACTCCCTTATTGACAAATGTCGCACTCAGCCTTGAATACGTTCAATGAGTCAGTCTCCACTGCTCTGTGGCAGAGAATTCCAAAAACTTATGTGAGAAGAAACTTGATCTTCAATGGGACACATTTGCCTTCCTTCCTATTTACTTGATGTGCCTACATGCTAACATCTTGTGATTTGTAATTCATGTACATGGGCCTTCAGTTCCCTCTAAACTGCAGTATGCTGCATTATTTCTATTTTTTCATAATAATCTGATTTTCTATTCTTTCTTTCAAGAGGACTGCCTCACATTTTCCCACATGAGACACCATCTGCCTCTTTTTGCATACTCAACTAAGCTCTCTCCCTTTTCCAAACTCCTCAATAGAACAGATTTTTGCATTTTCTAACATGACAGATAATAGATGAACCTATAATTTCCTAATTTGTATTCTGCATTCTCCACCATTTTTTTGAATGGTGATGTTATACTTGTTGTTCTCTTCTCTGCAACCACTTCCTCCAAGACCTTAAGATGCAAACTATCAGGTGCAAGAGACTTGTCAGCTTCGATTCCTGTTCATTTCCATGTAACTTACTGCCAAGCAATACTGATTTTTTAAATTCCTTCCCTGCCTTTTCTTCTGTTTCTTTTAGTATTCTTAGGATGCTTAAGGATTAAGGTCAGTGCTGCTCAAGGAAATGCAAGTACATCAAAAGATGACGAGTGCCTTTAAATGCATCCCTCAATCCAAATCTGCACATTTTGCGGAGGGCAGCTGCCTATTTTCCCTTTCCATAAATGGCAAAAGAAGTATCAGAATCAGTCAACTGAGCAGTCTGTACACAAAAAAGGTGCAATTATTAATTTGTAACATGGTGAAGTAGAGAAATATAAGCTATTGTTGGACATGAACAATCAAGTTACAGGTTTAAATGACTGAAATCAAGTTTGCAGTTCCTGTCACAGAATAGGGCAGAAACTTCTTGTACGCACCCTTCACTTACTGTGCCACTTTCAACATTTTTCAACAGAAATGTTTTTGTGTGTAACTTTCCCTCAAGCCAGAAATTGCATATTAGAATATTATACAAATCCAGGGAGTCTACCATAAAACATATTCCTCCAATATTTGCATCTTAGCAACATCGAGCAGAAAGAGCTGGCTGCTTCCTTCTGTCATCTAACACTCCTGTAACTAACACAGACGAGTATCATCTAAATTTTAGCTGAGACAAATACCTAGGTGACCAGGATTTATCACATATTAAATACAACTGGAGTCTTATGGGTTCTTAAGATGGGCCACAGGACCCAAAACGTTAACTGATTTCCTCCACAGATGCTGCCAGACCTGTGAGCTTTTCCAGCAATTTCCGTTTTTGTCTCGAGAATCTTATGGCGCTTTTCCAAAACAAAAAAAGAGACAAAGAATTTGGCCTTTGTACCCAGCCGCAGGTAGCAGGAACCCAAGGCTTGTCACAGTCATTCCCAGGTAAACTCCCAAAAGAGAGGACAGACAATCATCCAAAATAATCCAAATTACTCTGACTCCAGAAATTCAATTTGGACAATACTTCCCCATGGTGCCAGAACTCCTGGCCTAGCATAACTGCCAAGCAGTAAACGCTGGCTTTTTATTTACAATGCTATGACCCAAATCCCAGATCATTTGGTTTCATTATGAAATAGTTTTGATACCCTATGCTAGTACACCAACCCCTAACCAATTACAGCTCCAATCAGCTAAAGATCTCTTATTGATGTTAATTTTAAGAGTACATGTTAATATTATGCTAATTATATTGTTAAGATATATTAGAGAAGGGTATTAAACACCTAGAGCACACACAAAGAAAGATTTTGGGACACTGGGTTGGTTCATAGGAAACAAACCAAATACTGTGCTGCTTTTGGTGATTATTATCAAGAAAAGTACTGTGTCACATTTGATACTTCAGCAATGGTTTGGGATCAATATAACCTAACATAACTGGTATAGAGTACAAATGTGGCAAACAATCCATTTCACAATTACCATTATATTGTAATAGCTTCAGTACATCACTCAGACTTATTAAATCACACATATCCACCAGGAATAACAGTTCCCTTATTAACTGAAACCTAGGTGAAATACGGCTGGAGTGAATACACTATATCTGATAACATACCCTTACTTAAATTCCTCTGATATTCTGACATAGACGTTAAACAATTTCTCAGAAGCATTAGTCTTTTGATTGTGCGCCTCCTGTGCAGTTGTATGCCTGGCTCTATCTAAGCACCCTGTGATCTGTATGTGCTTGTATGTTATGATCTGCCTGTAAAGCAAAACAGCATACAATGTGATGTTCAAATTTAGATAATCAAACTTTCTGTCATATCTTGACCATGTCTTGCATTGTGCTGAAGAAAGTTTTGTTATGAATGCTCACTCAGAACATGATCAGGTCCAACTATGATGACATCTACAGTCAAATAGCTTATCAACGCTTTCACTCTAGACAGATTGATGAAGAATGGCATTTGGTCAAAATACTTATGGTATAATGTTCTAATACCAGTACCCCCAGGTGAAAGGCTAAGATTAAAATAAATTGCAACATTCATACTCAATTTTCTGTGCAAAATGACGATCTAACAGGACGGTATACTGTGAAATATTAATTTCTGTACCAATAACAATGATCAAACCCAATTAAGAACCTCTTTCTCAGTTAACCAGTTCCCAAAGATAAAATCCCATTTATCCATCAGTGCTTCCTGATCTACATTGGCTCCCACTGCCTTGATTATGTAATTTCCATTCTCAAAATGTTTTGATAGTCTCACCTCCCTCAATCTCTTTAATCTCCTCCCTCTCATAACACTGACACTTCTGCACCTGTCCTGTTCCAGCACCTCTTGCACTAAAATCTAATTTTACTTTAGTCTAAGCTCAGGAATGTCCTTCTCAAATACGTTCACTGTTCTAACATCTTAAGGCACCAGTTAAAACCTGGCTCTTTGACCAAGCACATAGTCACCTGTGCTAAACCCCTATGTGGTATGGCATTAATTTATATTTTATAATACTCGTTAAGCACCATTGGATATTCTTCGACATTAGATAAATGCACAATCCAAAGAAAGTTATAATACAAACCATGCAAAAACTGTTTTGTGTCAAAAAGCTTCACTATCGCATCTCTCTCCAGCTTGTTCGGCCGGTCAGCAAAAGGTGCACAAGGGCCACTCCAGAAAACCCTGCCCTGGCACAGCCTTTTGATATAGATGCCCTCGTTGTTGCTAAGCAGCAGCACCCCACGCTCAAGGTGAGTCAAGAGTTTATTTGTGACTTGCTGCTGCCGATGGTTCATGATCTTGTTTGTGGGCGGGAACAGAACCTGCTCCATGCCTTCTGGCCCGAATATGGTCTCATTGCTGGTGGGAGCATGACGGACGGTGATTCGACAGCCATCAGATCGCCGAATGGGAACCCGGGACATTGGAATTCCTCCATAATAAAAGGTGACTATCATCTGGCAAAACCCTGGATAAAACACAATGTTTGAGAGATTCAAAATATCTCGCGTTCAGAGGCCAACAACGCAGAATTGATAGAGCCCCCATTTCATAATTCTACAGCACGGCAATATTCTGCATGTGTCATTAGCAGTCAAAATGCAGGGTGGCAGGGAGGAGGAGGCTGTCAGTGAGTGCCTCAAATGCATTGAAACGCTTGGGAAAATTCAACCAAAATATAACCAGAGAAAAGTCATCCTTCACTTCCCCCCCCCCCCCCTTAACTGAAACTGCCAAAATCTGGGTCGTTCAATGACAGGATGGTTCTCTCTTATATTTGCTACAATCAAGCTTACTATTGGCATTGGTGAAAAGGTGACTGACAGCATTCAGCAAAGCTGTGAAGGAAATGGAGGTTTCATGGAACCCAGTTGTGGGGGGGAGTAAGGTGGCCAGAAATCAATCCTGCCATATCACAGGGTAGATGGGGAAAAGCAGTAAGGAAGTCTAGTGAAGTTGGTGTGAGGTTAGGAGTTTTTAAATCATAGCATTCTCTTAATGGTATGCATGTGTGTCGTCACAGACTGTTCAGCTAGGTAACGTTCCTTTCTCAGGCAGTGTCAGTCCTGTGTCCTGTGTTGTTGCTGCAGTACCTGTAGTTGTTGTTTCATTTCTATTGTTAAGGTGCGCTGGATCTCACTCACTGATGGTTAAACTGTGGTCTGCACAGATTTTGAGTTTACACTTTCCTGACTGGCTGTTGTCAGATCTGGATCAGCTTCCTGAGTTGTGCCTGCGATTGTAATGGTTTATCTGGCTGTTCATTACCACTGTGTGCGATCTAAGTGATAACTGCTCTATGGAGGTCCCAAACTGTCATGTGAGATGATTCTTGTGGAGTGCTTTGAGGTTTTCAAATCTAGCAATTGTTTTGCAGCCTTTTCAAAGTGAAATTTAACTTGATGCTCTTCTACCTCGATTCCATCACTCATGCCTGTTACTATTTCTGACTTCAGTAGCTTTTTGCTGTTGGAAGATTAAGTTAGGCGTGCTGTCACATTAAGTCTGTACAGGGCTACTGCCTGCCTTCAATAGATATGTTTCTCAACTCAACAATTGCCTCATCTACTTCTGTGCTCAATTTCTTCATGATTCCTTTTGGTAATTTCTACTGCCACCTCCATTTTCCCATTTGACAGAAGATGGCGTAGAGATGCTTGTGGTGTTGAATTTCACAATGCTTTATTAAGCAACTGAATTCTCCACTTGTGATCAGAGAGCCATGGTCAGTCGTTCATCACGATGTTCAGAATGTCATAACGTATGTTTTCAATTTCACCACTAATCGTGAAAGTCAGCTGGTTCACCTCTCAGTGGTCAGTAATAGGCTGCAGTGAGATGATAATCAGTTCTTAGGAGAAAAAAAGTCTATTCCCAGCTTCGTCCATGGACAATAAGGGGTGTTGTGTCATCACTAACATTCCAGCTTGTTCAGCTTGGGATTCAAGTATATGTAAATATAATCTTGCATATATAAGAAATGCCTTTGGTTTACTTGTTGGATAGAGTCAAACTCCAATGTTTGTTCCTTCATATGCTAATATACAGAACCAAACTGCTTTAGTGACTGTGTTTTAAAAATTTTTTATGAATAAACTTTATTTTTGAAATTACAAAGAACTGATTACAACCACTGCATTAGCTGATGCAGTCCTTGATTTCATTATTCAGATTAGGCCAGTACAGCATATCTCTTGTCCTTCCGAGAATTAGGATATCTGGTTGGCATCGACGGGTTGGACCGAAGGGTCTGTTTCCATGCTGTACATCTCTATGACTCTATTATTCTATGACTCAATCCCTTGGCGTATGGATGTGCTCTAACATCTCTCCTCTCCACTCTTTAGGTATAAAGACCCGATATTCTCTATCCAATGTGCCACTTTGTCCTGTCATTTTGCACCTATCTGCCCAATATGCTCATGACTATAGGAGTGTCCTTGATGCCTTTCAGCCTTCCTTCTGTCACCACCTCTTGCAACCCTTGGGGTGTTACAATTTATTTGGTAGTTCACTTGATTTGAACAAGCCTTTTGACTTTTGAGCACAATGTCTCTTCTGGGTTGATGAACTCCAGAGCAGGTAAAGCTGTTGCTTCTCATTGGATCTGGAAGGTTTCACATTCCGTCACAGCATCCTCTATTTCCTTCATGTTCTCAATATCCTGTCAGCGATGTCCATCTGCTTTCCGTGCTTGTGCATCTCACCCAGATGATATCTTTGCAATCCGAAGAACATTCTTTCCAAACTCTTTGGAACAGATAGTGCCAGCCTGAGGAAAATACTTTGAACTGGCGTGTGGTCAGACTCGACTGTCGTTTTTTTCTCTTCAAAGAAAGCATCGATGAAAATGTTCACAAACACACAGTGGCCAGGCACTCTTTCTCAATCGGAGCACAACAAAGTTCCATTTGTAGTAATGTGCTGGATGCAAATACAATGGCTGCCCTTGTGGCACGGTGGCTCAGTGGCTAGCACTGCTGCCTCACAGCACCAGGGACCTGGGTTCAATTCCAGCCTTGGGCAACTGTGTGAAGTTTGCACATTCTCCCCATGTCTGCGTGGGTTTCCTCTGGGTGCTCCAGTTTCCTCCCACAATCCAAAGGTGTGCAAGTTAGGTGAGTTGGCCATGGTAAAATTGTCCATAGTGTTCGAGGATGTGCGGGTTAGGTGCATCATTTAGCAGTAAATGTAGAGTGGGTCTGAGTGGGTTACTCTTCAGAGGGTCGGTATGGACTTTTATGGCCAAAGGGCCTGTTTCCACACTGTAGGGAATCTAGGATACATTAGGGTTGCTCCAAGTTTGACCTTGCTGGGGTCACATTATACAAATTTACGTCATAGTATTTCAGTAGTGGCCTTGCCAAACTATTTGCTTGATGTAAATTTGCTTCTTGTTCCACGCCCAGTACCACAGCACACCTTGGAAGCCAGCAGGTGTAATGATTCCCACTCAGACGACAAATGGGGCAAGAACCTTGCTAAATATTTGCCAAATCCAACAAATCATTGCACTGCCTTTACAGTTGTTGGTTACCACTTCACTGCTTACAGCTGTCACCATTTCCAGACCTGGGCAAAGACATTTTGCTGCTGTACATAAGCTCTGCACTTAATTTTAAACATCTTTGATTGCAATTTTTCTTATTCAGCTTCAGGTTCATTGCGAGAGCTCTTTCCAGCAGCCACACAAGATTTTGAACATGGTCACTGATGACTTCTTTCATTGTGTTTCTGCATCAATAAACTAGCAAGTTATCCACTATAACCTCCACTCCAGTAAGATCATTAACTATCTCATCTTGATAGGAGAAAGTGAGGACTGCAGATGCTGGAGATCAAAGTCAAAAAGTGTGGTGCTTGGAGCTATGGAAACGGCAAATGGCTTATACAACCATTTGTATCTCTTGAATGACATCCAGAATATTGTTAGAGAGTTACTGCTTTCATCCCACTTCATTTGCCAGTTAAGGAAGCAAAGATTTTTGGCTTTGCAGGTTCTGGCATAACTCATTCGATAATTAGCATGGGATAATGCGATCTCTTCAGAGCTTTAACTAAATCCTCAAGGTCAACGAATAGTCAGCCTTGGAGGCTGTCTCACTACCACCATGTTGCTAAGCTATTCTTTAGGAGTTGTTACTTTCTTGATTATTCCCTTCCTTTCCAGGTCTTCTATCTCAACCTTCAGGCTGGCTATAAAAGTAGCTCAGGTTTTCTTCATCTGATACTAATTTGGTCTTGCATTCTCGTCTACTTCGAGGTGATATTCTCCTGCGAGACATCCTAAGCCTATAAACATATTGTTATATCCTCTAGGATCTATTCAACATTCAGTGCTTTAATGTACTCTAAGATGTTATAAATCTCTTTTGGCAGGTTGAGGGTTACTGGCCTAAACTTTAGACTTGCTCTGGATGATCAAAGTGCTTTTTCTTTGCTTTCCTTCTATAATCTGGAATTCCGATGCTCCTTCATGTAGATGCAATGGGCTCAGAGAGTGATCTATCCTCTCAGCATAAGTATGGTGTCATCATATCAGCTCTATCTTATTTTTAAGGGTTTCACTTTTGGATCTCCACTTTGCACAGGTCTGTGATGCACTGGTATCCACTTGACACTTTGACGTGATGTTCTCCTTCTGCAGTCATCACTCCAAAGGCAGAAACCATGTTAAACCAGACAACCTGACTATATCAGCTTGTTGTATAGTGCAGCATGATTCATCAGCATCTTCAGCTGATAACGCTCCAGTACCCATCTGCATGTGCTCACCGCAATTGCTTCAAGCTTGTTTGTAAATGGATTCAGATTCTTGCAGTTAGAATAATGGTCTCTCCATGCTGGACGTGCTTTCTTTTCCTTTGTCTAATGTTTTCCATTCCATTTACATCCTACACATTATCTGTGACTATTCGTTTTTTCGGCCTGGAAGGTTTAACAGCATAACACAAGGCCTAGTCTTGTTTACCATCAAAATGGTCTGGTTGCTGATGTATAATCTCATGTTGATCAATTTACAGAGAGCAAGTTCTACATCCTTCAGGCGTGCTCTAACTGCAGGTCATCTAATGTCGAATACAATCCTTTCCTCACTAGGATAGTCTTTTAATTGTACAAATTCTGCAAGCTGTGCTGATGAATGGAAACTTTTTCACCTTGGGCCCTATTATCGAACACTTACTATTCTTCAGTTACGTTCACTCAAGGTTCGAAATGTGCTTTCTCAGCTTTCAAAATTTCTACTGTCTTCTTTTTTGTTCATAGCACACTTCCTGGAATCCCCACAATGCGGAAACAGCCCATTTGGCCCAACAAGTCCACACCGACCCTCCAAAGAGTATCCCACCCAGAACCATTCCCCTCCCCTATTACTCTATATTTCCTCTGACTAATGCCCCTAACCTACACATCCATGAACACTATAGGTAATTGAGCATGGCCAATTCACCTGAGGATCACAGATTATGTGAATTAATTGAGGATCAGTGGCTGTCTGGGACACAAGCACATGATGGTTTAGCAGAAATCTCAGCCGTCCATGGAAAGTGTGCTTAAGTGATGCTTTCGGTGTATAAACCTGTCAGGCATACTTTTTTTTAAAATTGGTGCTAACTTATATCTGTTGTCTTGTACCAATTTAAATACAAAGGTGTCTAAGAGATTAATCCTTCCCTTATGCGCTATGGCTTTATGATTAAATGCAGCAGTGATAGCCATTGAGTATATTAGTGATATTTTTCTAATTCCACGCCTATTTCTACCATATGTCAACATATATACAGGAAGTGTGCATCAGATATGAACTGCAATGAACAATAATGACGAGCAATGATTTTATACCTGAATTGGGTTGCATAGGTCCAAAGTTATTGGCATAATACAGCATTGAAGAATCTGAAACAAAGAAAAGGAAGAGATTGCACCACAAGACCTCTGTTACAATGAGAAATACAACAAAACAAAGCTAAGAAAAACAGAGGTGAGGTGTACTTTGACTTTCTGCAGCCATGCAAAGGGGTTGGAAGGTCATTTTCACTTTTGCTTCACTTCTATTGGAAATGATTATCAGGAGAGATGTAATATGGACTGTTGACTCGCTATCATGATTAGCATGATTTGGAAGACCCGGTATTGGACTGGGGTGGACAAAGTTAAAAATCGCACAGGCGATATTCCAATAGGTTTATTTGGAAGCAACAGCTTTCGGAGCACTGCCCCTTCATCAGGCAGCGCTCTGAAAGCTAGTGCTTCCAACTAAACCTGTTGGACTATAACCTGTGATTTTTAGCCATGATTAACATGGTTTACTAAGTCATGATCTATCTCATTGAAATTTAAATGTATCATCGTTACAATTACAAACTTGAAATATTATTGATTGGTTGATTGCTGGGATGTGTTCTTCCTATATGAATTAACAAAATCAACCTGAATAGCTTTCCTCACCCATAAATGGCACACAAATAATTGACACTGCAGTTCCATCCCATTCTTCTTTGTTCCTTACAACCTACAAGCCCTGAAACTACAGTGTGATTTGGTTGTGTAACACTAACATGTCCATCCATTTTCCTTATTCATTCATGAAATATAAACGTGGTTGGCAAGGATAGCATTTATGCCATCTCAAATTACCCTTGAGTAGGTGGTTGCACACTTACCAGTAGATCTGAAACTCCTCTGCACTGTTTTCATGCAAGTTTTAACTTGTTTAAAACATTTCCTCTTAAACAGCAGGAAAGGAAGCTTAGACAAACATACAAAGTGTTCATGCATAATTTAAGTTGCCAGATTGCTAAAACATAAACTTTACATTTCCTAACCGTTGCTTCCTATGTTCCCCCTGCTCCTAATACTGCCCCTACTCTGACAGCCTCCCTCCTGAATGAAGGGTTCTCAGCTCTCAGTCCCCTGGTTTGTCTAGAATCTTATGGATTGTTTACACATAAGTAGATGATTGATTGCAAGCTCTTCTCAGGTATTTTTTTTTTAAATTCCATCACATGCTTCACATCATGCAAGGAGGGGAGAGAAAGCTCCATTTGAAATCTTCACAATTTCTACTTCACTGTTTGTAGAGGAGTACTTTCTCTTAATTTTCCTGCCCTCTAATGGCAACTGCTCAAAGTTTACAAATTTTTGTTCTTCTTGCTGACAATATTCCAATGAATGGAAATTCTATTCCACTTTCTGATCTGTCAGAATCCTACTAATGGATCATATCCTGTGATAAACCTTTTTGAAAGGCTAAGCAAACAGAAAAAGTATATAAATCAGATTACAGCTGGTTAGCCCAATTGCAAAAAGGGAAGGGTTGGCTTGTATTACCTTCAATGGTTTGTCGTCCCCACCAATCTTGCTGTGGTTGACTTGTACAATCCTCCTGTGGTGGAGAATGACTTCTCTTTATTATGCCATTGTAATCCACAATAACCTGCAAAATGGATTTCAAAAGACACATAATTATCTTACCAAACTTCTTAATGGGTTACTAGTTTACCATTCTATACAGACACTAGTCTGTTTTATCCTCCAATTATACATCCCATTCACAAACTGATGTCAGCTCCTGTTGCTTAACAATAAATAATGTGAATTCAAATATTACTTAAGGAAAAGTTTGAAACATTATATTTGCACATTTTGTCCACTTATCCCTTTCCCTCAATCCTGATTCCCCTGAATGGAGAGTTGGCTGCTCTGTCAGAATCCAATCAATGCATCATACCCAGTAATGTTAAGCTCCATGTGTCATGCAATGGGAAATTAAGTTGGGAAAAGGAAAAGCAATGACTAACATTTACAAAGTTGTACTTTGCAGAAGCTTGTCTATTAGCAAAGTGATGGAATAAGTCACCACCGTGCAGTCATGTGGCACTTACATAGCTGGCTCAGTACTGATGGACTCTCTTTAAGGTTTATCTGTCCTTTTCCTTTTTTGTAAGTTATTTAAGACGGTTCCTAATTCATGGCAAGAAATTTCTGTATTTTATTGTATACTTACTGCAAGACACGTGACAGTAAAATCATTCATTCATCAGCTCACTTTCTGGACTTGATTACAGCCCGGTCCGAACATAGACAGAAAAAGCTGAATACCGCGGGGCAGGGGAATAAAATAACAACTACTGCTCTTGAAATCAAGGCAGCATTTAACGGAGTTTGGCATCTAGAAGCTGGTGCAAAATTGAAGTCAATGGAAGTCAGGAGTAAATTTCTCTATTGGTCGAATGCATACCTAAAACAATGGAAGACTGTTGTCCTTGATGAGGCCAAACATCTCAGTCCCAGTATATCACCGCAGGAGTTCCTCAGGATTGTTCCCTGATCAGCTAGCCCAGCATCTTTTATTATATTCCCTCCACCATAACACCCTGAATTGTGGATGTTCAGTGATGACTACACAGAATTGAGTAATATTCGGCACGGTGGCTCAGTGGTTAGCACTGCTGTCTCATCGTGCCAGGGAGCCAGGTTCAATTCCAACCTCTAGTGACTGTGTGGATTTTTCACATTCTCCCCATGTCTGCGTAGGTTTCCTCCAGGTGCTCCGCTTTCCTCCCACAGTCCAAAGATGTGCAGGTTAGTTGAATTAGCCATGCTAAATTGCTCATAATGTTCAGGTATGTGTAGGTTAGATGCATTAGTCAGGCGACAATGGGTCTGGGTGAGTTGCTCTTTGAAGGGTCGGTGTGGACTTGTTGGGCTGAACGGCCTGTTTCCACACTGTAGGGATTTTATGATTCCTCAAATACTAAAGAAGCCATGTCCACATACACAAGACATGGACTTTTAGTCTCAGAATGATAAGTAGCTGGTGACATTCACACCACACAAGCACCAAGTAATGACCATCAAAAAGAAAGAATCTACTTCCTGGACATTCAATGGCATTGTCATCTCTGCTTCCCCAGTGCAGACAATCAACATTGTACGTTTGCCTCTGACTGAAAGCTGAAACTGGACTAGTCATGTAAATTTTATGGCTACACAGGGGGATCAGAGGTGAGCAATTCACGTCCTAACTTACCAAAGCCTGTGCACCATCAACAAGTCAGAAATGTGATGGCAAACTCTCCCCTTGTCTTAAAGAAGGTGGTTCCCATAATACAACAAAAGCTCAACAACATCCAGGACAAAGCAACCCATTCATTCAGCTTCCACAACCTAAACAAACATCCATTCTCTTCACCACTGTACAGCGGCAGTAGTGGGTACTGTACACAAGATGTACCACAGCAACTCTCCAAGGTTCCTTCCACAGTCCCTTTGAAACAAGTGATCAATACCACTTAGAGAGACGAGAACAGTGGATGCATGGAACCACCACCATTTGCAAGATCCCTTCCAAGCATCACACCATCCTGCATTTTGAGTCTACTGTTGTTTCTTCACCCTCATTCGTTGAAAATCCTGGAAGTCTTTTCCTAACAGCACTCTAAATGGCCGTATATAAAATGGACTACAGCAGTGCCTCATCAACAGAGTCTAAAGGACAATTAGGGATCAGCAACAAGTGCTGGCCATTGCAGAGAGACCTATAGCCAATGAATGAATGAAAAAGTGTGATAAATATCGAATGAACTACTTTAAGGGCAACTAAACAATTATGTAGCACAAACTTTGATGAGTAAGGGGATGAATAAACAATCCGGTAATCCACATTTTTGGTAGAATTAGTTGAGAGAATAATGTTGGCAAGGACAGTTTTTCTCTTTATTCTTTGAAGGTTCTTCCTAAATTATCACCAGAAATCTTTACTGTCCACCTCAACAGGTGGACAAACGTCGTTTTAACATCATATTCAATCGGCAACAATTCCAACAATGGTGTACTCTCTCAGTGACTTATACATTCCTAGCCTAGACATGGGTTGGGATACTTGGTCAGCATGGACAAGTTGGACCACTGGGTCTGTTTTCATGCTGTACATCTCTGTGACTCGATGACTCTATGACATGGCCAGCAATCTTTATAATGCATGACTAGGTACAGCATGCATTTTAATAACCAGCACCTATGGGACCAAGAGTGATCAAATATTCAGATAATCAAGAGGTACACATAACGACAGAAAACCCTGTTCAAGAAAGCTTCGAACTATCGACATAGAGTCATAGTCTTAGAGATATGCAGCATGGAAACAGACCCTTTGGTCCAACTTGTCTATGCTGACCCAGATATCCTAAATTAATCTAGCCCCATTTGCCAGCATTTGGCCCATATCCCTCTAAATCCTTCCTATTCATATACCCATAATGTTGTATTTGTACCAGCTTCCACCATTTCCTCTGGGAGCTTATTCCACACATGCACCACCCTCTGTGTGAACAAGTTGACCCTTAGGTCCCTTTTAAATCTCTCCTCCACTCTCATCTTGAACTAATGTCTTCTCCCATCCCAGGGAAAATACCTTGTCTATTTACCCTGTTCATGCCTCTCATGATTTTATAAATCTCTATAAAGTCACCCCTCAGCTTCTGATGCTCCACGAAAAATAGCCCCAGCCTATTCAGCCTCTCCATTTAGCTCATATCCTCTAACCCTGGCAACATACTTGTGAATCTTTTCTGCACCCTTTCAAGTTCCACAACATCCTTCCTGTAGCAGGGAGACCAGAATTGCATTCGGTATTCCAACAGTGGCCTAACCAATGTCTTTGACATGACCTCCCAACTCCTATTCTCAATGCACTAACCAATAAAGACAAGCATACCAAATGCCTTCTTCACTATCCTATCGACCGGTTACTCCACTTTCCAATGAACCTGCACTCCAAGGTCTCTTTGTTCAGCAACACTCTGCAGAACCTAACTGTTAAATTTCCAAGTCCTGCTCTGATTTGCCTTTCCAAAATGCAGCACCTCACAATTATCTAAATTCAACTCCATCTGTCTGCGTCAGTCCATTGGCCCATGTGATCAAGATCCCATTGTACTCAGAGACAGCCTCCTTCACTGTCCACTCCACCATCAATTCTGGTGTCACCTGCAAACTTACTAATCATACCTCCTATGTTCACATCCAAATCATTTATATAAATGACGAAAAATAGTGGACCTAGCACTGATCCCTGTGGCACTCCACTGGTCATAGGCCTCCAGTCTGAAAAGCAACCCTCCACCACCACCTTCTGTCTTCTACCTTCGAGCCAGTTCTGTATCGAAATAACTAGTTCTTCATGTATTCCACATGGTCTAACCTCACTAACCAATTTACAATGAGGAATCTTGTCGAACGCTTTACTAAGACCATATAGCTCACTTCCATTGCTCTGCCTCATCAATCCACTTTGTGACTTCTTCAAAAAACTCAATCAAGTTCATGAGACACAATTTCTCATGTCCAAAAACATGCTAATTATCTCTAACCAGTCCTTGCCTTTCTAGAGACCTGCATCAACAAAAAATAAATTGTAGAAACTCAACAGCTCCTCAAATCAATGTAAAAAGACACAATAAGTAATAGAAACATAATGCAGGGAGTATGCACATCACTGTTATACTTTATGTACAGCATAAATACTTGAACATCGTGGTAGATTGAGGAAAATAAACTATATAATTTTTGTTGGTAATCAGGAGTGCCAGTTGATAACGTGCTGGTAAAAACAAAGTTTACTGTACCCCAGTCAAAACCAAACTGATACACATTCAGGCTTCTAATTTAACACTCCCTGCAAAACTGCTTCCATAATATTGTATTTTAGATCATGAATTTTTCCATTTTAATCAGTATAAAATTGACAATGAACAAGTCTAATTTTAAAACACTGGATTTGCACTGCTCACAAATAATCTGAGCTTGATATCACATCCATTTTCAATATTGTATGCACGGCGAGCAATAATTATTGAAATGCTTGCAACTTAAGAGTTCTAAAATTGAAATTCCACACCCAGCGTACAATCCTGCTCAAATGAGCATGACTATCAGAAACTGGAAGTATAAGCAAAAAAACCAGAGAAGTCAAGTTAACCACAACTCAAGGACACTAACCCCGCCATTAGCTGAGGTTGAAAACTTTTCAGTGCTCAGTGATAGTGGCAAAACTCTCCTGCTGTTAGGAAATTCACTCTTTTATATCTGAATGCCATAGCACCAACAAGGAAATGTGCACACTGTTTTCATAAAAATAATTGGCCATCCTGTCATCACCTTACCCATTCACTTCTGTTCTCGCTGCCAGTAATCTGCCTTCAATCCCACCTGCACATTAGTCTATTTAGGGGCATGAGCAAAAGGAAGATTAGAAGAACTGAAGTTCATACGATAGAATCCCTACAGGGTGGAAGGAGGCCCATTGAGTCTACATTGACCCTCCGAACAGTATCCTACTCAGACACACCTCCCTACCCTATCCCAGTAATCCCACAATTTTCTAAGGCTAATCCACCGAGACTGCACATCCCTGGACACTATGGCAATTTACTGTAGCCAATCCACCTAACCTGCACATCTTTGGATTGTGGAAGTAAACCAGAGCACCTGGAGGAAAGCCGCACAGACAAGGGGAGAATATGCAAACTCCACACGGACAATCACCCGAGGCTGGAATTGAACCAAGGTTCCTGGCCCGGTACAGCAGCTGTGCTAACCACTGAATTGTCATGCAGCTCCCCCTGGTATATAATTGCTGGTGCAAGAAGAGAGTTTTCTTTGTTACTTAACTGAAACATATCAAAAATGGACACTAATTAAAAAAAATTAAAATTGTTTAATCCTTTCCAGGATTAGATTGGGACAGAAACAGGACATGGCGGTGGTGGTGGCATTTATTTTAGAGGGGAGAGGTTCATGTTCATAAAAATAGTTCTGGCAAACCTTTCTCTCGAGTCATTCCTTAATATCATCAGGCTATTGCCCCTCTACATGCAAGTCTCCACAAGCTTTTTCACAGACATAGTGCCATTTGAATGAGCTGCTACAATGAATGTTCAAGCAGTCCAGGTGAAACAAGAGGCACTGCGAGAAGTGCTCTGTGAACAATCTATACGGTTATATCAGTCCCAAGCCAAGTGGTGACAAATGAAATTAAATGCTAACATTTTCGCTGAAAATAGGTCACGGCTTTGCATGTATTTGCTTCCTAACTACGAACCCAGTGTCCCAACAGTCATTTTTTAATAGTATTTTGGCGAGACAAATGAAATAAAGTGAAATTAAAGAAACAGTTGACAGCCCTTTTACAAGGGACAATAAAATGAAAGAAAAGCCAAAATGAAATTGACAAACTTTAAACTGAAATACGATCATGAGAATTGATTACGTATTTCAGCTCCTGTGGTGTCCACTGGTCACAGAAGATCTCAAGTATTTCAGTGGACACCATATGCTCCCTCTCCAAGGTCACCAAGATAGTCCCTCTCGGTAGTTAATTAAACAATGCCCTTTATCTGTACAATGTAATTTGTATACCATTAACATGTATTCACTCTGAGTCTCTATTTGTCAAATGCTGACCGTTCCTGACGCAAACTTGCACTGATCTGCATAATGATGCAGAACAAACATAATTTCATTTGTAGCTGGTTTTATTGTTTATATAAAGTCATAGCAGAAGTTTCCTCATTAATTCATGGCTTTTTGTTTCATTAGAGCAAAGCCACAAAAACAATAATGGACTAAACAGGATTCTAAATCTATATCACATTGGCTGTTCTGGGGTCTCAGTCAGATTGCCACAATTGGAAAAGGAAGAGAAAATATAAACTGGAATTGCTCATTCTGTGACTTTTAATGGAATGTCATCAGAATACGAACTGATCAGCCTGCGCTATGATGCTATACCATAATCATTAAACTGACTTGCACATGAAAATGAACACTTGGATTACAAATTAGTTCAGGGTAATCATACCTTAGCAAGAGTTAATGCCTTCAAAGAATGAGAGTAGAAAAATGAAATAAAGTCTGTGTACATAAAACTACAAAGTTTTAACTAAGAGAGACCATTGTTGCCTTTCACTTTGAACATTTACTTTGTGCTGGACAATACATCAATACTTCTGTAGATTTGAGAACCATGCCGGCCTTCAGCCACAATGTTCAATCATCAAATCATCAGGTAAGCACCTTCCAAGAACAATAAGGTCTCCCAAGTGTTACTAACATGCTTTCACAGTTAATACTAATATGAAATGGACTAAGCAATCATATATTTCGTCAGCTACTTGTGTGACCTGATCATATTCAAATTGATTGTTAAATCTTTCCACACAGTAAATGTGACTGTCGTTTGAAATGTTTTTCATTGGAGAGTGAAGACTTAGAATATCAGAGACATATAAGGCCATACACAAATCTATTCCTTCTTTATACACAGAATGATCAAACAAAAGAAGGTACTGAACTCTTCATTTTACATCCATGTTTGCATTGCAACTTATTTAGACCTACAGGTACGGAAGCAACTAACTTTAACCATTTTATCACATGCTTAAACCATAACAAAGGGGTAAAAGGAACACAGTCACTTACATCCTTCATAAGCTCATCGGATCCAGGGGGGCTGCAATCCATATCAGTGACATCACCTTGTTCATTGGAGTTACTGCCAAATTTACCTGTTTTAGAAAGTTTAAAATCCATTCAGTCAGTACAATGAACAGGACACAACATTCAGTCACTATTCTGGGATATGTTAATTCGATGCAAGTAATTTGTCGAAGTGATCGTATCCGTACTAGTACCAGAAAGGACTTGTTTATAGAAATGTGTCTATATTTACTGTCCAGGGCAGGTTTACCAGGCACATTTAATGAGAAAATAGTCTCTTTCTTGCACATCTGCCTTTTTTCTGTAAAAAGGTTGTTATTTATGCTAAAGATGGAGTGGGGGGGGTGTGATAGTTGAATGAATGAAAGGTGGAGATGATGCCTAGAGAAATAAAAACAGTTGGGCAAACAAAGGAGGGGGTAAAGGTCAGCCTGAGAAAATGAGTAGATGCTGATGGGGGCTATTAGTGGCTGACAATGAGCTGTTTGTGGTAGCAGTCCATTGATAACAAGGCCCGGTGTGTGGGGTTGAGGTAAGGACATGGAAGAAGGTGCTCAGGCCCTAAAATTGTGAACACGCTATTGAGTCTAGAAGGTTTCAGGGTCCCCAAGTGGGAAATGAGGTGCTGTTTTTCCAGCTTGTGCTGAACTTCACTGGAACACTGCAGCAAGCCCGAGACAGTGATGCTGGCCAGGGAACATGGTGGTGTGTTGAAGTAGCAGGCAACCAGAAACTCAGGGGCATTTCAGTGGACAGTATGTCTAGTCTGCACTTTGTCTCCCCTTTGTAGAGACAACAACTATACCCTTGGGTACCCTGTAGCCTTCCGGACTCAATATCAACTTCAACAAGTTTAAGGCTTGAGCATCTTCTCCAATGTCCCTACCTCAAACCCATCACACTACTGCCAGAAATAACTCATTGTCAGTCACTAATTGTCCCCATGAGCAGCTATTCATTTGCCCAAGATGACCTTTATCCATTTCTTTGTCTGCTCACTGTTTTTCTCTTTCCTTGGGCTCCATTTCTACTTATCATTTACTCCTATTGCGTCCCCCCAACCCCACCTTGAGCATAAAGTCAGAAGTCACACAACACCAAGTTACAGTCCTACAGATTTATTTGAAATTTGGAATGCTGCTCCTTCATCAGATGAAGGCACTTGTGATTTCAAATAAACCTGTTGGACTATAACTTGATGTCATGTGACTTCTGACTTTGTCCACCCCAGTCCAATACTGGCAACTCCACATCAACTTTAGCATATGTACCAGACTTTTACAATCAGTTCTGGAGAAGGGTCAGTGGACCCAAAACGTTAACTCTGCTTTCTCTCTACAGATGCTGCCAGACCTGCTGAGTTTCCCCAGCAAATTCTGTTTTCATTTGTGATTTCCACTTTCTGCAGTTCTTTGTTTTTTTTTCTCGTCATTATCTGGCTGCCCAATCAAAAACCATGCCCTGGAATACTAAAGATTGCAATTCAGGAAATTGTCTCAGCTATCTGCGGGGGCTCATTAAGCTCCTCAAACAGGTCAAATTATTCCCCACCTTCCTCTTAGATCAAACAAATGCCACACAAAATTTATAAGCCGATCTTATTTTGATTCAGTCTTCTGAAGATATTTTAATTGCGTATATTGCTGTCCAAGCATGATTAATCTACCGCTTTATTTCAAAAGAGCAGAGCTGTATTAACCAAAAGTTATTTGATTCCTTTGCGTCAGCAGAATGCCAAAGCTGATTGCGTTCTGCTTCATTTTGTCAGCTTGACATTGCATCAAAGTTAAACAAGGAGGTTGGATAACCTAATACTCTCCTCCTGCCTGAAGTCATGACTATAATTTCCTAAAAAGCTGCACAATTTCAACAAGCAATGTCTTGATATATGATATATATACACTATCATATGTTGCGTAATACATTCATACCAAAATTCTCTCTCTGCTGCTATGATTCCCAACAAAATAAATTTGACGTGTTACTAATATTCATATAATGAACATATTGAAAGTACAATAGACCTAAATGAAACCAAAGCAATTTTCAAGTCATCCCCAAACTTTGACAGAAGAGTTAAAAACATTTATTCAAAGAAGTAATCAATCTAATTCCACCTGACGAAATCTGGTAATCATAGAATTCCTACAGCTTGGAAACAGGCCATTTGGCACATCAAGTATACACCAATCCTCCAAAGAGCATCCTACCCAGACACACCCCACTACTCTAACCCTGTAACCCCACAGTTCCCATGGCTAATCCACCTAGTCTGCACATCCCTGGGCACTATGGGCAATTTAACATGGTCAATCTGCCTAACCCTGCACATATTTGTGACTGTGGGAGGAAACCCATGGCTGTGTGGAGTTTGCAGAATCACTGGAGGCTGGAATCAAACCTAGGTCCCTGGTGCTATAACGCAGCAGTGCTCGCCACTGAGTCACCGTGCTACGCTAATGTTTCTATTTCTCCCAAACCCCACATAATATTGAAAAGAACGATTTCTCAACAACCTTTTATATCCCAAGCATCCAACCAATGTCTTATGAATCAAATCTTTAAGAAAAAGTAAAAGAAAACAGAAAAACAGAAAATATCAGAAATGCATGGCGGCTAATAGGTCAGCCAAGAAAACAAGGAAAACTCAAGACTTTGAGATGGAGCAACTCATCAAAATGTATCTTGCGCTTTCAGACAGTAAAAGAACAAACATGGCTGAAACCACTGAATCTAAATTTACAAAAGTACATGGGTGAATTGATGGCGGAACACAGGGTACATAATCTGCCAAAGCTGCTGAATAACTTATGCTCACATTTTTGCTGTCCTTCAGGAACAATTCGATAAACCTTATATGGTTCGGAGATGTCAAGCTGTGAACGGTCAGTTACTTCTTCAAAGTCTGGACTTTTGTTGAGCGCACAACGAAGTCTCGTTTTCCATGTGGCAGGCTCTGCTTTCTCACCTTCTTTATATTTTCCTTTGAAAATAGCCCAAGCCTATAAGTGCCATGTAACATAAAAGCATAAGTTAGTAGCAAGTCTCAACAAACTCTTTGGTGCATTATGAATTATTCTTGTACTGGAAGCCATTAAAGTGGTGACCTCTCACATCTCTGATTTCTGCTAACAGTTAATCTCCAGTCAATAGAACTGCAACTTCCTTTTCCACCTCCAGTTAAAGAACAGGCTTGGTTTTGGCTGTTTTAATCCAAATGTTAAAAAGCAGCTGATAAAATAATAAGATGCCTTCCCACTTACACCTGTATTTGTGAGATATTTTATAACAATCAGCTATGTCCTTGCTTTTATTGTTCTCTCAAAACAAAACAATTCTGTCCAAGTCTTCTTAAGTTTCACAATAGTCCAAGTGACAAGGCAGACAAAGGCAAGGGGAAATTTGCATCTTGGATGTTAGGTAGATATTCCAATTACTTCTTTTCCAATAGAAATACATTCACCTTCTAAATATATATATTTTACAACTTTAAATGTTCCACTTGACAGTTGCACCAAATCAAATGGTTTTTAAAATAAAATTCAACAGAAGCAAAACAAAATCTAGACATTAAGAAACTTTGTGCTTAAAGAGTTACAGTGCCCTTAATCTAAACATACTGCCTCAATGGATGTTGATACACAACTGAACTTCAGATTAAACCTTTGTTCAGCTGCCAAAACTTTGCCCTAACTGCCACTTAATAATGTGTTATATTCAACTGGAAATGTTCAGTTCTCTGCTCTTGTCACTCAGCGAAATTTCCAAATACTTCCACAGTCCGATTTCCAGACGCAAACAAAGAGATCTATAGCTAAGGTTTTCAGTTCAGAAAAAGATTTACAAGACTCAAAGCCTTATTTCTGCCTTCTCATCACAGATGCTGCCAGACTTGCTGAAGTTTTTTTTTTAGATTACTTACAGATTAGATTAGATTAGATTACTTACAGTGTGGAAACAGGCCCTTCAGCCCAACAAGTCCACACCGACCCACCGAAGCGCAACCCACCCATACCCCTACATTTACCCCTTACCTAACACTACGGACAATTTAGCATGGCCAATTCACCTGACCTGCACATCTTTGGACTGTGGGAGGAAACCGGAGCACCCGGAGGAAACCCACGCAGACACGGGGAGAACGTGCATACTCCACACAGTCAGTCGCCTGAGGCGGGAATTGAACCCGGGTCTCTGGCGCTGTGAGGCAGCAGCGCTAACCACTGTGCCACCGTGCCGCCCTAGCGGTTCTCCAGCAATTTGTTTTTGTTTCATGTTCCTGCATCTGCAATTCTTTGTGTTTTGGATCTGTAGCTGGTTCTGTCCCTTGGACTTGATAATATTGTCATTAAAAGCATGCTCAACTTGGGTAAATAATCCCTCCCAATAAACTAAATAAATAGTTTTTAAAATACTTTCACCTTCAGTCTTAAATACATCTTACATCCAGCTTCTTGCTCTATACATTTTTTTCGTAAAATGATTTTGTTTTCATTGCAACAGCTAAATCCCTAAACTTACTGCAATTGCAGAATCTAACCTTACTGCAACTGGAGAGGCTACTACAAGATAATGAGCAAGAAAATATTGGTCATGGTAGTGAATGAAGCAAAAATTGCCACTATTTTCTACACAACTGAGAAGTTGGCTTTCATTATTAATTGAGACACCCCTTCACTAAAGTAATATCTGTAAAAAGGTTAGCTTTCTCAACTCCTCGGAAAAATACCGTATAATTTACATTTTTCGAATTCAAATTATGCCCCGACAGTTTTGTCTTTCAGCGAATCTCATTCCTCGAAAAACATCTGACAACATCTAAACTGAGCTCAGGTCCCTTGATACAGACCGGCCTCAAAGTCAATGAAGCAAATTGGTGTGCATAAAGATGTCTATATCCGCCTACAGCTTGGTAACTGGACTAACTTGCTACAAACCTCCAGAGTGTCCCCAAACCTAATCTGTATGCTTTACCATTGGCTACATTGTAGCTAAGTATTGCGATTGTGTATTGTCAAGTAGAACTGCTACATGAAAATTAATAAATGCAGCATCATAAACTGTGCCAGAATCGTCGTACTTTGAAGATCGAAGCGTCCACCTCCTGGTTGTAGTCCTGTTTCCCGGCGTGTTTCCAGGGAATCCGAAAAGTCACTTTCTGCTCATCATCCCACACCAAGCCTGGATACTGATCGCTATCAATCTGGTCAATGAGCCACTGTTTGAGACGGCGCATACCGGTGCTGTTTTTATCGACCATGCCAATCCTGCAATAGCAACATTTTAACCCATCAGGGAATAATTACCTGGTAACAAACGAATTGAATTCGTCCTAAATCATGAGACAAGTTACTCAGAAACAAAATATTATTTTTAAAACTATTGTGAAAAAGTTTGTAATGCAGCATTGAAAGTGCACCCTCACCCTTGCATCATCCCACAGCAGTTCTGCGCCAGGTATAATTAACAGAGGTCTATTACCAAACTCCAGTGCTCGCGTTTCCTCTCCTGGTTTCGTATCTCCTGTCCTTTAATTGTCTGACAATCAATGCCGTCCTATCTCGGTTTGAGCTGAACTGTGCGTTTATGAACTCGTAAGAAGGTGGGGCTTATGTTTGACAACTGTCAGCTCATTGACACGGCGGACTGCCAAACATTTTAGCAAAGTTCAGGCGGCGGGGCCAATCAGATGGGAAGGCAGGAGGGATTTCCTCCCAGTCTAAACCGTTTACAAGAAATCAGATGGGTTGGAAGTCGGTGCAGTGGCGCATCTGATGGCCGTGTGTGTGTTAACTGAATATCCCTCTCTCTTTCTGGGAGGTCTGAGGACCGCCGATCACAGTTTCCAGCAGCACATTTCGCGAAAGACGCTTTTTATTGTTTCTTGATATTCAGTCCATTGTATTTTCCAGTCGTATGGTTGTATCCACGTAGGGGGAGAGGGGGATTTACTGAGTGGCATGTACTGCTATTTAATTGGGGGAATTTCCCAGGTCCTGTACGCCTCCTCCTGTCCCAGGGTGGTAATAGTATCGGGGAATGAGAACCCTGTCGCAATTCTCTTAAGGCATTTTTTTTATGAATTCCCAATGAAACAACCCCTCCGCACCCCCTCATTTGTACAGACTTTATTTTCATTGGACAACACCCACAGACGGGTGTTGTACGTTTAACTGACTTGTCCAGCAGTGGTCAGTGCACCAAGTTGACACTTCCGTGATGAAAAAAGAGACCATCAGAATATCCTTTCTCTGAATCAACTTTACCTCCATTGTATCCAATTTACTTTGTTCCCTCTACCATTAGACTTGAGAGCTGGATATACATCGGAAAGTGATGGATTTACACGGCTACAGAGATAGAGAGGGAACTGAGTTGAGATCGCTTTTTCAGAAGCCCACAGGGTACATCGGGTCGAATGGCCTCCTCATGCACTGCAAAATTCTGATTCCTATTCCCAATTGCCCAGTTTCTCTGTCATATGTAGTAACCTTCAATACCAGCACTTCCAATCTGACTTTTTTTTAATCCAACCCTGGATTCATCACCTACCATTCCCCTTCTAGAAGGAGATAGTGAGGATTGCAGGTGCAGGAGAGTCAGAGTCGATCGGTAAAGTCTGACGCTGGAAAAAGCACAGCAGGTTAGGCAGCATCCGAGCAGCATCAGTCCTGCCTGAAACGTCGATTCCTGCTCCTCGGATACTGCCTGACGTGCTGTGCTATTTCCAGCGCCACATTATATCAGTACCCTAATAAGTACAGCTCTCCACCGTGTCCAATCTATCTCACACATTTCTGCTCGCTCCACTTCCCCTCCCTCAAAGAATAATGATGGGATTTCTCTTGTCCTAACTTGTTGTCCAACAGCCTGTTTTCAACATACCATCCCATTCGATTTATTACCATGTCCAGTGATAGCACTACCAAATGCATCTTCCCAAGCACTCCGCTTTCAGGATTCTGTAAAGATAGCTCCCTCCATGACATATTAGCCCTCTCCTTGGTCATCTGCAAGTTATCCCTTTTCCTACTGCACCTTTCCATGCAAGTGCATGAGATGTAACATCTACACTTCCACTTCTCTCTCCTCATTATCCATGGGCACAAACACTCCTACTCTGTGAGATTCATTTGTATTCTTGCAGTTTCGAATAAAGTATTTGCAGCTCATAATTCAATCTCCTCTACACCAGGGCACTGCTTTGTGGAACACCTTGATTCAATCCTTGAGGACAACTCGAGGCATCATGTTATTTGTCATTTCAATTCTCCACCTTGTTCCCATCCAGACCTGTCTGTCCTCAGCCTGTTGCAGTGTTTCAGTGAAACTGCAGCTCCTCTTTCAAATTTGCACTTAAAGTCTTCTGGATTCACCTCTGAGTTCAATTCTTTTCAATATAACCTCACCTCCATTTTAGTAATATTTTTGCAAGTTGTGTTTTTCTCTCTTTGTTTATTTAATTCAATTTCTTTCAGGCAGCGACCTTCCAGCCATTTTCACCTCTTATAGATAAATCTTTTGTTCTTTTACTATATCTATTAACACTCTCCTTGACCTTTGCACCATAAAACCTTTCGTCATTCAATCTCTCCTGCCTTCCACCCTATCATGGACCTCCCATCCATCCCACAACACACAACCCCACCTTCACTTCACTATCACTACAGTCATAGAGACATACAGCTTGGAAACAGACCCTTTGGTTCAACACATCCATGCCACCAGAAATCCTCAATAAATCTAGTCCCATTTGGCACATATCCCTCCAAACCTTCCTATTCATATACCCATACAGATGCTTTTTAAATGTTGTAATTGTACCAGCCTCCAATACCTCCTCTGGCAGCTCATTCCAAACACACGCCATCCTCTGCATGAAAAGGTTGTCCCTTAGGTCCGTTTTGTACCTTTCCCCACTCACCTTAAACCTCTGCCCTCTAGTCTTGGATTACCATGTTACAACACGGTGTAAACCGCTCTGCTATTTTAAACGCGACATGCAGAGAAGCTCACCTCGTGCCGTAAATCTGTTAAATTTCGAGAGGCAAAGAACTATCACAAATATCACTATTTGAAGAAACATTATTCTTTAAGTCCAACCGAGAAAATTAAAACAACATCTATTTACAACTCTTTCTCTTAAACCTATTTTTTACCTCCCAGTCTACAATACTGGTCCGATAAAAAAATACCCCGATATGCGATTTACAAAAAAAATTTCCACCTCAAAACCAGTCAGCTTTATCGATTCTCCTTTGTAGATTTTTCTAGATTGGCTTCGGTCTCCTGCTGCACAAATGTCTTATGGACAGATACCTTTCAGAGAGCTCTTTGGCTAGCAGTCTATAGTGGTTGGTGTTCTTGGCAGCTCTCCCCCTAACTGTTCAAAATGTCCGGTTTTATATCCCAAAACATAGGATCATTTCATTGGTTTGATGTCATCCCAAACAGTAAAATTCAAATTGGATTGGATTTTGGTATCTGGGGTATAATTTAAACTGATTGGCCGAATGTGAATTTGTTTTTGTTCCATGGCAATGCAACTCCGGTTATTTGTTTCAACCAAATGTTGCAATTTCAAACTGTTCAGCACACTCTGTGCTTTCAGTCAGTCCTTGCCAGCTTCCTCTCTCTCTTAAAGGTACGATACATGGCCACACCTTCATAACACCTCCCCCTTTAAGAAAAAAATGAACTATTATAATGAAAAGATGGCATTTTTTTCTATTCCTTAATCACATTACCATGGCATACACTTGACTTTAATCTAAGTTCATATTAATTTCTTCCCACATATATAAAATCTTGAATAGATACCAATCTCGTCTAAACTTTATCAATTAAATCCACAATAAGCATCGGCTGTTACATTCTTATGGCCAGCAACAGATATAATTTGTAAATTAAAAGTCTCCAATGAAATCGTCTCATATTCTTGTCTTTAAAGCATTTCAAGAATGTAAGAGGATTGTGATCCATGTGCACAATCATTTCTGACATATTGTTCGTGACATACACATTAAAATGTTGTAAGGCCAGTACCAAACTCAACAGTTCTTTTTCAATCATGGAGTGTTTCCTCCGGTGGATGTGGAGTTTCTTTGAAAAGTAACCAATTGACAGTTCAATCCCATCATCATCTTCCTGTAGCAGTACAGCTCCAACTTCTACATCACTAGTATCGATGGCAACTTTAACGGGTTTCAGAAAGTTTGGTGTAGCTAAAATTGGTGCAGGGGTTAATACTGCTTTCAAGTGGTCGAATGCCTCCTGGCATTGTTCTGTTCACTGAAACTTTGTGCTCTTCTTCAGAACCCTTTCAACTTTCACAACATTCTTCCTATATCAGGAAGGCCAGAATTGAACTCAGTATTCCAGAATTGGCCTAACCAAAGTCCTGTACAGCTGCAACATGACTTTGCAATCCTACACTCAATGTACTGACCAATAAATGCAAGCTTCGCAAATGCCTTCTTCACTAGCCTGTCTACCTTCTATGAACTATGAACCTGCAAACCAAGGTGTCTTTGTTTGGCAACACTCCACAGGACCCTACTATAAAGTGTAAAAGTCCTGCCTTGATTTGTCTTTCCAAAATGCAGCATCTTACGTTTATCTAAATTAAACTTCATCTGCCACTTCTCTGCCTATTGGCCCATCTGATTAAGGCCCTGTTATACTCTAAGATGCCCTTCTTCACTGTTCACTACACCACCACTTGCTCAGAAACTGTTAAATTTCTAACTTCCTCACCTCTGATGAAAAATCACAGACCTAAAACATTAACAGTTCCTCCATTCACAGAGGCTGCCTAACATGCTGAGTTTTTCCACTACTTTGTTTTCGTCTTCTTTTTTAAATAATGCCATTAATTTTTTTTTGTATTTGCTGCCTTACTTGATATGATATGGAATTTGTCAATTATGGAGAACAGTAAAGCCATAGGCCACCAGATAACATTTTGGATCTTACATTATTCTATCACAATAGAGAGAGTGGGAATGAAGATGATTTATTGGACCAAGCGACCCTGAATCTTGCTTTACTGTTTGAAGGCAGCACAGATTATAACTGAAGACTTGACAGGATAGATGCAAAAACATTGTTTCCCCCATAGGAGAGTCTAGGGCCAGAGGGCACAATCTCAGAATAAGGGGTTGCACATTGAAGACAGAGATGAGAAGGAGCTTCTTCTCTCAGACAGATCTGATTGTACAGAATTCTTTACCACAGAGGGCTGTTGAGGCTTGGACTTAAATGTGTTCAAGACAGAGCTTTAATCAGTAAGGGAATCAAGAATTATGGAGAAAAGGTAGGAAAGTGGATTTGAAGATTATCAGATCAGCCACGATGTCATTGAATGGCTGTGCAGACTTAATGGACTGAATGGCCTTCTTCTGCCTCCATGTCTTTTAGTCTTATAGCTCTGCTATCTCTTTTGAGGAGAATCTGCATTTTGTTGAAGAAGCTGACAGAGATGAGTTTGCACAGCCGGTCAGGCAGCATCCGAGGAGCAAGAGAATTGACGTTTTGAGCGTAAGGTCTTCATCAGAACAATGAAGAAACGTCGCTTCTCCTTTTCCTCGGATTTTGCCTGGCCTGCTGTGCATTTCCAGCACCACACTCTCGACTCTGATCTCCAGCATCTGCAGTGCTCACTTTCTCCGAAAGAGGTGAATCTGTCTGTTCTCTCCACTGAAAACACTATGTAGCAGCAACATCCACAATCAAAAGAAAAACTCTGATAAAGTGGTGAAATGTCCAAACTAGATGTTCTTCCTAATACCAACAGAGCTCTTGGGGAGAAAATAGTTGATGTCAGTGTTAAGCTTCTGAGTCTTTCAGTAAGTCTGCAAATCATGATACTATGGAGGAACTTCCTATAATTCCTAATCTTGATGTAGGTGTCCAATATTTAGTTTCCTTAAATCATCATGTATATGTTATTAGAGTCATAGAGTCATAGAGATGTACAGCACAGAAACAGACAATTCAGTCCAACTTGTCCATGCCGACCAAAGATCCCAACCCAATCTAGTCCCACCTGCCAGCATCTGGCCCATATCCCTCTAAACCCTTCCTATTCATATACCCATCCAACTGCCTTTTAAATGTTGCAATTGTACCAGCCTCCATCACTTCCTCTGGTAGCTCATTTCCATACATGTACCACCCTCTGCATGAAAAAGCTGCCCTTGAGGTCTCTTTTATATCTTTCCCCTCTCACCATAAACCTATGCCCTCTAGTTCTGGACTCCCCCACCCCAGGGAAAATACTTTGTCTATTTATCCTATCCGTGCCCCTCATAATTTTTTAAACCTCTATAAGGTCATCCTTCAGCCTCCAACACTCCAGGGAAAACAGCCACACCCAATTCAACCTTTCCATATAGCTCAAATTCTCCAACCCTGGCAACATCCTTGTAAATCTTTTCTGAACCCTTTCAAGTTTCACAACATCTTTCCAATAGGAAGGAGACCAGAATTGCATGCAATATTCCAACAGTGGCCTAACCAATGTCCTGTATAGCTGCAACATGACCTTCCAACCCCTGTACTCAATACTCTGACCAATAAAGGAAAGCATACCAAATGCCTTCTTCACTATCCTATCTACCTGTAACTTCACTTTCACGGAGCTATGAACCTGCACTCCAGCCACAACCTGAAGAGAGCATGGAAATGATACCACTGCCTTCAGAAAGGGAAATTTTTGCCCTAACAGTAGGAGAAAAAACAACATTTTTTCACCTTCAAAACTGTTTTCACAATGTTCTTCACTCTTGTTTTTGCCAATCCCCTTCATTCCTGAATGAGGTGTGGAATATTTATTTTGCCAGTGGCTCCAGCTATGGATGACACAGCTGTGGAGACCTTCATGGGAGCTGAAAGTATTCCACTTTTGTTCAAAGTTTAACCTTCCCTCGGTGTGCAATGGAGGGGAAGCAAAAGCAGCAAAGGAGAATCTCAGCTGTCTGCCTGTCTATGGGTTTCTGAGGGTTCAGGTCCCAAAGAGTCTTCTCTTGATTAATTTCATTTTTGATCTGTCATCACTACTTTTGCTTTCAAGGTGTCAAGAGTGTCACACTGTGATGTGCTGGCATCTCTGTCTGCCAATGGATTTGTTTTCCAAGGAGGAAATAACAGAACATATACATCCCATTCTTCCTGAAAACGGGCTGAGGCCACTGTTAGAGATTGAGATACTTGGTGAAAATGACTTTGGGGAAGGGATGGAGAAGTATGATTAAAATATAAATTATTTGTTGGGCAAATTTGGAGGCAGAGGCAGTATAATGTCTTAATAGCTTACTCTGAATCATCTGCAATGCCAGATGTCAGATCACATGGAACTGAGTGAAGAAGACTCTAGTGAAGTCCTGTTGCACCATGCCTCTGTACCCTAGTATACATAGATAAACATATAGGGAAAGTGATGGCTTTATTGGTTTGTTGGTTGACTGTTAACCCAGAGACCTTGAATTCGAGGAGCAGCAATTACTGTTTTATATGCTGTTGCATTGTTTTGGAACTTTGGGGAAAAATAAGTCAAAACAACAGCAGATTTAAAAGGGAGAAGAACAGACAAAGGAAGCACATGGTGAGGTTAGTGCAGGAGAGAGAGAGAGAGAGAAAGAAACTGACACCACAGTGAACCTGCACAGTTACTGCCTTTGCTGTTTGAATTCATATATTGCTGGATATCGGGGTGCGTCTGGGAAAATTAACAAACAGTGAAATTCAAAAGTGATCTCGGATGAACTGTTTGGGCGAAGTTCACAGCTCAGAAATAGATAAGTGAATTGTTTTAAGTGTGGCCGACAGAAAGTCTTCAGTAGTGAGAAGAGTGGGTTCTTCCTTGATTATATGCTTTTAGAAATATGTCTCTTGATTAAACTTAAAATATAAGCCATAACTATTAACTTGACTTGGGGCAGTCTTTTGTAGAGGAATAAGATAGTGTTATTTTCTGGGTCTGTAGATTGTGAAGGAGCAAAAATGGCCTTGAAGAGAGTGATATGTGCTTCTTGTCAGATGTGGCAATTTAAAGAGAGTTTAAGGGTTACTGTGGATTATATCTGCAATAAATGCTGTTGGTTGCAAATCCTATCAGATTGAATGGATCGGTTGGAGAGACAGTTAGAGGCAATGAGGAATTTGCAACAACAACAACATGTGATGGATGGCAGTTATAGGAAGGCAGGGGAATACAGTCACATAGATGGGTTAACTCCAGGAAAGGTAAGAGAGGTAGGCACCTAGCGCTGGAGTCTTTTGTGGAAAATGTAGGAGATGATCGATTCACAGGGGAAATTAGCACGAACAGCCAAGTTTCTGGGATTGAGACTGACTGTAATGCAATCAATTGTGTTAGGGGACTCTCTAGACCGAGGTACAGACAGATGTTTCTGTGGCCAGCAGTGAAAAATCAGAATGGTGTGTTGCTTCCCTGGTGCCAGGATCAAAGAAGTCTCAGAGAGGGTGCAGAATGTTCTCAAGGGGGAGAGGGGCCAGCAAGAGGTCATTGTCCACATTGGAACAAACAACATATGAAGGGAAAAAGTTGAGATTCTGAAGGGAGATTACAGAGAGTTAGGCAGGAATTTAAAAAGGAGGTCCTAAAGAATAGTAATATCTGGGTTACTTCCGGTGCTACAAACTAGTGAGGGCAGGAATAGGAGGATACAGCAGATGAATGCATGGCTGAGAAGCTGGTGTTTGGGAGAAGGATTCACATTTTTGGATCATTGGAATCTCTTTTGGGGTAGACGTGACCTGTACAAGAAGGACAGATTACTGGCGGGGAGATTTGCTAGAGCTGGTCGGGGGGATTTAAACTAGTAAGGTGGGGGGAACCCAGGGAGATAGTGAGGAAAGAGATCAATCTGACACTGGTACAGTTGAGAACAGAAGTGAGTCAAACAGTCAGGGCAGGCAGGGACAAGATAGGATTATTTTGCACTTATTTTAATGTAGGTGGCCTAACAGGGAAGGCAAATGAACTCAGGGCATGGTTAGGAACATGGGATTGGGATATCATAGCAATTACAGAAACATGGCTCAGGGATGGGCAGGACTGACAGCTTAATGTTCCAGGATACAAATGCTACAGGAAGGATAGAAAGGGAGACAAAAGAGGAGGGGGAGTGGTGTTTTTGATAAGGGAGGTCATTACAGCTGTACTGAGGGAGGATATTCCCGAAAATACACCCAGGGAGGTTATTTGGGTGGAACTGAGAAATAAGAAAGGGATAATCACCTTATTGGGATTGTATTATAGACCCCCTAATAATCAGAGGGAAAATAAGAAATGAACTTGGAAGGAGATCTCAGCTATCTATAAAAATAAAAGGGCGGGGATGGTAGAGGATGGACAAACATGGACTGGAACTGCCATAGTGTTAAGGGTTTAGATGGAGGGGAATTTGTTAAGTGTGTACAAGACAAGTTTCTGATTCAGTATGTGGATGTACTTACTAGAGAAGGTGCAAAACTTGACCTACGTTTGGGAAATAAGACAGGTCAGGTGACTGAGGTGTCAGTAGGGGAGCACTTTGGGACCAGCAACCATAATTCTATTAGATTTAAAATAGTGATGGAAAAGGATAGACAAGATCTAAAAGTTGAAGTTCTAAATTGGAGAAAGGCCAATTTTGATGGTATTAGACAAGAACTTTCAAAAGCTGATTGTAGGCAGATGTTCACAGGTAAAGGGATGGCTGGAAAATGGGAAGCCTTCAGAAATGAGATAACGAGAATCAAGAGAAAGTATATTCCTGTTAGGGTGAAAGGAAAGGCTGGTAGGTATATGGAATGCAGGATGACTTTAAAAATTGACGGTTTGGTTAAGAAAAAGAAGGAAGCATATGTCAGGTACAGGCAGGATAGATCGAGTGAATCCTTAGAAGAGTATAAAGAAAGTAGGAGTATACTTAAGAGGGAAATCAGGAGGGCAAAACAGGGACATGAGACAGCTTTGGCAAATAGAATTAAGGAGAATCCAAAGGGATACATTGAGGACAGAAGGATAACTAGGGAGAGAATAGGGCCCCTCAAAGATCAGCAAGGCGGTCTTTGTGTGGTGCCGCAGAAAATGGGGGAGATGCTAAATGAGTATTTTGCATCAGTATTTACTATGGAAAAGGTTATGGTAGATATAGAATGTAGAGAAATAGATGGTGACACCTTGAAAAATGTCCATTTAACAGAGTAGGAAGTGCTGGATGTCTTGAAACGCCTAGAGGTGGATAAATCCCCAGGACCTGATCAGGTGTAACCTAGAACGCTGTGGGAAGCTAGAGAAGTGATTGCTGGGCCTCGTGCTGAGATATTTGTATCATCGATAGTCACAGGTGAGATGCCGGAAGACTAGAGGTTGGCTAACATGGTGCCACTCTTTAAGGAGGGTGCTAAGGACAAGCCAGGAAACTATAGACCAGTGAGCCTGATGTCGGTGGTGGGCAAGTTGTTGGAGGGAACCCTGAGGGACAAGATGTACATGTAGTTGGAAAGGCAAGGATTAGGGTTAGGCAAAATTGCTTTGTGCATGAGAAATCATGTCTCACAAACTTGATTGAGTTTTTGAAGAAGTAACAAAGAAGATTGATGAGGGCAGAGCGGTAGATGTGATCTATATGGACTTCAGTAAGGTGTTCGACAAGGTTCCCCATGGGAGACTGGTTAGCAAGGTTAGATCTCATGGAATACAGGGAGAACTAGCCATTTGGATACAGAACTAGCTCAAAGGTAGAAGAAAGAGGATGGTGGTGGAGGGTTGTTTTTCAGACTGGAGACCTGTGACTAGTGGAGCGCCATAAGGATCGGTGCTGGGTCCTCTACTTTTTGTCATTTACATAAATGATTTGGATGTGAGCATAAGAGGTACAGTTGGTAAGTTTGCAGATGACACCAAAATTGGAAGTGTAGTGGACAGCGAAGAGGGTTACCTCAGATTACAACAGGATCTGGACCAGATGGGCCAATGGGCTGAGAAGTGGCAGATGGAGTTAAATTCAGATAAATGCGAGATGCTGCATTTTGGGAAAGCAAATCTTAGCTGGACTTATACACTTAATGGTAAGGTCCTAGGGAGTGTTACTGAACAAAGAGACCTTGGAGTGTAGGTTCATAGCTCCTGATATAGATTTTGGTAATAACAATGTGAATGGTAAAGAGGCAGAAGAATTCTTAAAATGTCTCCGAGAATGCAGTGCTGGCATGATAGGTAGTGTTTGGGATGAACCTGTCCATTCCAGGCCACATTCTTTTTCCCTCTCTCCTTTTCATCTTTTTTCTGTTTTTTTCTCTTTTCTTCAACTTCCTGATGTTGTGGGGTGGCCGGAGTGATGTAAGCTCCTGGTGACTCCTAGCTTATAGGCTCAGTGCATGAACTCCTGGAATAGTAGTGGGGAATCTGTTGCAGTGATGGCAGAGTGGGATGGCATCTGCCACTTCTTCATTGAGCAGGTTATTGTTGAGCCGGTGCTGCTTGACAGCACTGCTGATGACACCTTCCACTGACAGGGCTGTTCCTTATATTGTCATTTCTGGCACCTAGTTCAATATGAGTTGGTCCATCTTTGGTTCTTTGATGCAGAGTGAAGCCAACAGAATGGGTTCAGTTCCTGTAACAGCTGTGGTAATTCACTGGGGGCTGTGGCTCCTTACCTTGCCCAGATTTGAAGAGTTCGACTCTCAAGCTATACATGACCACTTGCCTCTCTTCCTCTCTTTCTCTCTCTCTCCCACTCTCACTCTCTCTCTGATGGAGATAGATGGGAGTGTGGCTCCTTCCCTTTCTTTTCATTCAAACATCTGTTGCAGAATATCGCTATTAGTTTTACATATGACCTGCAAAAAGTGAAATTCAAGTTTGGATTTTTCCACTATATCCTCTCAGCAATAAAATGTCATCTGGTCATCCAAGGAATAAATGCTGGAGCATCCGGTGATACCCACATCCCACGAGTGAACTAAGAAAATACAATACTTGCTGAGTCCATAAACAATTTAATGATCAAATTCAGTCCAATCAGAAGCTATTTCTGCGGAGATCAGTGGACTGCAATGGATGAGAAATGTCCTTTAACACAGTGCAATATTAGGAGACTGTGGGAAGTCAGTTTACCTATGTGTCCAGGGTTTCCACTAATTTTCCAGCAATGTCAATTGTAAGAACTCAAAAGAATATCACTGGTGTATGTTCCCAAGGAATTGACCCATTTCCAATCTTTGGAGGATAGGTCTTTCTAATAATGAATCATAAATAACTGTAGGCTCTGGCATTCGTGGTTAGTTTAGGAAATTGAGAAGGAATTTCCTTATTCCACAAATTGCAAATGGGATCTATTCCCCGTTTTTTTAAACTTTAGACACTGCTATCAGTTATGGACAATTAGTTATGTTTCTAAATCTGAAGTTTTTTTTAATTCATTCATGGGATATAGGCATCACCGGCTCAGCCAACATTTATTGCCCATACCCAGTTATGTTTGCGAAGGTGGCAGTGAGCTGCCTTCTTGAATTGCTGCAGTTCATATGCTGTAGGTAGACCTAAAATGCAAATATAGATGAACTGATTGACTTTGCTGATTCCTTTTATGGCAGACCAGAAAATATAGAGTGGCACGGTGGCTCAGTGGTTAGCACTGCTGCCTCACAATACTGAGACCTGGGTTCAATTCCAGCCTCACAGTCTGTGTGGAGTTTGCATACTCACCCTGAGCCTGTGTGGGCACCATTCAGGTGGTTTCCTCTCACAGTCCAAAAAGGTGTAGGCTCAGTGGATTAGCCATGGAAAATGCAGGGTGACAGAGATGAGGGAGTGAGTCTGGATGGGATGCTCATTGGAGAGCCAGTGTGGACTTGTTAGGCTGAATATCCTGTTTCCACACTGTAGGGATTCTATGATTACAGTATATAAAGTAGTAGAAGTAGGCCATTCAGCCCATCAAGTCTGTTCCTCCATTCAATGGGACAATGGCTCAGCTGATAATCTTCAACTCAACTTTACTGCCTTCTCCCCATTATCCTTCCCATTGCCTTACTGAGTAAAAAGCTATTTCTCTCAGCCTTGCATATTTAATGACCCGGCCTCAACAACCCTTTGCAGCAAAGAATTCCATAGACATGCTTCTTATTTCGGACTTAAATGTGCAGCACCTTATTCTGTAGTTTTTTTATGTAGCATCACTAACACAGACTTAGGACCAGAGAAAACATTTAAAGGCTAGATTTTAAATAGACATGAATAATTAATGGAGAACAATGCTTGTTATTCCCATCCATAGCTTTACCAAAACCAATAGATGGAGGATCCATGCTATGCTCTTAACTACTAAGTATTGGATTTCCTTGTCTTATCTGACAATTGCCTTTTGTTTTCCGAAAGTATGGTTGCTTACATTTAAATTTTTTGAATGCAAACTGAAAAATTCTGCTCTTTATTTAAAGATCAAAAACTGAAGGTAAAGAACCCTGGTTATGTGTCACTTTGATGTGTGGGTTTATCCAGTCTCTGCCACTGGTATCAGTTAGAGTGTTGATGTGGTTCAGCAACCACATAAGAGCAGCAAGTGTGTACTTCATGAAAATAAAGCAAAATGGAGGGGTTGTGGTTATAATTTGGTGGACGGAAGTGCCAGGTTTATGTTGGCATTTACTATCTGAATGAAACAGAATACCTGGACCCATATAGTACCTTACCATACCTGACAACATCGCATTTTTCTTCAATTAGTTATTGCTCATTCATTTATCTCTCATTGTCAGTGGAAGAATTTATTTCCATTGTATTATTTAAGAAAGGTCATGATCTATTGAGCCACACTAGCCCAGATCTTCCACTGTCTGGATTTTCAGATACTATGTGACCCAAGCTAAACTAACATCCATGGGAATTGACCAGGAAGCTTGATGGTAGTTTTCCTTTCTCCCTGGGACCATCTGCAATGGTCTCCAATTCTGATTTCAAGTCATTGTACATAGCTCAACAGTTACCCAGGAAACGTCTGACAGAAATCCTAAGCCACCTCCTACATGATGATACAACTGAAGCCCTCCACCAGTTGCACACACTGACAAATCCAGCTCACCATTGATCAGTCTTGACTAACTCATGAACATGCTAAACACACCTGACTACTCTCCATCATTTGACAAACCTCTCCAATCTGACCTGTGTAGCCCCCAGCATTTACTCATTTCACTTCATTCCTGAAGAAGTGAATTTCACTTCAGTCCTGAAGAAGGGCCTGTGCCCGAAACGTCGAATCTCCTGTTCCCTGGATGCTGCCTGACTTGCTGTGCTGTTCCAGCAATAAAGTTTCAACTCATTTCACTTCACCCACTATTATTTCATCACTTCCCTCACCCAATGTCTCATTCAACCACTCACCTAATCACTCATACACTAACATTCACACTGGACATTTGAACGTACTTTGTGACTGCCAATACAATAATAAAGGAACATTACTTGTCTTTCTGTAAATGTGACAACACTACAGTGGAATTCTTTGATCGATTATGTACTCTGCATTTCTGCAGAAATCAAACTAGGAGGTGCCTGCTTGAAATGTAGAGCTTCTTTAAACTGAACAGAAATACAAAAAGAGTAGCTATCCAATGATGATTTCCAGTCCACAGAAGATCTAGACCAACTTAAGGACGAGGTAGCAATACCGGTAACATAGTCACTGCTAATTACAGCATCTGTATTTATCTTAGGTAGGTGTCCACATTGTGTAAGTGACATTAGCCATTTTAAATCAGGATAAACACCTCATGGACCTTCTTCAAGACTTCTATTCGTGCCAGTCCGACATAATTTAACAACAAATTTGGGCAACAAACAATATGATTGAGAATGGAAACCAAACCCATTTTCCCTTTCCTCACTTTCATCACTGCATCACCTCATTCTCCCACTGAAGGTGAACCATTTTGATGAATGTGAATTATGTTTTATATTACTCTCTACCCATGTGGTAAACACACCCTTACAATGTATGTTATATCCTGTCAAGAAATTCATAATATTGATATTTTATTCCAGTCATACCCAGGTGGGGAACTACTGACTGGGAGAAGAATGGAGGGCATATTGTGGCATAGATTTGTACTAGTCTGCAGTTATTCATTCTGGCTCTAAACCTTGCAATAATGAAATATATGGGTATTTAGAACTTGAACCCCTACTTAATGCCTCATTCGTAAAGTATAGTGAAGTATCTAAATTGTTCAACTTTAAAACTGAGTATTTTGCTGCAACCAAGACAACAAGAATGAGCTATCTGACCCCTAATACTGAACCATGGTTGATCAGATCATGCCAGTTCTGAGTATTGCTTCAACTTCACTTCCCTGTCTATCACCTTAACCTTGACACCTTTGAGGATCAGAAATATGTCCAATTCAGCCTTGAGTATAATCAATGACCCAGACTCCACTGCTTTCTGGGAAAGACAATTCCACAGCCTAACAACCCTCTAAGAGGAAAAACTTCTTATCTCATTCTGAAATGGAAGACCCACAGACAAGTGGAGAACAGCAACAGTATAATGCTAAAAAAAAGTGACAAAAACCAATGGTATAGAAATGAAAGAGAATTGAAATCCACAATGCAAAAGGAGCTGATGCACATCCTACACATATCTCTCACATACTAGCATTAACATCACTTTTTTTTCCCAGTGATGTAACTAATAATACATGACTTAAATAGAATGAAGAATCCAGGGAACTTATTTTCTGCTATTCAACTAGTTTCTATTCATCCATACTAGCCATATCCATGTTGATGAATAGACTTGCAAAAGTGATGAGGCAAAAGGTTTCTGTTGCTCTGTAATAACTCTGTACTTTTTAATAGAAACACAATCATAGATAGGTCTGGAAGTCAACTGAAAGCAAACCTCTTTCAGGAAAGTAAACACAAATGACAACATGGATGGAATCTTATCAATTTGAGGTTTTTTTAGCAAAACTTTCCTTTCAATAGAAAATGACAACCTTTTCCCTAGAATGAAAATTGGAGTCATTAGTTTCTTCATTTTGTTTAAAAACAAATGCAGTTAACGCAAGAAAGATAGTCTACAGATTTGGATTGTTTAGTCACTGAAAACTGCCTGGGCAACACTGGGTCCTAGATAGGTCTAAAGTTTCAGGGCTTTGCTAACATATGTTATACACTTGAGTGTAACCGAAAAAGCACAGTTCAATGCAATTGCCCAAACTACACGGGAAAGAAAGGAAGGGAATCCATTCTTTACTCCTGTTCTTCCTTCTTGCTACGTGAATCTCTTGATTCCACATCTTCACCACCAACATCTAAATCCCAACAAGTGGAAGTTCTGAGCTGGTGCCAGGGAGAGATGTGTGGAGCAAATCTTGCATCATACTTGCTCTGCAGGCTGCTGAAGGTACAGTTTCTTTTTCTCAAGTAAAGTGTTTGACATCCTTCATTTCAATAAAACTTTAGGTTAGCTAATTGCACTCATTATCTGAAAGACACTGAAAAAAATCATCTTGCAGAGTAAAAAAGTAAAATACAATTGGTAAGAGAAACAGAAGCTTTGAACTTGTGATGTAGGGACAGGATTAAACAGGCAGGCCACCTGTCAGAGATCAGAATTTGGAAAGAACTCAATTCTTCCAGGATTGTTCCCTATTCTGAAAATGGTCTTAAATTTAGCTTAGGATGAAGTAATTGCACTGCACCCAAATGAAAGTAGCATGCCTCAGCGATCCCAGGCTACCCTGTTCATTCCTTATAATGGCACAGAACAATTGCCCGCTGAGCCATTTAGAAAGATCCAAAATGATTCTGAGTCAAATTTAATCAATTTTAGAGAGAACTAAATTGTTATATTTAGAACCCTTAAGTCTCCATAGTATCATAGTTAATTTCAGCAGACAAATGCTTTAGTAGAATATCATTGCAACACTGTAAAGAGATGTCAACTAATTCTGCCAATAGTTTCATGATTTGAGAGTTACTGGTGTTATCAATAAGAACATAGGAATGGAAGGAAGCTATCCAGCTCTTTAAGCACATACATCATTCAACTAGATCACGAATGATCTCCATCTCAGCTACAGTTACCCACCTTTGCTCCAATCTTCCTGACATTTTTGATTTTAAAAAAATCAGTTGTTGAAGATTTCAATTGACCCAGCATTTTAAGGGAGAAAGTTCCACATTTCCGCCACTTCCTGATTTCACTCCTAAATGCTCTAACAATAATTTGAAGCCTTGCAGCACCCAGGTTCAATTCCAACCTCGGGCAACTGCCTATGTGGAGTCGGCACATTCTCCCCGTATCTGTTGGGTTTCCTCCATATGCTCTGATTTCCTCCCACAAACCAAACATGTGCAGCTGAGGTGAACTGACCATTGTGTCCTGGAATGTGCAGTCTGGGTGAAGTAGCCACGGGAAATGTAGAGTTACAGGGATAGGGTGGGATGCTCTTTGGAGAGTCAGTGTGGACTCGATAGGTCGAATGGCCTGTTTCCACACTGTAGCGATTCTATGATTAAGCCCCCTTGTTCTGGATTTCCCCTTCCAGAGAAGGTAGTATCTTTGTACAAACACGACTGAATTATCTTTTTTTAAGGGCCTTAGATTGACCACCCTCTAAACTTTTAAACTGAAGTGAGCACGCAGAAGGTTTTTTCCAACTCAGCCATTTGGGCCATATTAACTGTCTCTACCTCAGAAAGGTTTGGAACATGCACCATGTTTAATGTATAAAGGAGGCATTAGATAACAGACTTGCAAAAGTGATGAGGCTAAAGGTTTCTGTCTGACAGCACTAATCCAGTTTCATGTACTAAATTTGAAGGAACTTCCTCCATTTTTGTTTTGATAAAGCATAAACTTCCTAAATTATTGAAGAATGACATTTTGCATATACTGTGAAACGCTTTTCAAATTTTCATGTAGGGGAGAAGAAGAAAAAGTGGCCTTTGATTTACACACCACTATCTCAGATAATGGAGAAGTAAAGACGATAAGAGTAAGCTTTTTGTCTTTTTGTCTCATCCGGTGGGCAACTCTCTCCCGAGGCATTACATGGAAGTGTGATTTGCATCCAAAGTATTCACATTTGACTGTAGTGGTATGTTATCCTGAAAGTGAATGTAAAGTAATTTAGAATGAGCTACGGTTCAAGCGAAAACATAATTTTTAAAAAAATTGTTTTAGAGTGCCAGGAACTTGGTTTCTGCATTCCTGATTCCTATGGGATTCCACAGGGAGTCCTTCGATATTAAATTGCAGGATGAGGGTGTCACTGGCTAGGTTTATTTACTGCCTTATCCTAATTGCCCAGAGGGCAGTTAAGAGTCAACCATATTACTGTGGGTATGGAGTCACATGTAGGCCAGACCAGGTAAGGATGGCAGTTTCCCTCCTTAAAGGTCATTAGTGACCAGAAGGGTTTTTCCAACAATCAAGAATGGATTCGCAGTCATCATTAGACTCTTCATTCTTTGCCTCTCCACCTCCCTACATAACATGTACGGGCAGCTTTGTGGTCAGACCGTGAAGCACAGTTCCAGGCTATGTAAACTATTCCATGAATTTTTGAGTATTGAGAAAGCCATGCCAGAATTAAGCTGACATGTTCTCAATGCAGGTCCACCCAAACAATTTCAAAATACTTCCCAACAAATGCATTGTTTGCAGTTGTAAAATGGCATGACTTCCTCAGGCCAAAGGAAGGGATTATAGGTGGAATTATGAGAATTGATTCACATTAATTTTTGTTTTCTTTGCCATCTTTGTTTTCCTTTTTGAGCAAAGAATCAAAACACTTCAATGTGAAAATTATTGATTCCCCCATTAGATTGGTACTCCAACACTCAGCCAAAGGATTAGATCTATCCTGTGTCTCTGTTGTGACTCTATCAACCTCAACATTCAACAGATGTAATCCCCACTCACAGTGTCAGCTCCAGTGGCCAAGAGACGTCCGGTAGCTGATCAAGATTTTGAAGATTTCAGACCCAGACAATTTCCCATTGCCCAGTTATTTGACACTGGTTCATCTTGGAAGCAAAAATGCTCTTACAGCAAAAGGAACAACGCTGCCAATAGTAAATTATACGTAATGGACAGTTTATTGCAGCATGGAACTGATACATAAAAGAAGAGAATAAATATATTCAGCGGTTCATCTGTGACAGCATCTCTGGCTCAGGTCCATCCTTTGACATACAAATGAAACTACTTATAGTCAGCTTGGGTTCGTGGTTTATAAGACTGCTCTCTTATCTGAGAAATACTGTGACACTATATAATAGAAGTAATCTCCTGCCATCACATGACAGTAATTACTTCCTACAAGTGATGTTTAGGAGTTTTTCTTCCTGTTCATGGTTTTTACATAAACCTCTTTAATTATTGGTACTGTATTGTTGGGTTCTCCCGGTTGTGTTATTACCACATTGGGAATGAGCTACTGAGAGTTTTCTTACTGAGGCGCTCAAGGGAACAATTAAGTACTATGGTTTTGGGGTCTAAACTGATACAAGAACATGAGGCAAACCATGAATCCATGGCTGGATTCTTGCAAATTTGTGAGTCAAGAGTCTACAGTTTGTCGTGGGGAGGATTCCTAAGAGAGGTAACATTCCAGAATATTAACGCTTATGGAAAGTCTTACTTCAACAGAGCCAATTGCAATTGATGTTTCAACACAATGAGAGTGAAATGAAGTGGAATACATAGAGGGAAGGGTGGTTAAAACTGAGAAGAGAAAGAGCTTTATGTGAGCACCAGTCCTTGCAGTTTTGTGAAAATGAAAGTAGATTAAGTCCATTAAAAGTTCAGAAGGAAGGTCATAGAGTCATAGAGATGAGCAGCCCAGAAACAGACCCTTCAGTCCAATCTGTCCATGTCGACCAGATATCCCAACCCAATCTAGTCCCACTTGCCAGCACCCGGCCCATATCCCTCCAAACCCTTCCTATTCATACATCCATCCAAATGCCTTTTAAATGTTACAATTGCACTAGCCTCCACCACTTCCTCTGGCAGCTCATTCCATACACCTATCACTCTCTGCATGAAAAAGTTGCCCCTTAGGTCTCTTTTATATCTTGCCCCTCTCACCCTAAGCCTATGAACTCCAGTTCTGAACTCCCCACCTCAGGGAAAAGACTTGTCTACTTATCCTATCCATGTTCCTCATAATTTTGTAAACCTCTATAAGGTCACCCCTCAGCCTCAGACGCTCCAGGAAAAGCAGCCTCACCCTGTTAAGCTTCTCCCTATAGCTCAAATCCTCCAACCCTGGCATCATCATTGTGAATCTTTTCTGAACCCTTTCAAGTTTCAGAATGATAGGAAGGAGACCAGAATTGCATGCAATATTCTAACAGTGATCTAACCAATGTCCTGTACTGCCGCAACATGACCTCCCAACTCCTGTACTCAATACTCTGACCGATAAAGGAAACCATACAAACGCCTTCTTCACTATCCTAACTACCTGCGACTCCACTTTCAAGGAGCTATGAACCTGCACTCCAAGGTCTCTTTGTTCAGCAACACTCCCTAGGACCTTACCATTAAGTGTATAAGTCCAGCTAAGGTTTGCTTTCCCAGAATGCAGAACTTCACATTTATCTGAATTAAACTCCATCTGCCACTTCTCAGTCCATTGGCCCATCTGGTCAAGATCCTGTTGTAATCTGAGGTAACCTTCTTCGCTGTCCACTACACCTCCAATTTTGGTGTCAGCTGCAAACTTACTAAATATACCTCTTATGCTCACATCCAAATCATTTATGTAAATGATGAAAAGTAATGGATCCAGCATCGATCCTTATGACACTCCACTGGTCACAGGCCTCCAGTCTGAAAAACAGCCCATCACCACCACCCTCTGTCTTCTACCTTTGAGCCAGTTCTGTATCCAAATGGCTAGTTCTCCCTGTATTCCATGAGATCTAACCTTACTCACCAGTCTCCTGTCAGTGTCACTGATGATTACACAATGTAGGGACCATTTATGATCTTCTACTACAAATGGCCATTTTCATCTACAGAAAGACCTGAGTGACATCCAGGTTTGGGCTAAGTGATAAGTAACATTTGTGCAATACATGTGTAAGACAAGCACCATTTCTTACCAGAGGGAATCCAATCCAATTCAAATCATAAATGGTCCATACATTGTGTAATCATCAGTGAACACCATACTTCTGAACTTAAGATGGACATAACCTACTTTCATTTTCACAAAACTGCAATGACTGGTGCTCACATAAAGCTTGACAATCAATATCATTACCATTGCTGAATCCCCCACTACCAACTTTTTCTGAGTTAACATTGATCAAAAACTGAACTAGACTAACATATAAAAGCTATGGCGACAAAAGCAGGTCAGCGGCTAGGTGCTCTTCAAAGCTTGTTTATTATATTCACTGATGGGGCATGGATAGCACTGGCTGGACTAGCACCCAACGCCGATTGCTAGTTGCCCTAGAGAGGGTGAGCTACATTTTTAAACCACTACAGTCCATGTTCTGGAGGGATGCCCACAAAGATATTAGGAAGGAAATTCCAGGACTATGACCCAGCAACACTGAAGGAACAGGGATATATTTCCAGGTCAAAGTAGTGAGTGGCTTGCCCATGAGCTTGCAGGTGGTGGTGTTCCCATTTATCTATTGCCTTTGTTCTTCTACATGGAAGTGCTCATGGTTTGGAAGGTGCTGTTTAAGGATCTTTGGTAAATTTCCACAGAGCCTTTTGTAGATAGTACACACTGTCACTACTGAGCATAAGTATTGGAGTGACTGAATGTGGATGTTTTTGAGTGTTGTTGGAGCTGCACCCATGTAGACAAGTGGGGAGTATTCCATCATACTCCTGATGTGTGCCTTGTAGATGGCAGACAGACTTTGAAGAATCAGGAGTGAGTTACTTGCTGCAGTATTCCTAGTCTCTGACCTGCTTTTGTAGCCATTATATTTATATAGCTAGTCCAGTTCAGTTTCCAGTTAATGATAACCATCAGGTTGTTGATGATGGAGAGTGCTGTGATGATATGCCATTGAATGTCAAAGAACAGTTGTTAGATTGTCTCTTATTGGAGATGGTTATTGCTTACCATTGACTTGAATGTTATTTGCTACTTTTCAGCCAGATATTATCCAGGTCTTGCTGCATTCAAACATGGACTGCTTCAGTATAGAGCAGGTCATGAATGGTGCTGAACATGGCGCAACTATTGTGCAATATACAAAGCAAGAGTCAGGAGTGCTATGTAATACTCTGCACTTGGCTGGATGGGTGCAACTCTAGCAACACCCAAGCAGCTTGATGCCATTCAGGTCAATGCAGCCTGCTTGATTGGTAAAACATGTTGAAGATCTTTAGTTTGTTTTCAGTTCAGGATAATCAAGAATTGATTTTAGTTTAGAAAATCCAGAGATTGAAGCTTTTTAGAGCAATTTGGAACAGACCTAACGAGGGCCAGAAGTAAGTTTATTTTTCTCTCCTTACAGAAGTATAGGACAGTTCAGGGAAAACAAGTCACCTTCCAACAAAGTGTTTCATTTGTGAAACATTTAATCAAAGAGGGTTTGGCTAGAAATCTGCAGGTTAGTAGAAAGAAGATAGGTTTTGGTCCCAAAGCTGTGGAAGAGTTAATTTTCTTGACAGATTGAGAAAAGATTCATCAAATTGTCTCCTCAGTTCATAGGAAAGAAACTAGGGAGAATTAGTTAAGTAGAATTTAATGATTTTATAGAGGGGTAATTTAACTGGACTTTATTTTCTATAAGTGTCAGGAAACAGGCTAACATTCTGTTTTAAGATCTTTCTAACTTTGTTCTATTTTGAGATAGCTTTTCAAAGAGATAATCTTTTGTATGATAAATCTCTGTTCATTTGGTAAGTAAATTATGCAGGCTTTGTGACTATGTTACAGAGACTGACAGCAATCTTGACTACATTGTGTTTTTAAAAATATGATCCATCAAATAAGATTTCATTCTGGGACCTGAATTGGTGGCAGTAAACCTAAGTTATTGCATTGCTTTAGGTTGGAATGTTAGGGGAGGCAGATGCATCATGGTACCATCACTGGGCTAATAACCTAGAAGCCTTGGGTAAAATTCTGAGGGTTTACATTCAAACCCCACCCATGGCAGATGGTGAAATATAAATTTAGCAAAAATCTGGAAAAGCTATTCTAATGGCAACCATGTAATCACTGTCAATTGCCACAGCATCCTTCAGGGAATGAAGTCTGCCACTCCCAGCACTTCTGGTCTATATGTGACTCCTGACCCACAGCAATGAGGTTGCGTCTGTGGCAATTAGGAAAGGACAATAAATGCTGGCAATGCCCACAGCCTATGAATGAATGATTAAAAAAAGTACCCGTGTCCAATGGGCATACTTCATGTTTTAATGATTTTTCTGAAATAGGTCAGAATCTTCCCTATCTAGAACATCATGGCAAATGGCAAGTCAATTGGATTATATTATGAGAATGGAGAAATTAGGTTTTTGATTTTGAGAAAAGAAAGCCCAATTTTACACCCAAGGATTCAATAGTGTGATAGGAATCTCACAAGAGTATGGCACAGGGACCTATTTGCATCCATCTATATTTCATTATATTCACCCCTCATTTAAATACAATTTGGTATTTTCTCAGGTGGTGGAGAGAAACTAGATGGCAATAATTCTCAGCTTGAAAGTCTGAGTGGATACTTAGCTGCACCAGCTCATCGCTGGGCCTCTACCTTAGCCAGTGGTCCCCAAACACCTCAGGCCACAGTGCCTAAAGCAGCAACCATCTGTAAGCCTTATCCATAGAGGTGACACACACCAGTTTCACCACATGGTCATGGCACATCTCTGACTCACTTATAATATGGTTCACCAACTCAATGCTGCACTCAGAGTTCACCAGCACCTCCCATTGCAATGCTGCTGCCCCTTCACACACAGAGGCAGGCACCCGTCTCATAGGTTGCATTCTTTTGTTCACTTTACATCTACTTGGAGGCTGACAGCATCTAAGTCTTGTCTTGCTGTTTAATGCAGATTGGTAACCAGGTAGCTTGTCATGCTAGCTGCAAAAGACAGTCAAGTTGGAAATATGGTCAGTCAGCGGGTCCAGTCCATCTTCATTCAGGAAAGGTGCTGAGGTGCCCCGAGTGATTGAGTAGGAACCACAGGGGCATGGATTGGAGGTTTGAGGGGACAGGGTGGATGACAACTGTTGAAGGAACCTGCTGCATGTAATGCTGAGATGGTGGACAATGTGCTGCAGAGAGAAGTGGTTGCAGAATTAGAGTGAGAGTGAAGTAGTAGAGGAAGATGGTGGCACTTGCGCTTGCAGTGAGCAGAAGTAACTTAAACTTCCAGCAGTATTGCTGCACGTTTCTCCAGAGCCTGGATGGATGGCTATTTCAGACCATGCCTGCAGCACTTAGAGTCATAGAGTCATAGTTGACATAGTGCACAGCTGAGGCTTAAACCTGTGGCGCCCACAGGTTGAACATCGAAAGATTGCAACAGTGGTGAGCATTTCACAACTGCTGAACTCAAGGTAGTGCAACAGCAGCACCACGATGCATACTTAATGAGGTGAGCAGCAGAGTGACATGATGTTACATCACCATCTACCCTCAAACAGCCAAGACTCATGATCTATGAGCAAGTCTCACAACACGGCTTTTGAATCATTTAATGAACTCATCTGAAATAAGAACAGCTGACCCCAGGTAGTCCATATCTTTATGCCCTCCAATGTCCCTTTCCTTGGATCTTCAGGCCCAGTTTCTGTCAATATTGGTCACTACCTGAAATTGACCACATAGCTCAGGAATTGAGTGTATCAAGCTGAAAAGAATAATTAAGTAACAATAATGATATTGTTCCTTTCTGTGCTTCTGAACTATACTGCTGAGATTTATATGTAAGATAGCTATATGCTGACCTACAGCGGATAGTTGAAGCACCAAGTTGTTTGAGCTTCAAGTAAGACCAAGAAAACACTATCATCTGTTACAACTAATGATAATGCTATCATACAATAACAGATCACCACACTGGAAAAATCCAATTGAAAATCAGCTGCAGGGCCATGATCCATTGAAAAGAACAGCCGTGAAGATGAGTTGAATACATTAGTTTAGCATCTGAATGGGCAGAGAGGTGGTGGGTGAAATGGCCTCTTTCTACATAACAATCTCTATGATTCTTTAACACCATTGTTGGATTTTAAATAGTTATTTGAAAAAGTTATAAGATGACAGAAAGATTGAGGAAGGTGGCAAGTGTTAGGGTTCTGGGAAAGAATGAGTTAGAACGGGAGCCAGTGTGGTGAGTCTTTATTTCAACACAGCAAGGATGCATTAAAGAGGAAGAACAGGCTGACTGTATATTTAGTGCTCAGATGGAACGAGACTAGTGGGCAACCATTTTGCTGCGGTTGAAAAAGAGAAAGACAAGATGGATTGCAACACAGGCAGAGTTGCAGGCTGGAAGTGACAAAATGAATATCCAGTGCTAAATTAATCTTTTCCTCTCAAGGAATGTATGGGAAAGCCAGGAAAAGTTTCACCAGATATGGGAGCTGCACGAAAATCTGGCATTGACATGGGCTGTGTAAAGATCCAAGGCTAAGAATGAGAGCCAAAACTATATTTCTTAGAAGCATGTCTGACAAGGATGTTATGTGGGAGTTGCAGTTAGTCAGTCACCCGCTATTTTTCAGAACTTAAAACATCTGCTAGCAATTTATAAGGATAGGAATTGACTGCAACCCTTTCTGGTTACAAAAGCTGCCGGGGAAATGCAATTAGCTGTTGCTTTTATCTGACGATTACTTCTGTTTCATTCACAAAGCTATTACGGTTGTCAAATGTCAAATACACAGAAATACTAGAGAGGATAAAGTAATTTGAGAACTATCTAAATCCAGAGAGCATTTATAATTTACACCCACATCTTGTTTTACTCTCTACTTTGGACTAATGACAAAAAAAATCTTCTTGGTCTATTAAACTTCATCTATCTATGACACAACTTATCCAGGCCCATATTCCTGCTGTTTTTTGAAATATACCTAGCAAAAGTAATTAAAGTAATTGAATGGATCATCATTTCGGTGCCCATAGGTACCTTCCAATGAAAAGTTACTGTACTGTCATACATTCTTGTTCTGTATTCTTGTCATTGCTTCTCATAGAGGATTTACTCAGATTCTATAAGGTTGGTAAAATCAGAATTTTGCTAGTCCGATCCAAATTCTTTATGATTACGATGAAATTCTTTTAGAACAATGGGACAGTGTATTATGACCTGCACTACCAGGACAATAATGAAACAGGTCAAATCATGGATCATTTGTAAAGCCCATCTGATGTCCATCATCAAGTTCAATAGAACAAAACTGCCCACGGAGATGTAAAAGCATTCAAAGGTGATTGCGCATCTTTGGAAAAAAACATCAACAGAAAGCTGTGGGTCCACTGGACATTTCATAATTCTGGTACTGACAGCAATGTGCCGTGCTAAAGCCTGGTAAGAAACGGGTTTGCGGCTAAGTTTCCTCACACGATGAGTTTCTGATCTGTTGTGGTGGGACATAAGCAGGGTGAGCTCTTTCCTCAGACAGAGGAAGTGAAATTGTTGGCTTAGTCACCATGAATTTCTCCCAGGAATCTGCTAACTGCCAGTTAAGCCCATTGTCAGTTGTGGCCTCATCCAAACTTCAAAGAAGCAATGTACATGTACATGAAATCATAAGAACATAAACTTCTGTAGCACAGAACAAGGTCATTTAGCCTTGTCTGTGCCAAGACAATTAAATACAACCTCAAATATCAAATTAACTCAAATATCAAGATCAGGCTGATGATTGTATTGTTCTTGTTCATAATTGTACCAAGAATGGAGAGTGCACTGACTCTCTCTAATTACAACACTCAAATAGATGCAATATAAATTTAAACCTTGACCCTTAGTGATATGAACAATTAATCCTTGATTGATATTAGGTTTGGAATAAGTATCAACAAGGCTTCTTTAATAACCAACAAAATTATTGATTAGTTATAAATATAAGTTTTATTTGACCAAGATACAAAGCTAATTAACATGCAGTTTGAAATATGAAAGTATAAATGTTTACCTTTCCTAACAAAACCTACTCATACATAGTTAGAGAAAATAAACTTTCTCTGCAGAGCAAGTTGGAAAAAAAACATTGTTGTCAATAGTCATTGGTTTTTAAGGTAGGTATGAAATGTTTGAGGTTGCTGAGAGGCAGCATCCTGGCACATGTAGATGGGGTCACTAAACACAAGCAGTTATCACTGCGGTCTTTGCTAATGAAGTTTTTTTTCAGGAATAATTGAGAAGAACTCTCTCAGAGGTTTTTTAGGAGACCTGTTGGATCAGTGCCTCAGTTACCAGACAGGATGCTCAGAGTTCTCTCAGAAAGGCAGAGGATAAGCAGGGTAGCTTCATTCTCAGGAGCGCATGCATCTTCTGAACTCCAAACAAATCAAAAACTTACTCCTGACAGCTATAAGCACAGGAATAAGATTTCCTATAATTATAAGCAATTAGCTATAATGAGATCCAAGAAGTATGATTATAAAAAGTCCAATTTCTTTCTATAATGCTTATTGAGAAAACACATCCAGTCATCCCCTAAGCTGTTTTCAAATGAACTCCTGCCAATCATCCAAAAAGATTAATAATGAGTATGTCCAATACATTCACTATACAGGAAGAATGACCCTCACATGACCCTTGATGCTGCAATCAGTTCACCCAAAGCAAAGAGGGAAATGCAAAGTAAATGGTTCACGTCACAATGTAGGAGGCTTTAAATTTAATACATGATTAATTGATGTTTAAATGCTTGATTCCATGCTACATAATTTTATGTTCTTCTGATTTACATTTCTGATGCATATACGTTGCTTCTTTGAAATTTGGGTGAGGCCAGGCAACATGTTCTGAGGCCATAACTAACAATGGTCTTAACTGGCAGTTAGTAGATTCCTGGCAGAAATTCACTATTTATATAGGACTAGTTGATCTTCCTTAATCTTGAACACAGGGAATTATTACCAAGTACAGTCTTTATGATAAAAAAGGTTTGGAGATAAAGAAATAACTGGGCCAGAAGCAATTCAGTCCTTGTCTTAAAGCCATGCATTCTTTCTTGAGTTTTCCATTAATATAAATTCTGGGCACCAAATTTCTTTGGCGTATTTTCTTCCATGCACTTATTCTATACTTTTGATCATTTGAATAAGGGTGTCTACCTGCATGCAAAGGTTCATGGCAAATTGATTAATTGGGCAAGACTGCACACCAAAAACAAGGTTTGTGATATCCTTGTCTATCTGCTGATGCCACTGCAAAGGAATCCTATTCTGAAATATGTTTGTATCACCTTGGAGATAGTTTCTCTTGGGCTTGCATGGAGTTTGGGCTGGCAGTCAGTATCAGGTAGACCAAAGTTATGGGCCAAGATATAAAGATTCCACTGAAATAACTACCCGCATGCTGGTGCCCCATCACCAAGTCACCCTTTATTTACATTTGGAGAGTACTTGATACTGAACCAGCTTCCTCAGAGCCAGCTCTCAGAGTGAACTGATTCTCCTGTTTATAGCTGTCAGCCAGGACTCCCTGATTGGACCAGATTAACAGCCCCATTTAGGGAACTTATATTCTATGAGGTCCACCTCATTGTGATCATTACATCCACCTTACTTCAACATTGACAACCCCAGTCTAGAAGTCATTGATAGTCTTCACACACCTTGGACCAACAATCACCAGCAACTTATTCTCTGCTGACAAAATCAGCACCAGCATTGACCAAGACTGCGACTGTCAAGCAAAGCTGAGAAGTTGGGTGTGAATGAACAGAAAACTGTTGAATCCTTGATGTGTAGGTACACCCACAGTGCTTTTGTAAATGTAGTTCCAAGATATTAACCCAGTAATAGTAAAGGAATGTTGATATACTTCCAAGCCAGGATGGTGTATGACTTGGAAAGGAACTGGCAATTGGTGGTGTTCCCATGTACCTGGTGCCCTTGTCCTTCTATGTAATAGAGGTTACGGGTTTGGAAGATGCTGTCGAAGGAGCCTTGGTGAATTTCTTCAGTGTGTCTTGTAGATCTACCCACTGATGCTGCTGAGCATGAAAGGAGTCAATGATGAAGGGGTTGGAAGGGGTGCCAAGCAAGTAGGCACTTTATCCTTAATGGAGTTGAGCTTCTTGAGTGTTGTTGGAGCTGCCTTCATCCAGGCAAGTGGGTAGTTTAGCATAATCCTGAAATGCCTTACCTAGTTCTTTCAGATCTAATCAAAATGAGTGCAAGAAATCCAGTGGGCGGCACAGTGGCACAGTGGTTAGCACTGCTGCCTCACAGCACCAGAGACCCGGATTCAATTCCCGCCTCAGGCGACTGACTGTGTGGAGTTTGCTCATTCTCTCCGTGTCTGCGTGGGTTTCCTCCGGGTGCTCCGGTTTCCTCCCACAGGTTAGGTGAATTGCCTGTAGTGTTAGGTACAGGGGTAAACATAGGGAGAATGGGTCTGGGTGGGTGCGCTTCGGCGGTTCGGTGTGGACTTGTTGGCCCGAAGGGCCTGTTTCCACACTGTAAGTAATGTAATAAAAAAATCCATGATATAAAGGGAAAACATAAATTGCTGGAGAAACTCTGCTTTTGGTGCTGACAGCTCTGATGAAGAGTGATTGGACTCAAAATGCTGTCTTCCCACAGATGCTGCCAGAACTGCTGAGTTTCTCCAGCATTTTCTGCTTTTGCTTCAGATTCCATCATCCACAGTTCTTTGTTTTATTGCTGTAAAGCAAATTTATTAGCTTAAGCTACTTTATACATGTCGGAACTAAATATTATCTTATACTACTTTAGATATATTGGAACTAATTATTAGTTCAAACTGCTTAAATGTATTCAAACAAGTGAGTCTCATGTCTGTTCACCTGTCGGAAAGCCAGACACTGGCACATAGATCTCGATCTCATTTTCCACGGCATCAGTCACAAACCCAGCCTATTGAACTGTGAAATGTTCCAACATGAATGATATACTGGATTTGATGATATGTGCTGAATCTCCCCTTCTGAATACTTTTCCCAAGTATTCCTCTGTGCTTGGTGAAAAACAAGTCCAGGTCATGCTGCAATACAGCTTCTTCTCACAGCAAGGCCATCTTCTTGCAAAACAGCCTGTTTTCATAGACTTTTCTGATCTCCAGCAATGGCTTAACACTATCCCCAATTAACCCTTAAAGATCTAATTTGGACATGTCTTTTTGTTGTGATGCACTACAAGGAGCATTCCATCACACTTGTGACTTATACCTTTTAGTAGGTCAACAGATATTGAGGTGACAAGAGGTGAGTTACTCTTGACAATGTTCATTGTCTCTGACCTGATGTTTAAAGAACAGTGCAGCACACATACAGGCCCTTCGGCCCACAAAGCCTGTGTTGATACACAATGCCTTTCTAAACTAAAAACCTTTTGCCTCTACATAGTCTGTATCTCTCTATTCCTTGTCCATTCATAGATCTGTCAAGATACCTTTAAACATTTCTAATGTTTCCACTCCACCACCTCCCCTGGCAGTGCATTCCAGGCACTTACCACCCTCCATGTTAAAAAAAATTGCCTCTCACATCTCCTTTAAACTCACCACCTTTTACCTTAAACCTATGTTCCAGAGTAAATGACATTCCTGGGAAAAAGCCCCCGACTACCGATTAATTATCTCTCATAATTTCGTAAATTTCTACCAGTTCATCGCTTGACCTCCTATGTTCAAGTCAAAACAAACCAAGTTTGTCCAATCTCTCCTTATAGCTAATACTCTCCAGGTAACATCCTGGTAAATATGTTTTGTACACTTTCCAAAGATTCCACATCTTGCTGGTAGTGTGATGATCAGAACTGTACGCAGTGTTCCACATGTGGCAGAACTAAAGTTCTATACATATCTGGCAATACGACTTGCCAATTTTTATACTCTATGTCCTGACCAATGAAGACAAGCATGCCAAATGCCTTCTTGCCTACCTTATCCACTTGTGTTGCCACGTTCAGTGAACTCTGGACCTGTACACCTAAATCCATAAGACCATAAGACCATAAGACATAGGAGTGGAAGTAAGGCCATTCGGCCCATCGGGTCCACTCCGCCATTTAATCATGGCTGATGGGCATTTCAACTCCACTTACCAGCATTCTCCCTGTACCCCTTAATTCCTTGTGATATCAAGAATTTATCAATCTCGGCCTTGAAGCCATTTAGCGTCCCAGCCTTCACTGCACTCCGCAGCAATGAATTCCACAGGCCCACCACTTTCTGGCTGAAGAAATGTCTCCGCATTTCTGTTCTGAATTTACCCCCTCTAATTCTAAGGCTGTGCCCACGGGTCCTAGTCTCTTCGCCTAACAGAAACAATTTCTTAACGTCCACCCTTTCCAAGCCATGTATTATCTTGTAAGTTTCTATTAGATCTCCCCTTAACCTTCTAAACTCCAATGTATACAATCCCAGGATCCTCAGCCGTTCCTCATATGTTAGACCTGCCATTCCAGGGATCATCCGTGTGAATCTCCGCTGGACACGCTCCAGTGCCAGTATGTCCCTCCTGAGGTGTGGGGCCCAAAAACGGACACAGTACTCCAAATGGGGCTTAACCAGAGCTTTATAAAGTCTCAGTAGCACATCACTGCTTTTATATTCCAACCCTCTTGAGATAAATGACAACATTGCATTCGCTTTCTTAATCACGGATTCAACCTGCATGTTTACCTTTAGAGAATCCTCGACTAGCACTCCCAGATCCCTTTGTACTTTGGCTTTATGAATTTTCTCACTGTTTAGAAAGTAGTCCACACTTGTATTCTTTTTTCCAAAGTGCAAGACCTCACATTTGCTCACATTGAATTCCATCAGCCATTTCCTGGACCACTCTCCCAAACTGTCTAGATCCATCTGCAGCCTCCCCACTTCCTCAGTACTACCTGCCTGTCCACCTAACTTCATATCATCGGCAAACTTCACTAGAATGCCCCCAGTCCCTTCATCCAGATCATTAATTTATAACGTGAACAGCTGCAGCCCCAACACTGAACCTTGCGGGACGCCGCTTGTCACTGGCTGCCATTCCGAAAAAGAACCTTTTATCCCAACTCTCTGCCTTCTGTCAGATAGCCAATCCTCAATCCATGCCAGTAGCTCACCTCGAACACCATGGGCCCTCACCTTACTCAGCAGCCTCCCATGTAGCACCTTATTAAAGGCCTTTTGGAAGTCTAGATAGACCACATTCACTGGGTTTCCCTGGTCTAACCTACTTGTCACCTTTTCAAAGAATTCTAACAGGTTTGTCAGGCACAACCTCCCCTTACTAAATCTCTCTCTATATTAATGCTTCTCAGGGTTCTGCCATTTACTGCATATTTCCCTCCTTCCAGAATGCATCACCTCGTATTTGTCTGGATTAAATTCCATTTACTCCACCCAAATCTCAAGCCTATCTATGTCCTGCTGTGTCCTCTAATAAACCTCCTCACTATCTGCAGGTCTTCCAAACTTTGTGTCATCTAGACCCTTACTAATTAGGCCACGTACATTCTCTTTCAAAACATTTATATACATTGCAAACAATAGAACACCACTAGTCACAGATCTCCAGTCAGAAAAACACCCTTCCACGCACTCTTTATTTTCTGTGACTGATCAGTTCTTAATCCTCATACCAGCCCATGGGGATCCCATGTGACTTTTTTTTGTATTAACCTACTGTGAGGGACCTTGTTAAAGGCCTTACAAAAGTTAACGTAGACAACATTTACTGCCCTCATCAATCATCTTTATGACTTCCTCAAAACACTCAATCAGGTTTGTGAGACATGACCTTCCCTGAACAAAGCCATGCTGCCTATTGCTAATAAGTCCATGTTTTTCCAAACGTCAGTAAATCTCACCCCTAAGAATCTTCTCCAATAATTTCTCTCGCACTGACATGAGGCTCACCAGCATGTAATTTTCTGGATTATCCCTATTGCCTTCTTAAGCAACGGAATAATGTTAGCTATTCTCCACTTTTCTGCAATCTCCTGTGATGAAAAAGGATACAAAGATTTCATGCAAGTATCTTGCAATTTCCTACCTGCCTCCTTCAGCATTCTGGGATAGATACCATCAGGTCCTGGGGACTTGTCTAACTTAATGCTTTTCAAAACACCCAATACTTCCTCCTTTTTTACATTGACATGCCTAGAACATCTACATATCCCTCTCGAGACTCACCATATGCAATGTCCTTCTCCTCTCTAAATATTCATTCAGGACCTCACCTACTTCCTCCAGCTCAACAGATAAATTCCCTCCTTTGACCCTGAGTGGAACTACCCTTTCCCTAGCTGCCCTCTTGCTCCTTATATATGTAGAGAATGCCTTGGGATTTTCCTACTGTTGTAGCCACAATATTTTAATGTGTGGTCCAGATCAGTTTCTGGTCAACAGCAATTCCCACAATATTGATAGCAGCAGTTTTGACACTAGATCCAAATGGTTGTACATCACTTTCCATCGTGATGTCAGCTCTGATGGACCTGTATTACCTTACTGCTGGATGTGTTCACTGTATCTCACCAGGCCTTTCCTGGATTACTTATTGAGCAAGAAAGCATTGTTTTTGCGGAATGTATCTCAAATCTGACTAAGATTTAGTAGTGTTGCATTCACCCAATAATAAATCTTTACACCTAGACATGTGATCACATGTTTCTTTCCAAGATAACAGCCAAGATAGGCTATCTGCCAGTACCACTTCTTGGCTTGTATTTAAGAATGAAATCAATACTTTGAAGCCTCAAGAATAACCTCTGTAGTATCACTGGTGCTTTGCACAGATTATTCTTGTGGATTAGCTCCAGTTGATGATGATCACTCTCGATTGTGAAATTTCTCCTGGAGAGGTCTATATAGAATTTCTCATGTCCATACACGAGTGTGAGAAGCTCTTTTTCATCTATTGCACATCATCTATTGCATCCTCTGCACCCGATGTGGCCTCCTCTATATTGGGGAGACAGGCCGCCTACTTGCGGAGCGTTTCAGAGAACACCTCTGGGACACCCGGACCAACCAACCCAACCACCCTGTGGCTCAACACTTTAACTCCCCCTCCCACTCCACCAAGGATATGCAGGTCTTTGGACTCCTCCATTGCCAGACCATAACAACACGACGGTTGGAGGAAGAGCGCCTCATCTGTGGGCGGCACGGTGGCACAGTGATTATCACTGTTGCCTCACAGCGCCAGAGACCCGGGTTCAATTCCTGCCTCAGGCGACTGACTGTGTGGAGTTTGCACGTTCTCCCCGTGTCTGCGTGGGTTTCCTCCGGGTGCTCCGGTTTCCTCCCACAGTCCAAAGATGTGCAGGGCCAGGTGAATTGGCCATGCTAAATTTCCCGTAGTGTTCGGTAAGGGGTAAATGTAGGGGTATGGGTGGGTTCGCTTCGGCGGGTTGGTGTGGACTTGTTGGGCCGAAGGGCCTGTTTCCACACTGTAATGTAATCTAATCTAATCTTCCGCATAGGGACCCTCCAACCACAAGGGATGAACTCGGATTTCACCAGTTTCCTCATTTCCCCTCCCCCCACCTTGTCTCAGTCAAATCCATCGAATTCAGCACCGCCTTCCTAACCTGCAATCTTCTTCCTGACCTCTCCGCCCCCACCCCAGTCTGACCTATCACCCTCACCTTGACCTCTTTCCACCTACCACATTTCCGATGCCCCTCCCCCAAGTCCCTCCTCCCTACCTTTTATCTTAGCCTGCTGGACAAACTTTCCTCATTCCTGAAGAAGGGCTTATGCCCGAAACGTCGATTCTCCTGTTCCCTGGATGCTGCCTGACCTGCTGCGCTTTTCCAGCAGCACATTTTCAGCTCTAAGCTCTTTTTCTACACTGGTATTCCTGAAATTAGATTTTTGTAAACGCTATTGGCTTTTGCTGTTGTGCCAGGGCTGCTCTCAGTCCTTTCTTGGAAGCATCTACTTGCAAAGTGACAGGGCTTTTTTTTCTGGTGCAGTATGACAGATTTGTCTCTCTGCATGTTATCATTTTGCATTTGTTGCAACTCATATGACTTTGGGCACTGGTACCTGCAGCTTCTTTCATCTGCTCCTTTCATGGTTTTGCTGTGTGTTTTGACATACGCAGTAAGAACGATCTCATGAATTGGATGAAGCCAAGGAAACTTCTCAATTCTCTTATCTCTTGAAGCTTTCATCCCAGAAATAACCAGAATTCTTTCAGGATTTAGTTCGATTCATCAGGTGTGCATACCATTCCAAGGAACTGGCATTCTGTCACCTTCATAAAGTGTTGGATTACATTTAACTTAATTCCAAAATCCGTAGTTTTCTCCATAGCTTCATGCAAAAGGTGCAAATGATCTTTATCCTCTGTACCTTGTATCTGGCTATCATCCTCTATTTCAATTGCTCCTTTGCAACCTCTGTATGCATCATAGACCTACTGCTGGAATACACACTGGCTCAATTTAAGGCCAAAATGCAGAGGCAGGAATTTGTTCTCTCCAAAGATTATGTTGAGTGTTGTCAACAGTGCTGGGCCTAGCTTCACATTGCAGTAATCTTTTCAGACATTAAGTTCACTTTTGCTTCTGTCAATGCTAGTATTTCAACCCTCCAGGGTTGGAATGGGCTTGTGATTCCCTCTTTATGGTCTGAATAAGATCTTTGGGATTCAAGCAAATTTTCAGTTGTACACTTGGCTTCTCTCTCAACTGCAATGGAGTTTACCTGATCTGTAGGCCGTTTCTGCCTGGTGGTCACTATTCTAACTTTAATCTCTTGGAGCTCTCTTTCAAATATTCATTTTTGTTCCATTGATACGTTACATGTATGATACATCACTGGTTTCATTGTTGGGTCAATGGTGAGGTGATAGTCAAAATCTCCAAAATATTTCACTGAACCACTGTGGGCATATTTGCACCAGACCTTCTTTGCATCTGTTTGTAGGATGTTTTTCAGTGAAGATACAATGTTCAAAGCCCCAGCATTTAATTTGATTTGATTTGATTCATTGCAGTCACATGTACCTAGGTACAGTGAAAGATTTTGTTTGCAAGAAGTACAGGCAGATCATAGTACGCAAGGACATAAGATCATAGGGTGCTTAGACAGAGTGAAGCATACAGGCAACGCTGCACAGGTGGAGCAAGAAGCAAGATCAGCATTAACAAGGTCAACATTATTTGAAGTTAGAAAGTCCATTCATCCATCTAATAATGTCAGGGAGATACTGTTCTTCAACCTGTTGGTGCATGTGTTCAAGCATCTGTATCTTCAGCTTGATGGAAGAGGTTGGAGGAGAGCATTACTGGGTAGGAGGAGTCAGTGATGATGTTGGCAGCCTTTCTCTGCAGTGAGCTGTGTAAATGGAGTCCATGGATCGAAGGTTGGCTTCTATGATGGTCTGGGCTGTGCACACCACCTTCTGTAGTTTGTTACAATCCTGGGCAAAGCAGTTGCTGTACCAAACTGTTAAGTACCCAGACAGTATGCTTTCTATGGTGCATCTATAAATGTTGGTGAGGGTCCTTAAGGAAATGCTGAATTTCCTAAGCTACCTGAGGAAGAAGAAGCATTGTTGTGCCTTCTTGACCATCACATCTACATGGGAAGGCCAGGACAAGTCATCACTTATCATCACTCCTAGGAACGTGATGCTGTCAACCCTCTCAACCCTCTCAACCTCCACACTGTCGATGTAAAAAGGGGTGTGTTCTCCTCCTTTCTTCCTGAAGTCAATGATCAGTTCTTTTGTTTTGCTGACATTGAGGGAGAAGTTGTTATCCTTGCACCACAACACCAAGCCCTCTGTCCCCTTTCTGCAGACCTCTTCAGTCAGATCTCAGCTGTAGATTTGTCTCCTGTCTACAGAATGATAGAGCTGACTCTCTGTTCATTGCCAGTAGGAATCTACTGACTACCTGTATGCACTTGTGTTTAAACTTTCCAAATACCTATATGATGTCATAAAAATCCTAGTGCATTATTGGCTTTTGCTGTGCTGGTCCTCGTGCTGTTTTATATTTTAGGATAAGAAATTCACTCCCATTAACAGCTATTCACCCTCCTAGACTGATCATTATCCACTCCTTTGTCTGTCCAACTGTTGTTCTCTCTCTTTGGGCTCTATTCCAACCTATTATTTCATCATTACCCCCTCGTGCCATCCTATCTTCTACATAATAAAACATTTTACTAGCTGCCATCAGTTCTGAGGAAGAGTCACTGGGCCTGATTTTTTCTCCACAGATGCTACCAGACCTGTTGTGCTTTTCCAGCAATTTCTGTTTTTGTTTCCGATTTCCAACATCCAAAGTTCTATCGATTTTTTGCTCAGTTTTATTTCTCTCTCCCTCTGTCTTGCACTAATTTGGGTCAATTTTGCTTATCAGAATTCAATTTAATTCAAAATGTTTTAACAACATTTGCCACCTTGTTGATATTTGATTGTCTGTGGTTCCTAGATTTTAAAATAATCACACTTCTTACTTGAAAAGGTTAAAGCTCTTTGATTTTAATCCAATTTGCCGTGCCATCTCCTTAGAACCTTTGGCCAATGTCCTGTTACACATAACCTGATGCTCTACTGCAGTCATGAATGTGCACCTTGAGAAAGTTAAAAATCACACAGCACCAGGTTATAGTCCAACAGGTTTACTTGGAAGCACTAGCTTTCGGAGTGCTGCTCCTTCATCAGGTGGTTGTGGAGTCTTATACTCAGTTTTCTTATACTCAGTCTTATACTCCACAACCACCTGATGAAGGAGCAGCGCTCCAAAAGCTCGTGTTTTTAAATAAACCTGTTGGATCAACCTGGTGTTGATTGATGTTTAACTTTGTACACCCCAGCCCAACACTGGCATCTCCAAATCATCCTCTCCACAACACTTGCACGTACAGTTAGTTCCTGGCTAATTAGTTTCCAGCTCTTTTACAGACAGTAAGAAAATGTATAATAATTATATAATCTATTGAACATTCTCCAGAATGAAAGGGTTAATTCAATAGTGGCTTTTATCTGTAATGCAGTTAATCTCAATAGCTGCCGGCAAAATTACGTCACATATTTAACCAGTATGAACCTGCCCTGTAACTTTGCACAAATGGCAGCATCGAAGAAATATTTGATCATTGATTAGATAACTGAGAAAGAAACAAACAATAAGATGCTGTTACAGGTTGCAGCATGACTGAAGAGCAGAATTTAAGTTCTTTTTTAAGAAAGTAAACTATTTTTCTTGGAGGCTGAGAGCCCTAGTGCCAGAATTTTCAGTCAAGCCTGGCAGAAGGATACCCTTGACCTTCACTATAGCCTGAAAGCATCTAACATCTAAAGGAAGCAAAAAGGAAATGCAAGGTTCTTCGGTTCAAATGAGTTGCACTCAGCAGGTAATCCTTACCCAGTCTCAGTAGCACTACACGATTCAGCATGTTCCCATGCTATGGTTCCCTACTCCCAGGCTCACTCAGCCCTAGCCCTAGCCATGAGTGTTCCTCAACTGTTTCTCCAAAATAATCCCTGACCATCTCTGTTGACAACAGTCAGGCCAAGTCCCTTCCCATTCATCCTATGCCATTATTCCTCCCTTGCATTCCCTCAAGCACCCCAATTTGAATGACTTGCTTGTTCCTGGTTTAATCCTCTCCAGATTCATTGGAATGCATCCTGCATATTAGTGCTTCTTGGCATGATGCCGACGTGTTAGTTGCTCTGCCTTTGTTTATTCAGCCGCACCACCCAGTTCTCGTAATCATAATATCCCTGTTACCTTCTATCCAAACCAATGGAAAGAGCACGTACGAAAGTCATGGACACATCAACAACAGAATGTGTAGCAAGATAGTGGGAAGGGAAATCTGACACAAAGACTAAGCAAAAAAATAAACAAGAGAATACAATGACAGACAGCCTGAATGGGTCGCAGAGACGGGAACCATCATAAATTAGTATTTAGATGAGCACTTGAAACACCGTAGCATGCAAGGCTATGGACCAAGTGTTGGGAAATGGGGCTATAATAGATTGGTGTTTGATGCCCAGTGCAGACACAGTCCCTTTCCACTCTGTAAAAGAGAGAAGGGAATAGGATGACAAATAGAAAGACACATAGTGAACTTAAGTGGGGAACAAAATTGCAAGAAGGCTGAGATGCAATAGTTGGAATCTTGTGCCTTTTAATACTAATCTCATTCCTTGCCATGACACGACAGCCTTGGTAAAAGCCCACCTGCCTCCCAGGCGAGAAAATGCAGTAAAACTGGTCAATGGGGGCATATTGGTTCAACTTGTTTCATATACTTCAAAATGAGGGTCCAAGATCACCCATTCAATTCCAAGTATCAGATTTTCTGACTGTGTTGTTTTTCCCTCAGGGTTGTCGGGTTTTCCCAGAGGAAGTCAATGAATAGGACTTTGTGAATCAACCTCATTTGTTAAATAATTAATAAGCTCTGAATGCATACACCAGGTCTCTGGCAGAAGGTGACCTGTAGTCACTGCTGATCCCTGCTGCTGAGGTGCTCAGAGTTGGGAAGGGGTGGAGGAAGGGGATGGGAGGACTGAATGCATTTCCAGACCCCAAGCCTGCCATCTCTTGGATGCCAACTGTGGGCACCCTGCTCAGTGAGAGGCCAATTCATTGTCGTCGCAATCTGCCTCCAAATCACACAACACAAACAAAGGTCTGCAGATGAAAGTCTGAAACAAAAACAGCAGTTGGGTGGAGAAACTTAGCAGGTCTGGCAACATCCATGTAGAGAGAAGCAAAGTTAACATTTCGAGTCCAGTACTGATGAAGCATCACTGGACTTGAAATAATAACTCCATTTTCTGTCTGCACACATGTGCCAGAACTGCTGAGTTTCTCCAATAGTTTCACTTTGCGTTTCACTTAATCACTCAAGTGCTTTTGGGCAGGTAACCATTGCTGGTCATGTTCACCTCTGGTAGCATTCTCTGGAAGCAGAACATGATGAGCCAGTTAACCAATTCAGAGCTTCCTGCATTTCCTGACATCAAGCTCCTTCAGTAGGAGTGGGAAGATCTTACCTTATTCTTTTCGTCTATGATCTGTTCATCTTTTTCCTAAAATTTATTGCAAAAGACATTAGAGACTGAATCAGAAAATTTCATATTTCAGATGCAAAATATTGATAATTTCTAATCAAACTATTCAGAAATGCTGTGAATAAAAGTCTAGAACTATTGAATTGGTTTTGACAAGCAAACAGTACAGCCTAAATACAAAACTAGAGGCAATTCTTTTTTTAATGAAAGGATTTCACAAGTTCTGTGGATGTTTAGTATTAATTAACTATCGTGTTCGCACAAATTTAATAGCTACAACAAGGTTGGACATTAATACTTCTTAGATCTGTTACTAATCATCCACTACTTTTTATAACAGAAAGGTTATTGTGTCAGTAATAAAAAACAAAAGATGCCAGTAATGAAGATCAGATCATGATTTCCAGTAAGCATTACATGTACATTTATATTGTACCCCACCCACCTACCTTCGGGCGCCTTTAGTTGTAAATCACTTCAAATAAAATGCTGTAAGTCAACAGCAGTAGAAAAGATAAACTGTATCTTTAGCTTTATAGAGACTGGGTAGGGCAGTGGACCAGTGCAGCTTTAGTATGCAGAAAATGATTTGAATTCAGTCCAAACTGTTGGGATGCCTGCCACCAATCCAATCAGTCATCAGGACTTTAAAACTCAAGGAATGTCAGCAGTATAAATACTGATGCCCACCTGAATAGATTAGATTAGATTCCCTACAGTATGGAAACAGCCCTTCAGCCAAACAAGTCCACACCGATCGTCCGAAGAGTAACCCACCCAGACCTATTCCCCTACCCTATATTTACCCCTGATTAACACAATGGGCAGGGTAAAAAAAAAGATGCTGGATTTTTCTCTAGATTAGAGTGGTGCTGGAAAAGCACAGCAGGTCAGGCAGCATCCGAGGAGCAGGAAAATCGATGTTTCAGGCAAAAGTCCTGATGAAGGGATTTTGCCCAAAACGTCGATTTTCCTGCTCCTCGGATTTGCCTGACCTGCTGTGCTTTTCTAACACAATGGGCAATTTAGTATGGCCAATTCACTTGACCTGCACATCTTTGGATTGTGAGAGGAAACCCATGCAGACACAGGGAGACAACCTCCACACAGGCAGTCACCTGAGGTGGAAATTGAACCCAGGTCCTTGGTGCTATGAGGCAGCAGTGCTAACCACTGAGCCACCGTACCACCCACTTGGCACTAATTGTCATTTTGACTCACAGAAGTCACAAGGTGTCTATTGAGAAACCTGCAAAGATTCATACTGGTGGGGTAGGGTATGAAATTGGTCCAAAAGCATTTTGTTGACATAAAATACAGGGAATTACAACTAACCCATGCAAAATCTATCCAACTAGTACTTAATTCATCAGGTGCCAGACATAAAAAAATGTCTCATATATTTTAAGGTTGACAACTTTCACACAATCAATGCAATCAAATAATGTTTTATTTAACGTCTTTACTTCTGATTAGCAAAGTAAATAAGGAGCAATACAGTCCTTAGCAGAATCTTTTGGGACAGAGTTTATGTGTAATGGCTCACAGCGTGATTACTTCCACATTAGAGCAAGTGTTTGATTACTTGCTCAAACACCTCCACTCTATCTATAAATGTAACACTGGTCAGCCTGTGACTTCCCCCATATTGACCTGCCCATCTATACTCATCCCCAACTCTGATCTTCGACCAGCTCCACCAAGCTTGGTGTGATCTGCAGGAACAGAAACTTCAGTAACTTCAGACTGCAGCGACATTCACAGCTTTCTGTTGAGTCAGGAAGCTGCTGGACTTGTAGAGTTGGTTTTGTTGACATTCCATTGAAACTCCTGACATGGATCTTTTTGTGGCAGGAGCCGTGCTCTTGGACGGCGACCTCTCCTTTTTTGCCCCCACTTTGGGAGTAGTGCTTCCAGTTTTAATTTTGGACTCAATCCCTCGCTGTGGTGTTCACATAGAAGCAGGAATTAGGCCATTCAGCCCATCGTGTCTGCTCTGCCATTCTATCAATGCTGATAAATTTCTCAACCCCAGTGGGCGACACGGTGGCACAGTGGTTAGCACTGCTGCCTCACAGCGCCAGAGACCTGGGTTCAATTCCCGCCTCAGGCGACGGACTGTGTGGAGTTTGCACATTCTCCCCGTGTCTGCGTGGGTTTCCTCCGGGTGCTCCGGTTTCCTCCCACAATTCAAAAATGTGCAGGTTAAGTGAATTGGCCATGCTAAATTGCCTGTAGTGTTAGGTGCAGGGGTAAATGTAGGGGAATGGGTCTGGGTGGGTGAGCTTCGGCGGGTCGATGTGGACTTGTTGGGCCGAAGGGCCTGTTTCCACACTGTAAGTAATCTAATTCTCCCACTTTTTCCCCATAACCTTGATACCTTGATACTGAAGGACCTATCTATCTCAATCTTAAATATACTCAATGACCTGGCCTCCACAGCCTTCTGTGACAATGAATTCGATAGATTCACCACTCTCTGACTGAATAAGTTTCTCCTTATCTCTGTTCTAAAAGGTCTTCCCTTTACTCTAAGGCTATGCCCTAGGGTCCTAGTCTCTCCTACCAACAGAAGCATCTACTCTGCCCAGGCTGTTCAGTGTTCTGTATGCTTCAATTAGATCCCCCCTCATCCTTCTGAACACCATCAAGTATAGATCCAAAGAGTAGTGAATCTATGGAATTCTCTGCCCAAGGAAGCAGTAGAGGCAGCTTTATTAAATATATTCAAGACACAGTTGATGAGTTTTTGCATGGTAGGGGAATTACAGGTTGTGGGGATATTGCAGGTAGGAGGAGCTGAGACGATGGATAGATCAGCCACGATCTTAATGAGTGGCGCAGCAGACTAGATGGGTCAAATGGCCTACTCCTGCTTCCATTACAATGAAACTATGAAAGTGGGCTCCTTTGTCTTTCAACAAAGGTTGAAGATCCTTGAATTTCTGGTATGCCTAGTTACAACCCTGTAGCACCCCTGGTCTTTGGAGGAATGCTGTCTCGTTTTTACTGTATCCGTTTTATATGGTAAAATAACAAGCTACTCTGTCTCCACTCTCCACTGAGTGGATTTCCTAGGCAGCAGCGTCACTGGGCACTGTTGTACAATCCATGCTGTACCATTACCATTAACATGCAGATTTTCCTCTCCGATAAAACAGGATCCTGCAGTTTGTCAAGTACATTTGAGCCTATAGAAAGAAATGTGGTTGATAACTGTCATTTATTAGTTATTTTATTGTGCAAGATGTCTTCTTGAAAAATCATCAAATCTTTCGAAGATCTTCATGAAGCAATCACCAGCTTTCTGAGTATTGCAATTTTCCTTTGAGTATTTGTGGTTTCTATCCATGCCAGATAATGAGCTAAACTGACAATGAGATGTAGAACTGAGTTGCACAATGCATCTAGATATACAGTGCAAAGTCATAGATCAATATGCATTACATCATCCCAGTGGTCAAACTAGAATGCTGGGAATTAGTCATAATTCTGATCTGAATGAAGTACAGTACTACAATTCAGCATTGGCACAGTGTTCCTTGCATTTTCAATTACATTAGCACATTAGAGAACTAATTCAATCTTCAAATCAAATTGTCATTATTTTCAGATTTACTGCTACCTGTTTGAGCTTCTCCAAAATATTATTTGCTAATATTGAGTCAGAGAGTCATAGAGATTTACAGCACAGAAATAGACCCTTCAGTCCAACTCATCCATGCCGACCAGATATCCTAATCTAATCTAGTCTCATTTCCCAGCATTTGGTCCATATCCCTCTTAATCCTTCCTATTCATATACCCATCCAGATGCCTTTTAAATGTCATGAGGTGGGGGTGCTAGTGTCGGACTGGGGTGGACAAAGTTAAAAATCGCACAACAGCAGAATATAGATCAACAGGTTTATTTGGAAGTACAAGCTTTCAGAGTGCTGCTCCTTCATCAAGTAGTTGGTGGAACAGGATCATAGGATACAGAATATACATCAAAAACTTTGATCTTTTACTATAAACTCTACGTCCTATGGTCTTCTCCTTTACATTCAATGCAGTACCATCACTGAATCACTCAACATTTACATCCTCAGGGCTAGTATTGACCAGGAATTGTACTGGACCATCCATTTAAATACTGGTGCTATAAGAACAGGTTTGATGCTGAGAATTCTACAGCTACTGACTTTCAAATTTCAATGAAACTTAGTAGATATGTAGGAAATGGCCTAAAAAAGAACTTGCTTAATTTTCACTGACAATGCAGATCTGGTCTTGATGCTGTAATCTTTAAGATACATTAACATTGGCAGATAGGGAAAAATGACTTTTTCTTAGAGTGTTAGACACTATTTGATTTAGAATGCTGTTGATTATTTTAGGGTGTTGTAGATTGTCTCAGCTGTCTTATTGGAATTTGTCAGTCGTCTATATGTGAGCAGAGTTTTTAGGGCAGTTTGTTGGACGTGATTGGCCTGAGACCTTCTTGGTGAAATGTATGTTGTTAACAAGATTATTTTATTTTTAAACTTTGTGGTTTGAACATCAACCAGGCAGGGAACAGCCCCAAGAAAGAACTACATATTTGTAATAACATTGAGTTAATGTAGCATGGCAAAGGGATACACTCCACTGAATCCCCACTCCATTTGTTTTCGTTATTTTACATTGTTAGTTACTTAGCAGCACGGCACGCACCACTTAATTTTCACACAGTTGTTGCCTATATATGGCCTGACCACCAAATAGAGGAAGTTTCGGTATGTTGTCAGGAGATGCTCAGAGTCACAAGCTCACACAATAAGCCATAGCTATCAGAAATATCTTCCAACACTCAGATTAGAATTTCAATGGCCAGTGTGTGAGAAGAGGTGATGGTAATAATAAATGCAGATTGATTGAATTATGGAGACGGGAGGTGTCCTCAATACTATAGTCAGTGACATCTGCAATCTTAAAGCATCTACAAAATACTAAAACACAAAATACATCACCAAAGCTTACACATCTGCAAACGTGATTGCTGATACCCTATAAGATACAACAGTGGCTAAAGCCTAATGTTGACTGTTTGGTGTGGAAAGCAATTGATGGAGCTAAAATAATTGAAAACACAAGCTTTTTGAGCCTTGCACCCTCTTCAGGTGCTAGTGAGAGAGGAGACATCTGACCCAGAATGTATAAGTAAAAGATCAAAGGGTCATACAACTGATGCAAATGAATTGAACATATTTCAGATGGGTGTTAAACCTTTTATCAGTTAGAATAGAGATGCAGGTTTCGACTGATTAATATGCAAATCCCAGATTTTACTTCAAGTCACTGCCCCAAGATAACTCAAAGTTTTATCAGTATGAAAGGTGACATCTCAGGTCAGACAATGCATTTTCCGTGTGAGGTCTTGTATAAGTCTGTCTGTGTCTTAACCTGAAGACAGACTGATTTATTTCCAAAGTAGGAATTTATAAAATGCCACATTGACTGACTGCTTACAGATTTGTGTGCTTTTGGAACAAAATAGAATGTATCTACAAATACAAATCTGTGAATTTATAAATTCCTACTTTGGAAATAGATCAATCTGACTCCAGGTTAAGACACAGACAGACTCTAAACAAGGCCTCACACCTAAAATGCATTGTCCGACCTGAGATGTCACCTCTTTTATACTGATAAAACCTTATGTTATCTCGGGGCAGTGACTTGAAAGAAAATCTGGGATTTGTGTATCAATCAATCAAAACCTGCATCACCATCCTAACTAATTAAAGATTTAACAACCATCTTAGGTATATTAAATAAATTTGCATCAGTTGTATGACCCTTTGATCTTTAATTATAAATTCTGTGTCGAATGTCTCCTCTCTCATTAGCACCTGAAGAAGGAGCGAGGATTTGAAAGCTTGTGTTTCCAAATAAATCTGTTGGACTATACCCTGGTGCATGTGATTTTTTATTTTGTCCAACACAGACCAACATTGGCACCTCCACATCATGGCTAATATAATTGAAAAAGTTTTTGAATTGAAATCCAGATTGGCACAATTTCATGATACTCCAGTTTTTGAACAAGTTTGAGCCCATTTATTTTGTCGAGCTTATCGTTTGCACAAGCTGAAATATACCATTACTGCATAGCCCATTCCTACAGGCAGTTTGTCAATGGTAATCTCTCATCTCATGAGCTAGCATGACACTCAGGTAAAGTGACTGAAGTGGATCAGCAACTCCTGGGTGTATTTCTCTCATACCAATCACCACATGTTTCATTATTGCATTGTAAGTGGATGCATGTACCAACTAGGGCATGTGCAAGACAACGCACGCAAAATAAAAGGTTCCAGCTTGGTGTCATTGTCTTGTGTCATCAAAGGAGAATAAGATTTTAAAAAATGAAGAATTTGCCATGTTTAGAGTCATAGAGTCATAGAGGTGCACTGCACAGAAACAGACCCTTCTGTCCAACCCGTCCATGCCGACCAGATATCCCAACCTAATCTAGTCCCACCTGTCAGCACTCTGCCCATATCCCTCCAAACTCTTTCTATTCATATACCCATCCAAATGCCTTTTAAATGTTGCAATTGCACCAGCCTCCACCACTTCTTCTGGCAGCTTATTCCATACACGTACCACCCTCTGCATGAAAAGAATCTCCTTAGGTCCCTTTTATATCTTTCCCCTCTCACCCTAAACCTGTGACCTCTAGTTCTGGACTCCCCACCCAAGGAAAAGACTTTGTCTATCCTATCCATGCCCCTCATGATTTTATGAACCTCTATAAGGTCACCCCTCAGCCTCCAACACTCCAGGGAAAACAGCCCCAACCTCTGCAGCTTTTCCCTATAGCTCTAATCCTTCAAATCTGGCAACTTCCTTGTAAATCTTTTCTGAACCCTTTCAAGTTTAACAACATCCTTCCAATAAAAAGGAGACCAGAATTGCACGCAATATTCCAATAGTGGCCTAGCCAATGTCCTGTACAGCCACAACATGATCTCCCAACTCCTGTACTCAATACTCTGACCAGTAAAGGAAAGCATACCAAACGCCTTCTTCACTATCCTATCTACCTGCAACTCCACTTTCAAGGAGCTATGAACCAGCACTCCAAGGTCTTTTTGTTCAGCAACACTCCCTAGGATCTTACCATTAAGTGTATTAGTCCTGCTAAGATTTGCTTTCCCAAAATGCAGTACCTCGCATTTATCTAAATTAAATTCCATCTCCCACTCTTCAGCCCATTGGCCCATCTGATCAAGATTCTGTTGTAATCTGACATAACTTTCTTCGCTGACAATTTTGGTGTCATCAGCAAACTTATCAAGTTTACCTCTTATGCTCACATCCAAATCATTTGTACAAATGACGAAAAGTAGTGGACCCAGCACCAATCCTTGCAGCACTCCACTGGTCACAGGCCTCCAGTCTGAAAAACAACCCTCCACCACCACCCTCTGTCTTCTACCTTTGAGCCAGTTCTGTATCCAAATGGCTAGTTCTCCCTGTATTCCATGAGATCTAACCTTACTCACCAGTCTCCCATGGGGAACCTTGTCGAACGCTTTACTGAAGTTCATATTGATCATTTCTACCGCTCTGTCCTCATCAATCCTCTTTGTTATTTTTTCAAAAAAACTCAATCAAGTTCATGAGTTCTCACACATAAAGCCAGATTGACTATCCCTCATCAGTCCTTGCCTTTCCAAATATATGTAGATCCTGTCCTTCAGGATTCCCTCCAACAACTCACCCACCTTTGACGTCAGGCTCACCGGTCTATAGTTCCCTGGCTTGTGCTTACCACCTTTCTTAAATAGTGGCACCACGTTAGCCACTAATCCGGCACCTCACCTGTAACTATCAATGATACAAATATCTCAGCAAGGGGCCCAGCAATCACTTTGCTCACTTCCCACAGAGTTCTAGGGTACACCTGATCAGGTCCTGGGGCTTTATCCACTTTTATGTGTTTCAAGACATCCAGCCTGTAATACTCACATTTTTCAAGATGTCAACATCTATCTCCCCATATTCTATATCTTCCCTGTCCTTTTCCACAATAAACACTGATGCAAAATATTCGTTCAGTATCTCCCCCATCTCCTGCGGCTCTACACGAAGGCTGCCTTGCTGATCTTTGAGGGGCCCTATTCTCTCCCCAGTTACCCTTTTGTTCTTAATGTATTTGGAAAAGTCCTTTGGATTCTCCTTAACTCTGTTTGCCAAAGCTATTTCATGTCCTCTTTTGCCCTCCTGATTTCCCTCTTAAATGTAAGCCTACTGCCTTTATGCTCTTGTAAGGACTCACTCAATCTCTCCTGTCTATATCTGACATATGCTTCCTTCTTTTTCTTAAGCAAACCCTCAATTTCTCTAGTCATCCAGCATTCCCTACATCTACCAGCCTTTCCTTTCAGCCTAATAGGAATATATTATCTTTGGAGCCGCATTTCTGAAGGCTTCCCATTTTCCAGTCGGCTCTTTACCTGCGAACATCCACCCCCAATCAGCTTTTGAAAGTTCTTGCCTAATATTGTCAAAATTAGCTTTCCTCCAATTTAGAACTTCAACTGTTAGATCTGCTCTATCCTTTTCCATCACTATTTTTAGACTCTGAATTATGGTCACTGGTCCCAAAGTGCTCCCCAACTGACACCTCAGTCATCTGCCCTGTATTATTGCCCAAGAGTAGGTCAGGTTTTGCATCTTCTCTAGTAGGTGCATCACATACTGAGTCAGAAAGTTTTCTTGTGCACACTTAACAAATTCTTCTCCATCTAAACCCTTAACACTATGGCAGTCCCAGTCGATGTCTGGAAAGTTAAAATCCCCTACCATAACCACCCTATTATTCATAAGGATACCTGAGATCTCCTTACAAACTTGTTTCTCAATTTCCTGCTGATTATTGCGAGGCCTATAATACAATACCAATAAGATGATCATCCCTTTCTTATTTCTCAGTTCCAGCCAAGTAACTACCCTGGATGTATTTCTGGGAATATCCTCCCTCAGTACAGCTGTAATGCTATTTCTTATCAAAAATGCCACTCTCCCTCCTCTCTTGCCTCCCTTTCTGTCCTTCCTATAGCATTTGTATCCTGGAACATTAAGCTGGCATTCCTGTCCATCGCTGAGCCACATTTCTGTAATTGCTAAGATATCCCAGTCCCATGTTCCTAACCATGCCTGAGTTCATCTGTCTTTCCTGTTAGGCCTCTTGCATTCAATAAATGCAGTTTAATTTAACAGTCATACCTTGTTCGCTGCTTTGTTCCTACCTGCCCTGACAGTTTGGCTTATTTCTTTTCTCAACTGTACCAGTCTCAGATTGATCTCTTTCCTCAATGTCTCCCTGGGTCCCATCCCCACACCTTATTAGTTTAAATCCTCCCAAGCAGCTCTAGCAAATCTCCCTCTGCCTGTATATTAGTCCCCTTCCAATTTAGGTGCAATCCGTCCTTTTTGTACAGGTCAATTCTAGCCCAAAAGAGATTCCAATGAACCAAAAATGTGAATCCTTCTCCCATACACCAGCTCCTTAGTCATGCATTCATCTGCTCTATACTCCTATTCCTACTCTCACTAGATGTAGCATCGAGAGTAATCTAGATATTACTACTCTCAAGGACCTCCTTTTTAAATTCCAGCCTAACTCTTGATATCCTCTCTTCAGGATCTCATCCTTTTTCCTTCCTATGTCATTGGTTCCAATGTGTACAATGATCTCCTGCTGGTCACTCTCCACTTTGAGAACATTCTGCACCCTCTCTGAGACATCCTTGATCCTGGCACCAGGGAGGCAACACACCATTCTGATTTTTTGCTGCTGGCCACAGAAACATCTGTCTGTGCCTTGGAATAGAGTGTCCCCTAACACAATTGATCTCTTGGAACCAGACGTACCCCTCATTGCACTAGAGCCAGTCTCAATACCAGAAACTTGGCTGTTCATGTTATAGTCTCCTGAGAATCCATCACCCCCTATATTTTCCAAAACAGCATATTTGTTGGAAATCAGAATAGCCACAGAAGACTCCTGCACTAACTGTCTACATCACTTACCTTTCCTGGAGTTAGCCCATCTATCTGACTGTATCTGCGACTTTTCTCCCTTCCTACAACTGTCATCCATTACTCCCCCTTGTTCTTGTAAATTCCTCATCGCCTCTATCTGTATTTCCAACTAATCCATTCGATCTGATAGGATTCACACCCAACAGCATTTATTGCAGATATAAACTCTCCCTAAACTCTCACATCTGACAAGAGCATATCACTCTACTTAGGGCCATTTTTGCTTCTTCCATTCTACAGACCCAGAAAATAGTACCGTCTTATTCCTCTACAAAACACTGCTCCGGGCTAACTTAATACTTATGGTTTACATTTTTAAGTTTAATCAAGAGACATATATGTTTCTGAGACTTTGTCATGTGTTCAAAAACTGTCAATAAAAACACACACCAAAAACATACACTGTAACAAAGCGTTCATATTGAGACTGCTACCATTTCCTATTATTTATTTAAAACTATTAAAGAAACAAATGAAAACTGACCACAAATACTCTTCAGATCCTTAAACTCTAACCAGTTAACATTTGAACATGGACTCATCACCTCTTAGCATCCTTTTTTTTGAAGTTTCTGAATGACAGTTTCAAACCACTCCATTAACCCTCTCCGTCTGTCGAGACAGGATTAGCAGTTTTACATGCACGCTTAAGTTTGAAAGCAATATTGGATTCAATGCATGTTATTCCATCCACCATTTCCTCGCTCCTCATTGCAATCTTCCCCACTTTTCAAGTTTGATTAGAAATGCTTCAGCCTCATTTACAGGGGTCAAAGGTCTAATGTGTTTGCAAATTGTACTATAGGATAAAGAAAAAAATCATCAACTAACCTCACTCAAGAGACACTGGCCAATGTAATAGGGCTTTTCCAGATTGAAAATACTGGGTAGAAAGTAAAATATCAGGAAATACCTACCTGGAAAATTAGTATACCGAGTGCAGTATTATCCATGGTAATAGAAATGGCCTGCGTCAGTATTGAGTTGTAACTTTGTCAATTCTCTGAAAATATTTTATTTTGTTGCACGGTAACTCAGTTTAACAGGAAGCAAGTAAGAAATACGAGGTGTTTTGTTATCTATAAGGAATACATTTTATGATGCAAATATATATTTAAACATATGAGCAAATCCCACGATAGAATCAAAAATTAAACCTGCCTGGTATTGGGATAATAACAAGTTTAGACAAATACCATATTCAACAGATGTCAGAAGTGATTTATTAAATATTCTTTCATCATTTCTTTGAGCTGATTGTAGGGCTTGATATTCTGAATTGCTTCATAAAAATAGCTAGAAGTGGTTTCACCTCAATCTAAAATATTTTGTACTTGTGAATTGTGTGTGACAGAGGATTTAAAAACCGAGTTAACTGCAATAAATCTGTTCAGGTTGGACAGACAAGGTGTACAGAAAGCAATGCATAGACACATCAAAATTATCATATACCAGTGCCTGAGCACACGTACTTATCTTCTACTGGACAATAGCAATTACATTACAGAAGCACATAATTGGCAGTAAAAGAATTCGGGACACCCTAAGTCATAAAAAGTGCAATATAAAACTACTTCGTGTTTCTTCATGGGTTACATGTTAATATTTGTACGAAGCTTCTTATTATTTTAAATTTGCTGATGTGGTTTCAAAGTTCCAAATTTTACATCAGTCCATAAGTCTAAAGGGGGAATGAAACTGACTGAATTGCTCCATGACGTAGACTCAAGCAGTCAAACGGCCTCTTCTATGCCATAAATGACTCTATGACCTTTTGCAGGATAAGGTACTCATAGATTTTCAGGCAAGCAATTTGTCTCCTGTCCACCTGCAGTGAACCAATGTGGAATAAGTCATGCCGTTGCTCAATCTACCAAATGGTCAACATAAACACAAAATTATTGCAGCTGGCAAACCTGATCTCACAGTCCAGTGAAATAAAATAGTTACAGTCAAGATATTAAGTATTAGTTTTATTTCAGGACTGGATTCATGACATTGACCTCAGGTGTTTTGTGCTATATTTTCAAAGTGTGGTGCAACAGTGGTCATGTGCAAGTAGGTTAACCCATGGCCTGTGCTTAAAGTTGGCCTATCATTGCCCATAGTTCAACATACACATCTGACCTAGTTACTGTTTGAAGGAACCGGTAGCTGGAGTTCCACAATTCAGATCTTGTGTACTAAGAAGTGATGATACACTGGAATAATAGCATTAAAAATTTGTCCTGTCGATACATCAGGGTAATTGGCTTGTATAATTCAGGTAAGAAGATTAATATTTGGTGCTGATTGATGATTCCATAGTAGGCTATTTACTTAATTTTTTAAAAAAACATCTATCGGCATCCATATGCACTTGTTCTCTTAAAAGTACCACAATCTACAAACCATTTCCCAGATGTAATAAAGGGTAAATTATTCACTCAGAATTCCTTCTAATATTTTCCTTGGCTAGCTGCTAGCAAGTGTACAGAGATTATCAAATTCAATTGTTCTTTGAGATTTTCCAGACTAGGATCTGAATGTGATTCCATCTGGGAATACAAATGCCAATCCATATTCCTGAGCAATATGCTTACTGCATCAGGACCTCAACAACAGTATCTTGCACATTTTACTTCCTGATTGTTTCGTGAGGGTTGAGGAAGTGAGCAGGAGTCTTTTACCACAGTTGTTCAGATCCTGAGCTTTGGAGCCAGCTCACGGTAAGAAAGGAGCTGTGAAAGATGGTTGTGTTGCAATTCCACAGGGCTCAGCTCAATGTTTTTACAGGAGGTTACCCACGACTGTATGGAATGAAGAGAAAGAAGCACAACAAAAAAAGGATGTTGTGAAACTTAAAAGGGTTCAGAAAAGTTCTGCAAGGTTGTTGCCAGGGTTGGAGGGTTTGAGCTACAGGGAGAGGCTGAATAGGCTGGGGCTGTTTTCCCTGGAATGTCGGAGGCTGAGGGGTGACCTTATATAAGTTTATAAAATCATGAGGGCCATGGATAGGATTAAAAGATAAAGTCTTTTCCCCTTTGGGAAGGGGGAGTTCAGAGCTAGAGGGCATAGGTTTAGGGTGAGAGGGAAAAGATATAAAAGAGACCTAAGGTGGTGGAGGTTGGCACAATTGCAACATTTAAAAGACATCTGGATGGGTAAATGAATAGGAAGGACTTAGAGGGATATGGGCCAAATGCTGGCAAATGGGACTAAATTAATTTAGGATATCTGGTCAGCATGATGAGTTGGACTGAAGGGTCTGTTTCCATGCTGTACATCTCTATGACTCTATGAAAGGAGCAATAAATGGATTTTGAATAAAGCTAATTTAGAAATGGTAGTGATCAGGCAGAGTTTAAATGTGAAACAAACCTTACTAGATTTGAGTGCATGTGTGTCTCTCAGTGTGCAGGACATATTCTTGGTGATTGTCAGCACCACTAGTCACATGGAGCTGTGATATAGTGACAAATTGGAGACCTGGCTCCAAGTGAAGAGATGAGCTTTCAGTATTTCTGCCTATAAGAAAAATATGGAAGAAAATAAAGTAAATGATATTCATAGCCCCAGTTAAAATGTTCCAAAGTTCTTTTAATCCTAGAATCTTGAAAAATTGCAATGTAACACTGTTTTTTAAGAAAATTGAAAGAAGGAATCCATGGAATTATCAATCACTTGGCCTAATACCTTTTAGCAGGAAATTGCTAGTGTCTCTGTCCAATCAGGAAGGATAGAGTTATTGAAAACCTTGAAAACTGACCAGACAGACAAAGCATAGTTTTGTAACTGATAACTTGTGACTCATGCCTGAAGAACCGGGCTGGATTTTCTGAAGATGTGACAAAAGAGCCAGACAGGTCAGTGTCTAGTGAGACTACTTGTATTTGTAGCGGAAGGCTATACTGGCTTCAGTGGACATGGAGCATAGATTTACCAGGGTGACACTTGGACACCAGAGGCTAAATTCTGAGGAGAAGTTATGCAAACTGGGGATGTATTCTTTGGAATCCAAAAACTTAGGGACTAATTTGCTGGAAGTTTCAGTAAATTAAGGGGAAGTGATCAGGTGGATTGAAACAATTTCTCTAAAATTGGAGGTTAGAATTTAAATATAATTGAAGAATTAGTGACTTTTCAAGAGTGATACTGAGGAACATTTCTGTATTTGTTATTTTGTTTTGGTTGGAAGCATTCTTCATGTTACATTTATCCTTTAAAAGTTAGACTTTTGCTGCCAAAAACAGACAATAGATGGACAAACTGACTGATATCCTGTTTAAACATCTTAAACACCATGCACAGTTTGGATGAGGGGCTCAGAAATAGCGTATAGGATGCTGCCCTCACTATGGAGAAGTTTCACAACAACTAATTCACCAAGTTCAGTACTGCTACACTTGAAATTTAAAGTTTAGAGTGTAGGCACAAAGAAGAGGAACATTCCAGTGTCGAGAATCAGTAAGAGGTGACACTGTCAATGCAGGGAGGAGGAAGATCGACAAGGTACTTTTACTTTCCAATGCACATAATATCACTTCTCTAGCAGTATCATGTACCATTTACAATGAACTTCCACACATGCTGACCGCAATATCCTCCCCAAAAAAAAGTGATCTGAGAATTTAAGCTAAGCTCACAAAGCATTAATTCAGCAGTGTTTATGAGAATGCAAAACACATCGCCCTTAATGGCCATGTCTACAAACTTAATTGAACCCTTTAGACCACAAGATAGTAAGGGCAGAAATAGCTCATTCAAGTCATCAAGTATGCTCTGCCAGTTAATTAGATCATCGCTGACCTGATCAATCCACGCTTTCACTTTCCTGCTTTATCCCCATAACCCTTACTGATTAAAAGTCTCGGCGAAAGTGAGGGCTGCAGATGCTGGAGATTAGAGTCCAGATTAGAGTGGTGCTGGAAAAGCACAGCAGGTCAGGCAGCATCCGAGGAGCAGGAAAGTCGAAGTTTCGGGCAAAAGTCCTTCATCAGGAATGTGGCAGGAAGCCTCCAGGGTGGAGAGATAAATAGGAGGGGGGGTGGGGCTGGGGTGAAGGTAGCTAAGAATACAGCAGGTGGATGGAGGTGGGGACAAGGTGATAGGTCAGATAGGAGGGTGGAGCGGATAGGTGGGAAGGAAGATTGGCAGGTAGGACAGGTCATGAGGATGGTGCTGAGCTGGCAGGTTGGAACTGGGGTAAGGTGGGGGAAGAGGAAATGAGGAAACTGGTGAAGTCCATATTGATGCCCTGGGGTTGAAGTGTTCCGAGGCGGAAGATGAGGCTTTCTTCCTTCAGGCGTTGGGTGATGAGGGAGGTGCGGTGAAGGAAGCCCAGGTCCTGCATGTCCTCGGCAGAGTGGGAGGGAGAGTTGAAGTGTTCGGCCACAGGGCAGTGGAGTTGATTGGTGCAGGTGTTCCGGAGGTGTTCCCTAAAGCGCTCTGCCTATCCTGGCCTTGGATATACTTAACGACCCAGCCTCAATGTCCTTCTGTGGTAAGGGTTTCTGTAGATTTGCTGAAGACAGAAAGAAGAAATCCCTCCTCATCTCTGTCTTCAATGTGCAAATCCCTTATTCTGAAGTTATTTCCTGGTCCTAGACTCTCCCTCAAGGGGAAATCAATCTTTCTGCATTTAGCTTGTTAAGTCCCCTAAGATTCATGTATATTTCAATAAGGTCACCTCTCCTTTTTTCCGAGTTCTGATGAATACAGGTCCAACCTACTCAACCCTCTTCATAAGAAAATCCACCCATACCAGGATCAAATTAATGAATGTTCTCTGGACTACTGATTTAAAATTCCACCAACAGTACCTTATCAACTTCTTGAAATCCAAATGTATCGCATCCACATCCACACATCTCTTCTGCTCATTAGATCCTCAAACAATTTTAGTACGTTTGTCATGAAGACTCTGTTTGCTTATTTTCTGCATTTCCTAAATTATTTGCTCCTTCACCTTCAATCATTGTCTCTAACATTTTTCCAATAACTGATGTTAAGCCTAACTGGTCTTCAGTTACCAGTATTTTGTCCCCTTCCCTTTTTGAAAAATGCATCACAAAGGCAGTCTTTCAATCCTCAGGCCTTTTTCCAGATCCGAATGATTTTTGGAAGTTACTGCAAGTACATCCTTTATCTTTGTTGGCACTCCTTCTATTATCCTTAGGTCCAGGGATTTATCAATCTCTGGCACCATTAGTTTTCCTAGTTCTTTTTATCCCAGCAATAATTATTGTATTTCCTTCCTTTCCAATCTTACCCCTTGATTTCCCTGTTTAGTATCTTTGGAATACTATTTATATTGTCTGCAAAGTATTTATTCAACTCCCCCTGCCATTTCCAAGGTACCCATTATTATTTCCCCATCTCATTCTCTAAGTGGCTTCTCACTTCTTTTTATATATTTAAAGAAAGTCTTGCTGTCAGTTTTGATATTACTTGCAAATTTACCCTCAAAATTTGTTTTCACATTTTTTTTTGGTTGAGTTTCATTTGGTTTTTAAAACTTTCCCAAACTCTGGCTTGCCACTAATCTTTGCCACATTATATGTGTTTTTCTCAGATTGATGATCCCGCATTGTTGGAAGGATGTGAAAGCTTTGGAAAGGGTTCAGAGGAGATTTGCTAGGATGTTACCTGATGTGGAGGGAAGGTCTTACAAGAAAAGGCTGAGGGACTTGAGGCTCTTTTTTTGTTAGAGAGAAGGTGGAGAGGTGAATTACTTGAGACATATGAGATAATCACAGGGTTAAATAGGGTGGACAGTGAGAGCCTTATACCTCAGATGGTGATGGCTAGTTCAAGGGGGCATCACTTTAAATTGAGGCGTAATAGATACAGGACAGATGTCAGAGAGAGTTTCTTTACTCAGAGAGTAGTAGGGGCGAGGAACGCATTGCCTGCGACAGACTCGCCAACTTTAAAGGCATTTAAATGGTCATTGGATAAACATATGGATGAAAATGAAATAGTGTAATTAGATGGGCTTCAGATTGGTTTCACAGGTCGGCGTTACATCGAGGGCCAAAGGGCCCGTACTGCACTGCAATGTTCTATGTTCTATGATGCAATTCCTAACTTCTTTGGTTAATGGTGGTTGCATATCCTCTTCATAGATCCATCTTCCTCAGCGGCATATATCTTTCTTCTAAGCCATGAACTGTTTTCTTAAGTTATTTTCAAGCTACCATTGATAGGCAACCACCTTTGCTACTGAACACTTTTCTCAGTCCACCACAGCTAGCACTGTTTTCAGTCCTTTATAGTTATCTTTATTTAAGTTTAGCACAGTTATGGCTGGTCAAAGTTCCTCCATCTCAAACTGAGTGCAAAACTCTAACACTGTTATGGTTAATGTTTTTGACAAGATCTTTTAAACGTGCCTCATTACACAACACCATAGCCTGATCCTTTGTTGAATCAACAATAAAATGTTGGAGGAAACTGTCCTGAAAATCTTCATTGAAATCTTCCTCATGACTATGTTTACCAATCTGACTTTCCAATCCACCCGAAAATTAAAGTTACGCTTGATTAAAGTAATCCCTTTTTTTAACATGCCCTCATTATCAGTTGATTTATTCTTTGTCTTACCCTATAGCCATTGATGGAGGTCGAGCAGGAGAAGTTATATTCTCCTACTAGTGCCTTTTTTCCCTTGGTATTTGTTATCTCCACCCATATGGATTCTACATCTTAGTGTCGGAGGCTGAGGGGAGACCTTATAGAGGTTTACAAAATTATGAGGGGCATGGATAGGATAAATAGACAAAGTCTTTTCCCTGGGGTAGGGGAGTCCAGAACTAGAGAGCATAGGTTTAGGGTGAGAGGGGAAAGATATAAAAGAGACCTAAGGGGCAACTTTTTCACGCAGAGGGTGGTACGTGTATGGAATGAGCTGCCAGAGGATGTGGTGGAGGCTGGTACAATTGCAACATTTAAGAGGCATTTGGATGGGTATATGAATAGGAAGGGTTTGGAGGGATATGGGCCAGGTGCTGGCAGGTGCGACTAGATTGGGTTGGGATATCTGATCGGCATGGACGGGTTGGACCAAAGGGTCTGTTTCCATGCTGTACATCTCTATGACTCTATCAAATCTTGCTGCAGTGCTTATTCCAGTCCATATGAGCAAAGCTACCCCACCTACCTTTTCCTTCCTTCCTGCCTGCCTGCCATCTCAGGAATCACATACTCTTCCTTATTGAGTTCCCAGCCTTGATCACTGTAGAGACAGAAAACCTGCAGATGCTGGAATCCAAAGTAGACAGGCAGGAGGCTGACAGAACACAGCAAGCCAGGCAGCATCAGGAGTTGGAGAAGTCAACATTTTGGATGTAACCCTTCTTCAGGACTGAGGGTGAGTGTTGGGGGCAGGGTGGTGGTGGGCATTGGTGAAGACAGGCAGAGCGAACGATCTGGTTGGTCAATGGGAGGAATTAATCTGGTTGGTGGCTGGGAGGAGTGGAAGGGAGAGGGAGGGGCTGGGAAGGGTGTTAGGGGATGGAGAGGGAAGTTAGTAGAAATTGGAGAACTCAATGTTGAGTCCTGCGGGCTGTATTCCTGGAGATTGTAGCTATGCTGTAGGCTGCCTGGAGGACTCAACATTGAGTTCTCCAATTTCAAATAACCTCCCTCCCCATCTTTCCCAGACCCTCCCCTCCCTTCCACTCCTCCCTGCCACCAACCGGATTCATTCCTCCCATTGACCAACTAGTTCATACCTCCATCCTGTCACCGCCATGAGGAAATCAAATGTCAACAATGCCCGACATTAAAGTTGGGACAGGCACCTGATGACCCGTTCCTCTAGATCACCATCTTAGATACCTGATGTCATCATCTATGGTGACGCTCCAGTGTCCAAAGATGTGTGGATTAGGTGGACTGGTCATGCTAAATTGCCTACAGTGTCCAGAGATGTGCAGGCTAGGTGGACTAGCCAAGGGAGTTACAAGGATGGTGTGGGACTAGGTGGGATGCTCATCAGAGGATTGGTGCGGACTTGATGGGTTGAGTGGTCTGTTTCTATATTGTAGGGATTCTATATAGCAGCTGCACACATTCCACATCCATGGACACTGGCATCTGATATGTGTCCACCTTCCCATGCCATTATGGCATATCTCTGGTTCATTTACTGAACCTTGGCATGTAGTGGCAGCCATCATTGCAACTCTGCTGCAAGAACAGACTGTAAACAAGGGCAGGCACCAACTCGTGGATTGGACCGGTCGGATCGGTCAGATCTGCTGACTTGTTCTCTTGGCCACTAAAACACTTTGGACAGACCTAGGTGTTCACAGCCTCCCTGCCTTGCCGTGCCTGTGTTTGTGTGATATGTTCCCACAGCCAGAAGTACCAGGCTCAGAGTACTCCAGTATCATCTTGTTGTTTAGTGCAGGCACAAAGCTGGGAAGTGTGCCCATGTTTGTCAGCAGCCCTCAGTCATGGGAGATAGTCTTCAGCCAGGTGACCCCAGCACAGTCCAGGCACTGATCAGGGTGGTCAGAGTCTGGATCCTCACCTTGTAAAGGGGCAAGGAGCTGAAAATTGGACAGGCTGTCATCTGTCTTGACTCTTTCTGCCCTGTTGGGGGCTGCTTCCTCCTGCGATGAGAGATAAGATGGTATCACGGGAGACAAAAGTGGCTGGTGCAGCTGTTACTATAGGTGCAGGGGACGGGAGGAAATTTGGTGGAGTGTTTCAAGTGAGTGAATAGGCAATGTGGAGTTAGTAGCATGAGGGAAATGGGTGATGACAGCAGGTGAGAAAACTGGATGTATACATTGTGAGAGTGATGGAGAATAAGCCTTAGCAGAAAATGTGTGCAGTCACAGAGATAGTGAGTGTGAGGCAACATTTATGCTGGTGGGAGTAGTAAAGGTCATTGACCTTCTTCCTGCCTTGCTGGGTGTTCCTGTAGACAGCTGAGACTGCATTGACCTGAGTGGTAACGTCAGACCAGACTGTCCAGTGTCATAGCCTCCTCAGGCTGTCCTGAGGGAACAGGACGTCCTCCTTTGCAGAACCCACCCGTCAGGATATCCAAGTCCTCGCCCACAAAGTTCTGCACCATGTCTGCAGCAAATGACAGGAACAGTGCAGGGCAGATCCAGGTTAGCTGTGTTTTTCAGGATGCACAGTGGCCTTGTAAAGATGGCACCTGTGCCAGTACTGACAATTTATTCCAGGATATTCTAGTGGTGACGGGTTCTTCCAGCTACAGTGAGCGGTAGAATCAGTCTAGTATTGGACCAGATGGGTGCAATAGTGGGTGTTCGGTAGTTAATGGATTTGGGAAGACAGCATGAGAAAACTCACCAGGCCTTGTGGAGAGAAACCCACCATAACCAACACTTTACCAAAAAAGGACAAGATTCAGACCCACGTAAAGATAAGTTCTGTTCAATTCTGTCATCGGTGACCCAGAAGGGTTTTAAAACAATAATTGTTTCATGGTCACCATTACTGACACTTGTTTTCAATTCAGAATTTATTAATTAACAAACAGTTTATCAACTGTGGCTCTGGGATCTGAACCAGTGTCCCCAGGTGATTAAAACTGAATGTCTGGATTGCTAGTCTAGGCCAGTATATAAGAATCACATCCCTGTGATAAGACTGTTTTGATAATGAGGAAGTGCCCATGGTTTTTACATGGCACTTCAAGCACCTTTCAGAATCCATTTACGATGCCTTTGCACAAAGCAATTCTTCCCATGATCAAATATACCGTTACTCTCAGCATTTAACGTATAAGGACTGAGGGGGCGATTTAGGTCTTCCAGCAGAAAGGTATCCCATTGAGAGGAAAATTTCAGAAAAATTGTAGACTGCCAGTAAGGGTAGTAGAGGCAGAAATCCTTATAACACTTAAGAAGTATTTAGATGTGCACTTGCAATGCCAAGGCACACAAGGGTATGGGCCGAGTGCTAGAAAATGGGATTAGAATAGGTTGGTGCTTGTCTTTGACCGACATAGAATCAATGAACCAAAGGGCCTTTTGTTGTAGGTACCTACGACTCATGACTGTGCAATGATGAATCCCTGAGATGTCACCCAGGAGTGAGAACCAATCCCCAACGGCAGTACCAGTAAGCTGACTGCAAACTGCATTAGCACCTTTAATATCAGGAAGCATTCCAAGGTATTCACATTCAGATTGCCTATTAATAAGGTCACAAGACATTGGGTCAAAGAGGTAGTTTCTAAGGAGATCTTAAAAATGGGGGATGATCATTTGGGTCGGGGTTCTGAGACAGAGAAGTTTAGAAAAGGGATTCCAGGCTAAAGGGGCTAAGTAACTGAGGGCACAACTACCAATTGTGGACAAGAGGAAGTACCTGATGGGACAAGATGCAAACTCCACAACTTACTTAAAAAGGTACAACACTGTAAACCCAATTTTCCATTTTATTTAATCATTTTAAAATTCAATTAGCTTAATGAGTAAAAGTAAACATTTACTGACACATGCGGCACTGAAAAACTTATATGGTTTCATGTCCACTTATCAACATTGTCAATGCTTGTAGGTAAAAGTAGCAACTTTATAGACTGTTAAATAATTTATAGCCCTAAATGGCACTGCCCAAAGTTACTGCAGCAAGCATCCATTCTGGATAAAAGGGAGGTGCCAAACAAATCCAAAGCAGCACAATTTAACACTGCAATCTTAATTAGGCACTTTAGTTTAAAGAAAGGCACAACTTGCACACTGTAGCCAATGAAAACACACTTGAAAATGATAAATAGGAAAAGAAGAAACAATGATATATAAATTATATGCCGTTCTCCTGCTTCATATTGCACAGTTGGTACATATGGCTGTATATATTCTTGCTGATTCGCAAATGAATAAAATGATTCAGCAGTATTTCTCTGGCAGTCCTCTTATCTGTTCACCCAGCTGCGACTCGTACTGCCATAGGCATTGTAGGGAAGGGGATAGACCGACGATGCATGGTTTGTCCAGTGGCGCTCCCCGAGTCTCAACTGCTGTTGCTTTTGCTGTTCATTGTACTGAGACAGCAGCTTTTCGACCTCCTGCTTGTCATTAAATCGATTTTCACCATATTCCGCTCGAAGCCATCTCCGATACTGAAACAAAACAAGCACACGTCAAAATTCTGTATTTTTTCCCCTGATGCCACGAGGACACATTTCTGAGAAGTCACCAATGATCTCCAGAATTGTAGAATTTCTCGTCCCGAACCAAAAGCTATAGTCCAGCCTATATATTAAAAAAATGACAAAACCATGTGCCATTGCTTCAGCTGCCCCATCAGCTGGGGCATGTTGTAACATCCTCACATGAAAGCTGGCAATCACTAAATCGAAGCGGACATTCTCGTGCATTTCTGAGGGAGTGTCGCACTGCCATAAGTGCTGTTTCTTTTTCTTTAAGACGTTAAACAAGCGGTGTCCCGCAGAGTTCAGTGTTGGGGCCGCAGCTGTTCACATTATATATTAATGATCTGGATGAAGGGACTGGGGGCATTCTAGCGAAGTTTGCTGATGATACGAAGTTAGGTGGACAGGCAGGTAGTACAGAGGAAGTGGGAAGGCTGCAGAAGGATCTAGACAGTTTGGAGGAGTGGTCCAGGAAATGGCTGATGGAATTCAATGTGAGCAAATGCGAGGTCTTGCACTTTGAAAAAAAGAATAGAAGCATGGATTACTTTCTAAGCGGTGAGAAAATTCGTAAAGCCAAAGTACAGAGGAATCTGGGAGTGCTAGTTGAGGATTCTCTAAAGGTAAACATGCAGGTTGAGTCCGTGATTAATAAAGCGAATGCAATGTTGTCAATTATCTCAAGAGGGCTGGAATATAAAAGCACTGTTGTGCTACTGAGACTTTATAAAGCTCTGGTTAGGCCCCATTTGGAGTACTGTGTCCAGTTTTGGTCCCCACACCTCAGGAAGGACATACTGGCACTGGAGCGTGTCCAGCGGAGATTCACACGGATGATCCCTGGAATGGTAAGTCTAACATATGAGGAACGGCTGAGGATCCTGGGATTGTATTCATTGGAGTTTAGAAGATTAAGGGGAGATCTAATAGAAACTTACAAGATAATACATGGCTTGGAGAGGGTGGACGCTAGGAAATTGTTTCCGTTAGGCGAGGAGACTAGGACCCGTGGACACAGCCTTAGAATTAGAGGGGGTAAATTCAGAACAGAAATGCGGAGACATTTCTTCAGCCAGAGAGTGGTGGGCCTGTGGAATTCATTGCCACAGAGTGCAGTGGAGGCTGGGACGCTAAATGTCTTCAAGGCAGAAATTGATAAATTCTTGATGTCACAAGGGATTAAGGGCTACGGGGAGAATGCGGGTAAGTGGAGTTGAAATGCCCATCAGCCATGATTGAATGGCGGAGAGGACTCGATGGGCCGAATGGCCTTACTTCCGCTCCTATGTCTTATGGTCTTATGGTCTAAACCAGAGCCACACTGCACCCTCAGGTGTGCATTAAAAAGTCCCATGGTATTATTGTAAAGAATAGTAGGTGAGTTGAACATAAAGGAAGCTTTGCATTTATATAGCACTTTTCACCATCCCTGGAACATCTCAAGGAGTTTTACAGCAGTTTTGACACGTCATAACTGTTATAATACAGGAAAACACAAAAGGCCAGTGTAGATGCAGCAAATTGACAAAAACAGAAATTTGACAATGACCAGATAATCTGCTTGATTGAGAGAAAAATCTTGGCGAGAACAGGGTGGAGAATTACCATGCCCTTCTTCAAAATAACACAGTAGAAATTTTTTACAGTTTCCCAAGCAGAAGCTGGAGCCTTCATCTGATGTGGCTGCAAGGATAGCACCTCCAGCATTGTAGCATGCCCTTAAGACTGCACTGAAGTGTCAACTCAATCTCTAGACTCAAACCCTGGAGAGACCTGAACCCAAAACTTTGTGACTCAGTTAGGTTAGCAACTGAGGTAACACTAGAAATTTTAATTCTTCAACCAATATTATTAAGATTATAAGGTTTTATAGTTATTATCATTACATAGCTGCTGCATTTCATTCATTAGAATAATGGCTACATTTGAAAAGGACTTCATTGGTTGCAAAGTGTTTTGAGGTGTTCCGAGGTTTTCAAAAGTGAGTTCCTTCTTTATTATGTCTGTGGATACATTGCACTGACAAGTGGCAGCATATTAAAGTATTGTGACCTGTCAGAACTCTTGAGACTGTGAGCTTTTAATTGCTGATTGGTATCAGCAGCTAGAGAATCCTCATGACCTGTAGCTATCTAAGGGCCACAAAGCAATGGTAGAGGCTTAAATATAAAATTTCTTGGGATAGCATGGTGACTCAGTGGTTAGCACTGCTGCCTCACAGCACCAGGGTGCCAGATTCGATTCCAGCCTCAGGCGACTGTCTGTGTGGAGTTTGCACATTCTCCCTGTGTCAGGGTGGGTTTCCTCCAGGCGCTCGGGTTTCCTCGCACAATCCAAAGATGTGCGGGTCAGGTGAATTGGCCATGCTAAATTGCCCATAGTGTTAGGTGCATTAATCAGTGGTAAATGTAGGGGAATGGGTCTGGGTGGGTTACTCTTCAGAGGGTTGGTGTGGACTTGTTGGGTCGATGGGCCTGTTCCCATACTGTAGGGAATCTCATCTAAAAGCTGTTGTTTTGGGTGACCTTGGATCTTGCAAAAAGCCTCCCCAGGTAGTTCATTTTCCATCCTAAGCCATAAACTGGGCCTTTATCTGAGTGACTGGTGACCATTATCTCACTGGTCCTACAAGAATGTCCTGCATCATGCATGTTGCTCCCAAGGGAGAAAGTGAGGACTGCAGATGCTGGAGATGTAATCTTCAAAAACGCCAGGATTATCACAAGGCAATAATTGCCGAATAAAGACTTGTCGTTCTGTGTTAGATAAAAATATAGCCTATTCTAATTAACTAGGAATTCCTGATGAAGAGCTTATGCCCCAAATGTTATTCGCATGCTCCTCAGATGCTGCCTGACCTGCTGTGCTTTTCCAGCATCACACTCTCGACATTGTTCCAATGGACATACAGCCAGTCAAGTGACCTCTAAATTAATAATTAAGACCAATCCTGTCTTCACTCCATATCTACACTTTCAACAGGATCACAGCATAACCTTTGGAGCAGCAATTAATTTGACTTTGCTTCTCTCTTTCCCCTGGCACCAGGGGCCTCTGCTCTTTGTCGTTTTTATAAATGACTTGGATGAGGAGATTGAGGGGTGGGTTAGTAAATTTGCAGATGACACAAAGGTTGGAAGCGTCGTTGATAGTATAGAGGGTTACTGCAGACTGCAGCGCGACATAGACAGGATGCAGAGCTGGGCTGAGAAATGGCAGATGGAGTTCAACCTGGATAAATGCGAAGTGATGCATTTTGGAAGGTCGAACTCGAATGCTGAATATAGGATTAAAGACAGTATTCTTGGCAGTGTGGAGGGGCAGAGGGATCTGGGTGTGCAAGTATATCGATTCCTCAAAGTTGTCACCCAAGTGGATAGGGTTGTTAAGAAAGCATATGGTGTTTTGGCTTTCATTAACAGGGGGATCGAGTTTAACAGCCACGAGGTTTTGCTACTGCTCTACAAGTCCCTGGTAAGAGCACACTTGGAATATTGTGTCCAGTTCTGGTCGCCCTACTATAGCAAAGATACAGAGGCTTTGGAGAGGATGCAAACTAGGTTTGCCAGGATGCTGCCTGGACTGGAGGGTTTGCCTTATGAAGAAAGGTTGAATAAGCTCAGACTTTTCTCTCTGTTGAAAAGGAGGAAGAGAGGAGAACTGATCGAGGTATACAAGATAATGAGTGGAATAGATAGAGTCAATAGCCAGAGACTTTTCCCCAGGGCAGGATTGACTGGTACGAGGAGTCATAGTTTGAAGATATTAGGAGGAAGGTATAAAGGAAACGTCAGAGGTAGGTTCTTTACGCAGAGAGTTGTGAATGCATGTAATGTGTTGTCAGCTGTGGTGGTAGAAGCAGATTCTGCTGTACATGCACATGGATAGCAGTGAGTTGAAGGGTGCGTAGGTTGTTATTATATTTTACATTATGATTAAACCTCGGCACAACATTGTGGGCCAAAGGGCCTGTTCTATGCTGTACTTTTCTATGTTCTATGTAATATCACCACCACCACTTTGGCTAAGATTAACCATCAGCATCAATCCTGGCATTTCCCTGGTCTGCATGCCACATGGGAAATATGCTCATCACCTAGTTAATTAGGACAGGCTATATTTTTATCTAACACAGAACTACAAGTCTTTATTCGGCAATTATTGCCTTGTGATAACTCTGGGATTTTTGAAGATTACATCTTCCAAATTTTTTAAAAGTTAAAGCTCATGGTTTGTGGTGCTTGAAGAAGTCAATTTAATGATATAATACATTTACAATACATATAATTCACAAGGCTGTTTGGAAAGCAAGTTCAAATCCTGATCTCTATCTAACTTATGTGTTTTGTTCATTAGATGTGGGAAACACTCGTTAGGTCAAGATTTATAGCCCATCTCTAATTGCCCTTGAGAAGATGGCAATGAGCTGTCTTCTTGAGTCACTGCAATCCTCAGAGAACACCCCCACCTGCAAGTTCTCCTCCAAACCACACACCACACTGACTTGGCACTATATCACTGGTCCTTCATTGTCACTGGAGCAATATGTTGGATCTCTCTTCCTAACAATACTGTGGGTGTCCCCACTTCGACAGCAGTATATGAGGATGGCTCACTACTGGCTTCACAAAGGTAATTAGGAATGGGCAATAAATGCTGAACTGGACAGTAATGCCCACAACTCATGAAAAAAACTTTAAATCTATTTTTACGCAAAACCCTCAAATCAACAGTGTTTTTTACAATGTTCATATAAATGGCAAGTTTGACAACAATGTCGATAGTCTTCACACCTGCTCACCAAGGCAAAAGCACTCTACAGGTCTCTGAATGTGGTTGCTCATGTACCAAGTTTCCAAAATCAGACAGGTATGGAAGGGCTCACATCAAATGATCTGCAGCAGCTATACCATTCTCAACTTAAATCTGGCCATGTTAGGAGCACTTACTTTGCCTCAAGGATAAATCTTTAAAACAAATCCACAGAGTGGAGGAGACATACTTGGGGAGAGAGAGAAAGCAGCAGAGACCATCACTCACTGCAGACAAACTAGTACTGTCAGGCCACATCCTCTTTCTGTGAGAATTATGATTAAGGTAGACTATGGGGAAGCGTTCTGCAGTACCTCCAATGCAGCATCTATTCCTATATTAAATGCAAATCTATCTGCAAATCCACATGAAGCTTTGTTCTCTGCATATAACAAAGAAGCCTCTTGTATTAGTCGTAAAGTTAACTTCTACTAATCTGGACCAGTAGCTCCTTTCCCTACTCCCACTCTATAACTTCACTCTAACACTCTGGATTCATATTTTACTCATCATCTACTTCCTTTACAAAATCACATCACTTTCCTCATTTATCTCATGCTTCCTTCCTACTTTTCCTCCAACCTTTGAACATATTCAGCATCTAAACCAGACCCACTCCTGAATATATGAGCTCATCAGCATTGTAGTTTAAGTTATACCTCCCACTCACTGAGGACGAACGATCAGTCCTCAGCAAAGGACTCACGTTCATCCCCCTCCATCCATGCATCAATGAATTTAATACACACTGTGACGTCGAACAATTCTTCCATTGCCGCCGCCTCCGAGCTTACTTTCACAATCAGGACCCCGCCCACCTTCCAAGAACCCCTTCGCCCACCTCCAACACACTGCATCCACCTGGACACCCCGCGCTGGCCTATTACCTGCCCTCGACCTCTTCATTTCCAACTGCCGACGGGACATTAACCGCCTCAACCTGTCGACCCCCCTCCCCCACTCCAACCTCTCACCCTCACAACGCGCAGCCCTCCAATCCCTCTGCTCTAATCCCAACCTCACCATTAAGCCAGCGGATAAAGGGGGCGCAGTGGTAGTCTGGCGCACTGACCTCTACACCGCTGAAGCCAAACATCAACTCAAGGACACCTCTTCCTACTGCCCCCTCGACCATGACCCCACCCCCCATCACCAAACCATCATCTCCCAGACCATACAGAACCTCATCACCTCAGGAGATCTCCCACCCACAGCTTCCAACCACATAGTGCGGGAACCCCGCACTGCCCGGTTCTACCTCCTTCCCAAGATCCACAAGCCTGACCACCCTGGCCAACCCATTGTCTCAGCATGCTCCTGCCCCACTGAACTCATCTCTACCTACCTCAACACTGTCCTAACCCCCCTAGTCCAGGAACTCCCCACATACGTTCGAGACACCACCCACACCCTCCAACTCCTCCAAGACTTCCGTTTCCCCGTCCCCCAATGCCTCATCTTCATCATGGATATCCAATCCCTCTACACCTCCATCCGCCATGACCAGGGCCTCCAAGCCCTCCGTTTTTTTCCTCTCCAGACGTCCCCAACAGTACCCTTCCACCGACACTCTCATTCGTTTGGCCGAACTGGTCCTCACCCTTAACAATTTCTCCTTTGAATCCTCCCACTTCCTCCAGACCAAAGGGGTAGCCATGGGCACACGTATGGGCCCCAGCTATGCCTGTCTCTTTGTTGGCTACGTAGAACAGTTGATCTTCCGTAATTACACCAGCACCACTCCCCACCTCTTCCTCCACTACATTGGTGACTGCATTGGCGCCACCTCGTGCTCCCGCGAGGAGGTTGAGCAATTCATCAACTTCGCCAACACATTTCACCCTGACCTTAAATTTACTTCGACCATCTCTGACACCTCCCTCCCCTTCTTGGACCTCTCCATCTCCATTAGTGATGACCGACTTGACACTGACATTTTTTACAAACCCACCGACTCCCACAGCTATCTGGATTACACCTCTTCCCACCCTATCTCTTGCAAAAATGCCATCCCGTATTCCCAATTCCTCCGCCTCCGCCGTATCTACTCCCAGGAGGACCAGTTCCACCATAGAACACACCAGATGGCCTCCTTCTTTAGAGACCGCAATTTCCCTTCCCACATGGTTAAAGATGCCCTCCAACGCATTTCGTCCACATCCCGCACCTCCGCCCTCAGACCCCACCGTCCAACAGTAACTGGACAGAACGCCCCTGATGCTCACCTTCCACCCTACAAACCTCCGCATAAACCAAATCATCCACCAACATTTCCGCCACCTCCAAAAAGACCCCACCACCAGGGATATATTTCCCTCCTCACCCCTTTCCGCCTTCCGCAAAGACCGTTCCCTCCGTGAGTACCTGGTTAGGTCCACGCCCCCCTACCATCCACCCTCCCATCCTGGCACTTTCCCCTGCCACCGCAGGAACTGTAAAACCTGTGCCCACACCTCCTCCCTCACCTCTATCCAAGGCCCTAAAGGAGCCTTCCACATCCATCAAAGTTTTACCTGCACATCCACTAATATCATTTATTGTATCCGTTGCTCCCGATGCAGTCTCCTCTACATTGGGGAGACTGGGCGCCTCCTAGCAGAGCGCTTTAGGGAACATCTCTGAGACACCCGCACCAATCAACCAAACCGCCCCGTGGCCAACATTTCAACTCCCCCTCCCACTCTGCCGAGGACATGGAGGTCCTGGGCCTCCTTCACCGCCGCTCCCTCACCACCAGACGCCTGGAGGAAGAACGCCTCATTTTCCGCCTCGGGCATCAATATGGACTTCAACAGCTTCCTCATTTCCCCTTCCCCCACCTCATCCTAGTTTCAAACTTCCAGCTCCACACTGTCCCCTTGACCTGTTCGGACTTGTCCGACCTGCCTAGTTCCTTTTCCACCTATCCACTCCACTCTCTCCTCCCTGACCTATCACCTTCATCTCCTCCCTCACTCACCCATTGTACTCTATGCTACTTCCTCCCCACCCCCACCCTCCTCTAGCTTATCTCTCCATGCTTCAGGCTCTCTGCCTTTATTCCTGATGAAGGGCTTTTGCCCCAAACGTCGATTTTGCTGCTCATCGGATGCTGCCTGAATTGCTGTGCTCTTCCAGCACCACTGATCCAGAATCTGGTTTCCAACATCTGCAGTCATTGTTTTTACCTAGTTTAAGTTATAGTCTAATTTTTAATCTTTTTGAGTTTATCAATTCATTAACTGACTGGATAAATTTCCCAAAGAAGTAGAGTCTACCCAGACTACTCTATCTCTTTCTGTTTTAGCACCATTCATTGTATGTACATATTCCCTGTTTTCCCATCCTACATGCGGTACTTTGTAACTGTCTGCATTTAGTACCGTTTTCCACTTTGTCTAACTCAGTTGAATATTCTAAGCTGCCTCTTCTGATTTTAGACTCTCCTCTAGTTAGATTTTATCAGCAAATCTGACCAAAATGTTAGTGCTACTGCCTGCCTTTTTCTCTTAACAAAACATCTATATTGCACATAGCCACCATCTGATGAAGGGTTGCACTCAAAGTGGGATGTTGCTGGGAATGGAGGGTTTGAGTTACAAGCAGAGGCTGGATAGGCTGAGACTTTCTTCACTGGAGCATAAAACGTTGAGGGGTGACCGTATAAGGGTTATAAAATCACAAGGGGCATGGATAGGGTGAATAGTAAGGGTCATTTCCGTATCGTGAGGTGTTCAAAACTAAAGGGCATAATTTTAAAGCAAATGGAGACAGATTTCAAAAGGGCATGAGGAGCAACATTTTTACACAGTGAGTGGTTCATGCGTGGGATGAACTGCCAGAGGATGTGGTGGATGCAGGTAGAGTTACAACGTTTAAAAGTCCATGAATGGGAAAGGTTTGGAGGGATATAGGCCAAAGACAGGCATGTGGGAATAAGTTTGCTTTGGGAACATGGTCAGCATGGATTAGTTGGACCGAAGGATCTGTTTACATGCTGTATGATTCTATGACCTTGAATTGGGTTTCTGACTCCAAGTCATTTTAGTAAGTAAGAAACAGAAGCGAGAACAATACCAAATCTCAGAGCAGCCCATTCAGTGCTTTTGTCCAACATGATACAGTGGCTAAAGTGCAGTATTTTTCAAGCAGGATTCTTTGGGAAGACAAAGATTCTGTCAGTACATCTGAATGATTCAGGTTATTCAGAAACTGTTCCATTTTCTTTTCAACATTCATTGTGATCACATTTAATGAAAAGTAATCAGTTAAAGTGTTTCCATTTTCATTCATTTGTTTGTGCCTAATTTTGTCTTTGTTTTTGTTTTCAAATATATACAGCGGGAATGGAGAACGAACAGAAGATTGGGGCTCTAACAAAATTTCACAATACGTTTTAGTGTTACTTTATCAAAAACAAAATATTGAAAACCGCTGATCTAACAAGGATTCATTCATATCTACCTTTTGATAAGTTTCTTGTCTATTCCATGGATTTACCCTGAAACTGCGCTGCCTTCCTTTAGCATTTCATCAAATGTTCTCTTGGGCTCCTAGTTCCTTAAAGTGAAGGGGTTTGGTGAAGCAGAATTTTCCCCTTCTGAATCCACGTTGCTATTGGTTTAATTCAGTTATTATTGCGCAGTTACTCTTTAAACGTGCCCCTCAATCGATTCCACTGATGTCTCTGTGGTTCCCCATTTCCCTTTATTTGACTATGTGACAAAGTCCGAAGACTTCATTACAGAAAAGGAATTGACTTTTATTTAAAAATTGAGCCAAAATGGTTGAAATGGAAATCTTTTTCTCAAAGCATTTATTTTGTCAGAGAAAGATGGAATGGCATAGATAAACTGTCTTAGCTATATATTCTTGCAAAACTAGAAATGGAGCCATTTTCAATATAGAGGTATGGAGCTTGATGTTAAGGCAAGTGAAAAGTGAAATTGATCTGGCGATAGCTTGTATATCTCTTGCTCCTTGTCCAATTTTTTCCCCTGGATTCAGTCCGAGGGAAGATTTATTTTCACAGAATCATGGAATCCCCACAATGTGGAAGCAAGCCACATGGAAGTAAAATGGAAGCATTTTGGAAGGTCGAATTTGAAAGCTGAGTACAGGATTAAGGATAGGATTCTTGGCAGTGTGGAGGAGCAGAGGGATCTTGGTGTGCAGGTACATAGATCCCTTAAAATGGCCACCCAAGTGGACAGGGTTGTTAAGAAAGCATATGGTGTATTGGCTTTCATTAACAGGGGGATTGAGTTTCAGAGTCGTGAGATCTTGTTGCAGCTCTATAAAACTTTGGTTAGACCGCACTTGGAATACTGCGTCCAGTTCTGGTCGCCCTATTATAGGAAAGATGTGGATGCTTTGGAGAGGGTTCAGAGGAGGTTTACCAGGATGCTGCCTGGACTGGAGGGCTTATCTTATGAGGAGAGGTTGACTGAGCTCGGACTTTTTTCATTAGAGAAAAGGAGGAGAAGAGGGGACCTAATTGAGGTATACAAGATAATGCGAGGCATAGATAGAGTCGATAGCCAGAGACTATTTCCCAGAGCAGAAATGACTAACACGAGGGGTCATAGTTTTAAGCTGGTTGGAGGAAAGTATAGAGGGGATGTCAGAGGCGGGTTCTTTACACAGAGAGTTGTGAGAGCATGGAATGCGTTGCCAGCAGTTGTGGAGGCAGGGTCATTGGGGACATTTAAGGGGACTCCTGGACATGCATATGGTCACAGAAATTTGAGGGTGCAGACATGAGGATCAGTGGTCGGCACAACATTGTGGACTGAAGGGCCTGTTCTGAGCTGTACTGTTCTATGTTCTATGTTCTCTAAGCCTTTCAGCCCATCGAGTCCAAAGAGCAACCCTCCAAAGAGCAACCCACCCTCCTACCCTATCCCTGTAACCCTGCACATCCCATAGCTAATCCATCCAGCCTGCACATCCCTGGTCACTATGGGCAATTTTGCATGGCCCGTCTACCTAACCTGAACATCTTTGGACTGTGGGAGGAAACGGAGCACCCAGAGGAACCCATGCAGACACAGAGAGAATGTCCAAACTCCACATAGACAGAGGCCTGAGGCTGGAACCGAACCCGGGTCCCTGGTGCTGTGAGGCTGCAGTGTTAGCCACTGAGCGAATATGGAGAAACTGAGTACTGCAGATGCTGGATATCAGAGTCGAGAGTGTGGTGCTGGAAAAGCACAGCAGGTCAGGCAGCATCTGAGGAGCAGGAGAATCGACATTTCGGGCAGGAGCCCTTCATCAGGAATCTGATGTTTCCTGATGAAGGGCTTTTGCCCGAAACGTCGATTTTCCTGCTCCTCAGATGCTGCCTGAGCTGCTGTGCTTTTCCAGCACCACACTCTTGACATTGAGCGAATATGTCAGGCCGTTGCTGAGCATTGTTGGACTGTCACTTTGACTACCAGCTCCTCCCCGTGGTTACAAGGAGGGAACAAGGTAATGGGTTAAATTTGCCCAGGGGCCAAATACATAGCAAAAGAGATTCCATTTGTGACTACACTGAACACGAGAATACCATGTGGAGAGGGATTGCTGCTCGACTGAATACAAATGCAAACAACACTTCTGGGTACCAGGAAATTTAAGTTTTGAGGAAAGATGAAAAAAGAGGTCTAGCTTTCTTTGGAAAAGAGGAAACTGTGAGGTTACCTAAGAAAGTTCTTAAGACTATAAAAAGAAAACGTAACGTTGACTCAGGGTAATATCAATGCCACGAGGTATTCCAGAAAGAAAATACAATAAAAGGACATCGTATCACCTTCTGATGCTAATAAGCTGATATACTTAGTCCTACAGGGATTTCTTTCAATTATGGATCAACATCAATTATGCTTTTAAAGAAATGTTCTGCAGTTCTGAATGAATCTTGGTTTAACAAGGCTAAACTTGCAATGCAGCATTTAACATGTAATGGTATAGTGGCCTCAGTAGACCTTTACTTCCTAATGTAAAATCATACAACGGTATTTCCAATGGAATTCCCCTCTGCTAATGTTTGGCTCGATATCGCATTGTGAGTGATAAATGGTTTAACTTGATGTAACATTGATGAATACGTTCGGGCTCTCTCTCATACATATGCTGTTTAAGCTGATAAGCAATAACAGACTGTGAAGCCCCATGAAAAAATCATTTGCCATTTTTTTTTTAAATTGCACCTAAGAATAATATCAACCTCATTGGAAGGTATCATTGCATCATTTCAGAGTAAAATCATCAAATCAACATCCGGAAATATTTTTGAGGGGGATTTTGGGCTCGAAATGGCTCAACAAGAGCTATTGCAGGAGAACATACGTTCCAAGATAAAATTGGACGAATATCTTAAAGGACATTGGATACAACCATCCGGACAGCAGAGAGGTAAATAAGGTGGGCCAGCAAATCATAAGACCATATGATATAAGAGCAGAATTAGGCCATTCGGCCCATCAAGTCTGCTCCTCCATTCGATCATGGCTGGTATGTTTCTCAACTCCATTCTCCTGCCTTCTCCCCAAAACACTTGATCCTCTTACTAGTCAAGAACCTATCTATCTCTGTCGTAAATACAATCAATGACTTGGCCTCCACAACCCTCCACAGCAATGAGTTCCATTAAGTATAACATTGTTCCACAAGAAGATTATCTGTTTCTTGTATTAGACTAATTCCCTGTCTATTGACTGTAAATGAAGGGGAGGAGGGGACGTTAATCAGGCTGACATTTATCTTCCTTCACTCCAAAGAAAAATGATTGTCATAGCTACCAGGACAATATCACATTAAGGAGCATGCCCAAAACTGTGGGAATAATGTAAGGGACATAAAGCTCACAATAATGTATGTAAGATCAGTACATTTTTTCTGGGGTGAGATTAATAATAGGAGGCATGGAGAGACAGTGATAGATATGCGTGGTTAAGGTGGAATATCTGGATGGAAGGTGCAGATTCTGAGAGACAGAGACAGAGAGAGAGAGAGAGAGAAAGAGAGAGAAAGTGTGTGTGTGTGTGTCTGTGTCTGTGTATCTGTGTGTGTGTGTGTGTGTGTGTGTGTGTCTGTGTGTGCGTGCGTTCGTTCTATGTGATGGGGGAGGAGGAATCTTGAAGATTTCCTGACCCCCCACATCTGCACCACGTTTTAAGCACTGGTAACCTTTGGAGTCATTTGCTCAGGTGTTTTGACTGGGGTTTTGGCAGCAGATAAAAATACAGAGGCGTGCTTTGATTCTTGAGTTGCTAAATTTGTTCAAAATTGATTCTATCTCAGCCATCCCGTTAGCTGAAGGACTATCAGGAAAGATGGGACTGCCACTCAATCAGCCACAGTGATAGCCATAGAGGCAGCATCGGTATGGACGATCTTCTCTAAGAAAATGGGGGTTAACATAGACCTTCCGAAACAGAATGTTGGTCCTCGACATGTGGCAGGGGAAGAACGTGTGAGGGTGCTGTGCCTCAGCAGGTCAGCTGTCACCCAACTCAGTCACGTTATGCAATATGAGCGGAGCCATATCGTTGTGCACACACTGCATTCTCTGTGACTCTGAATGTCGTAGTGAGTGACTCTCAATCTCAATCTCTGTCACAGGTTTACTCCACAATATAACAGGTGACATCAGCAACATCAATCAGTTCACAGTCCCTGCACAGCCTTCAGGTGGGTGAATGATGCTGAACATTGTACAATCATCACCAATACCTTCACTTCTGACCTTATGAAGAAAGGAGGATCATTGGTCAAGGTAGGGCCAAGGAGACTACCCTGAGGAACCCCTGCTTTCTAGCTTCACCAGCTCGACATTTCATTTCTGAGTATGCCTGGTGCTGCTCCTGCCACGCCCTCCTGCACTCTTCATTGAAATGAGGTTGATCCCCTGGTTTGATAGTTACAGTGGAGTAGGGGGATATACCGAGCTATGTGGTTGCAGATTGTGTTGCAGTACAATTCTTCTGCTGCTGCATATAGCCCACAGTACCTTGTGAATGCCTAGTCTTGAGTTACTAAATTTGTCCAAAATCTATTTGATTTAGTGCAGTGGCAGTGCCACACAACACAATTACTTCACTTTCTCATTCATCTTTCCTTGGGTGCCATCCTGAATTTGGGACATGGTCCTTTATCTAGGTTTCCTATTGTTATATTGTATTTTATGAGTTGCTAACAGATTAGGAGCAGTTGTGTATAGCAGTGAAATGAAAGTAGCCAGCAACCACAGAGGCAAATACCTCAATCATCTTTGTTTTAGAATCAATTATCCCCAACATGACAACTGGGCTTTATATCCACAAGGACTGTACGGCAATTAATCTAACTGATGCTGTCAAGGACAGGTGCATCTGCAACAGCCACATTGGTGGAGATGAGGTGAAGTATGCTTATCCTTCTCGTTGCCTGCTGTGAAGCCAGTCCATGTAAAAACAAGGACTGCAGATGCTGGAAACCAGATTCTAGATTAGTGGTGCTGGAAAAGCACAGCAGTTCAGGCAGCATCCAAGGAGCAGGAAAATTGACATTTTGGGCAAAAGCCCTTCATCAGGAATACAGTCTACCAATTATGTCCTTTCAGACTCAACCACTCAGTAATGGTGCTGACAAGCCACTCTTGACGATGGATATTGATTACATTCTACACCACGGGAACTCTCAGTGCTTCGTCCAAGTGTTGTTCACACAGAGGCATAATGATACATCAGCTGAGAGGGTGAGAGAGCTTATGTATTTTATTATCTGTGTCAAAATTGAAGTATTCATAAATACAGTAATATTTTACTTTTACTTGGCATTGGTCTCCATAGTATTTCAGCTGATCTATTTAACATTTTTTCTTTCTTTTGCAAAATTAAATGAGTCTCTTTTAGTACAGTTAGTCCTCCCATTTAGATAAACCATAAACCACTTGTAACTCCTTCACTAAAACAGGAACTGGCTTGAATCACCGCTTTATAATACTGTACGTTGCTTCCAACAATGTCACTCTAGAGAATCTGTACTGTGCCACTTGACCCATTTTTGCTCTTTCTCAATGCAGACTGTTATGAATCCTCTAGCTGTAATAAACAGCTTCTTCTTATCTGAGGGAGGTATTTTTGCATTAGGACATTTCTGACATCAGCAGTATTTGAACAAGTAGCTTATATAAACGTGCTTACAAATGCATTAAGGTTTCAACTAAAGTCCGCACCAGAAGAAAAATGCTTTCTAAATACACAAACCTTAGCCAATAATTTGTAAGAATTGCTTATTACTTTTCGCAACTAACAAATTAATCTTTATTATTAAAATATTTCACTACCTATTTTCTAACACTTCACCGTCCACTCTGTTGATGTTTGCATTACACCTCTGACAAAACAAAGATTATCACTTTGTCTTTGATTCCAACTTCATTGATATCACAGGGACACATTATTTACTCCAGTTTTCTCTTTTACAATCTACTGGATTTGACTGGTTCAGTTGGGTTTCAAACCAAACTGCTACTTCCTTATCTCTCTCACTTTCTCTCTTGTTTTTTTGTCTTGGGGCCATCCTGTGTTTGGGGGCAAGGTCCTTTATCTCAGTTTCCTAATGTCACAGTATACTTTTATAATCTACTAAGAGCTTCAGAACAGTTGCATATAGAGGCAAAGTAAGTTCAGAATCAGAGCAGTGAAGTGAAAATGGCCAAGCAATTACAGAAGCAAATGCCTCAATCATCTTTGCATTACATGTTGACGTCTGATTAATGAGTTTTGGTTCAGACTGCTTGCACATTGGGAAGGCTGAATAGATAAATGTGCAATGCAGGTATGTATTTCTAGAAATCTTTTGGAGACAGCAGGTGAGTCCATAGAAGTAGCTTGTTGCTCCTGTGTACAAACTAAAAGAGGCAGAATTTGACAGGCCGAGGTCTTATTGCACAGTGGGTAGTGTCTGTGTGTCAGAGTCAGGAGCTTCAAGTTCCAGTCCCATTCCAAGACTTGATAGTTGAGGAAGATGTGATCATAACATGATCAACAAGTTCCTTCTTGTTGTGGGGAGTGGATTTCCCAGATAACATAAGATACCAATTAAGTTCTCTTCTATCGTTGGTTAGTGATTGGGCCTGTGAAGACCCAGAATCAAAGTGACTAGATATTGAGGCCTCCCAGACAAAGTGTCCCCTCATCAGCCTTTTATTCTTAGATAAAATGAAGATGGCCATGGAATATTGCCATAATTTGATTGTTATTAATACTATTAAGGCATGGAGGATAATGCAGCAGCGGGAGGGTACCATGTACCCCAAGAGTGGATATGCCAGGTTTTCAATGGGAGGTAATGGAACCCAGATTTAAGCCCTGGGCAGCCAGGGAATCTCCCGTTTGGGTGATTTATTTGAAAGTGAAAAAGTAAATAATTTGTAAGTATGGTCTAGTTAGCAAAGACCTTTTCCACTTTTTTCAGGTCAGGGATTTTATTCAGAAAGGGGCCACACTCTTGACCAACCCCCGTGGATCTACTTTGGAGAAGAGGGTACTTTATGCAAAAAGTACTCTCTGTATTATTATGCTTTATCATATGCTGGGGAGTGATTCTCCAGAAGAGATTGAGTGGCTTTGCAGGGTTTGGGACAGGGAAGAGGGGTTGAAATTTCTATGGAGGCATGTGGGGACATTTGTGAGAATGTGTGGAAGATCTTGATTTTAATAGGGCCCATGCCATACAGCTAAAGATTTTGTTTAGTGTCTATCTGGCCCCAGACAGTCTCTCAGAGTTTAAGGTGGTAGCATTCCCCCATTTGGCCAAAGTATAAGATAAACATTGGTAGTCTCACTCATTGTTTGTGGTCTTACCACAGGCTCTGTAAATATTGGGGTTGTATGGCAGGTGCTATAGAGAGGGTCTTGAGGGCTAAGGTTAACACGGCCCCTATATATCTCCCCCTAGGCCTACCCAATATGCCCTCTTTGGATGTTCATGAGAAAAAATCTTTTTAATATCCTCACTTTCTGGGCTAGGAAAAATATTTTAATGCGTTGGGTTTGTGTCTGTTTTAGTCTGTTTTGCACATGGGTTTAGTTGCGTTTTGGGTGTATTGTTGCTGTTGTGAGTTTTTTTCCTTTTTTTTCATTGTTATATGTATACAGAATAATGTTTGCTAGTGTTGTAATTTATCTTCCTTTTTTATGTTTTTTTTAAAGGAAGAAAAGTTTAATAAAAATATCAGTGTTAAAAAAAAAGTTACTTCTCAATCTGTGAACCCATCCAGCACCTACCAATTCCTTCTCAGCCATGTGATAGACAGAATTGGAGCCTCACCCTCTGTAACTTTAAGCTACAGCCCACGTACAAAGCTGTATGTTGGCAGTGTCTGGGACTCCTTGGCTGGTAGGTTTGATCTGCTCGCTTGTGTGGATTACATTGGGGTCAATAGCCTGGGATTTGATTCCTGGTCTGTCTGGGATGCATTCAAGACCTGCCTCCATTATCCAACCCAGGTGGAGGTCTTGACACTGTAAGCTTGAACTCTCTTAATGCAGGAACGATGTGAAGGCCTCCGAACGTAGATGTGGTGAATGTAAAACACAATTAGCTTGTGCTGGGTTTTTGCAACAAAGGCAACATGCCAACCTCCTGAGGCTTGCTCATTTCAGTGATTGCAGCTTCCAGCCAGCACTATCCATGCTCATTGGTTGGGTGCTTAGAATCATAGAATCCCTACAGTGAGGAAGCAGGGCATTTGGCCCATCAAGTCCACAGCAACCCTCTGAAGGCCATCCCATCCAGATTCCCCCACCTTCACCTTATTCCTGTAACCCTACATTTCCCATGGCTAATCCACCCAGCCTGCACATCCCCAGACAGTACTGGCATTTAGAATGGCCAATCCACCTAACCTACATATCTTCGTGGGAGGAAACCCACATGGATGAAACATGGATGAAACCCACCCAGAGACAGGCAGAATGTACAAACTCCACACAGTCACCCAAGGGTGGAATCGAACCCAGGTCCCTAGCAGAGCTAACCACTGAGCCACTGTACAGTATCATAGGGTTTCATATTGAACCCGACATTCAGTGTGTCCTCATGCCAGTCTCAACCTCTTAAAAAGAAGCTACACTGTCGCTGGAGCAGGCTGAGACAGTCATGCACCATGTGAACCCAACCTTGTGAAACACTGACTAAGAACTGAAGGGGTTGAGTTATAGGGAGAGGTGGAATAGGCTGGGGCTTTTTTTCACTGGACCATCGAAGACTGAAGGGTGATCTTGTAGAGGTTTAAAAAATCATGAGGGACATTAACCATCTTTTCCTGGGGTAGGGGAGTCCAAAACTAGAGGACATACGCAGGTTTAAGGTGAGAAGGGAAAGATTTACAAAGGACATGAGGGGTACGTTTTCACACAGAGGGTGGTACGTTTCACACAGAGGGCGGTGCTTGTATGGAATGAGCTGCCAGAAAATGTGGTGGAGGCTGGTACAATACAACATTTAAAAGGCATCTGGATGGGTATATGTATAGAAAGGGTTTAGAGGGATATAGGCCAAATGCTGACAAATGGGACGAGGTCAGATTGGGATATCTGGTCAGGATACATTGGATCGAAAGGGCTGTTTCCATGCTCAATGACTCCAAATTATATTTTGCACAAGATACAGTGATGTCAAGCCCTTGCAGTTCCTGCTATTGATATTTTAAAGTTCTAGAATTGGTTGACCCCTTCATTAGGTTGACATCACAGCAGATTTTGAAAGTAAGTTATGAATTAATTGTGTTTTCATAAAACTTTCCAGATATACCATTGAGAGTACAAGGCTTGTTGTCCTGCACAGTGCTTATGAATACAGGGTGAAGGGGTATGGAAATGTAAGGAGTTGGCATGGAGGATATCAGGAACCTTGAGAGGGACAGTGGATGGCCACAAGCTGACATGAAGGATTTGGGAAACTTTGCGGGAAGTGGGGGGATTTTTATAGCAATGTTCTATAACAACAGGAATTCCGGAGATACCCCAGCTATGCAATCAGAGGCGATGGGACCAGATAGCCGTGCAAGTCAAAGCCAGTTGTCAAGCTATAAAGACTTGAGGCTGAATTATTCCAGCCTCATCACTGAAAGATGAGAAAATACAAGGAACCCTCATTGGGTCATCTCCCCAGTTTATTTCCATTGCCAGAGGATTTTCTGAAGGGCACAGAATGAAGTGAATCAGCTGCTCATGATATTAATATTAAATATGAAGGTTAATATTAAAAACTTACAGTCAGGTGATGGCAGATTAGGATGCTCCAGCCGGAGCGCCTCTGCTCCATCAACCTTTCTCCCTCTATCCTCCCTCCTCTTGGCCTCAGACATCTGGCTCGGTGTCCGAGTGGATTTGGTGGAGACGCCAGAGACGAGAGTGGGTTCGGCAGAGACTGGCTACCCAGAGTTGGGATACTAGTGACCATCAGCCAAGAGCGGGGACACTAGTGACCATCAGCGGAGAGCGGGACACTAGTGGCCATCAGCCTGGAGCAGGGACACTACTGACCATCAGCCCAGAGTGGCGACACGAGTGACCATCAGCCCAGAGTGGGGACACTAGTGAACATCAAGCTGCAGCAGGGACACTAGTGACCATCAGCCCAGAGCGGGAATACTAGTGACCATCAGCCTAGAGTGGGGACAGTAGTGGCCATCAGCCCAGAGTTGGGACGCTAGTGACCATCAGTCCTGAGTGGGGACACTAGTGACCATCAAGCTGGAGCAAGGACACTAGTGACCATCAGCCTGGTGCGGGAGCACTAGTGACCATCAGCCCAGAGTGGGGACACTAGTGGCCATCAGCCCAGAGTTGGGACACTAGTGACCATCAGTCCTGAGTGGGGACACTAGTGACCATCAAGCTGGAGCAGGGGCACTAGTGACCATCAGCCCAGAGTGGGGACACTAGTGACCATCAGCCTGGTGCAGGGACATGAGTGACCATCAGCCCTGAGTGGGATCACTAGTGACCATCAGCCCGGAGTGGGGACACAAGTGACCATCAAACTGAAGCAAGGACATGAGAGACCATCAGCCCTGAGTGGGGACATTAATGACCATCAGCCCAGAGTGGGGACACTAGTGACCATCAGCCCAGAGCGGGAACACTAGTGACCATCAACTCTGAGTGGGGACACTAGTGAACATCAGCCCGGAGTGGGGACACTAGTGACCATAAGCCGGGAGCACGGACACTAGTGACCATCAGCCCAGAGTGGGGACACTAGTGACCATCAGCCTGGTGTGGGAGCACTAGTGACAATCAGCCCAGAGCGGGGACACTAGTGACCATCAGGCTGGAGTGGGGACACAAGTGACCATCAGCCTGAAGTGAGGACACTAGAGACCAACAGCCTGGTGTGGGGTCACTAGTGACCATCAGCCTGAAGCAGGGGCACTAGTGACCATCAGCCTGGTGCAGGGACACTCGTGACCATCAGCCCAGAGCGGGGACACTAGTGACCATCAACTCTGAGTGGGGACACTAGTGAACATCAGCCCTGAGTGGGGACACTAGTGACCATCAGCCTGGTGCGGTGACACTAGTGACCATCAGCCCAGAGTGGGGTCACGAGTGACCATCAGCCTGTTGCGGGAGCACTAGTGACCATCAGCCCAGAGTGGGGACACTAGTGACCATCAGCCTCGTGCGGTGCCTCTAGTGACCATCAGCCCAGAGTGGGGTCACTAGTGACCATCAGCCCAGAGTGGGGACACTAGTGACCATCAGCCCGGAGTGGGGACATAAGTGACCATCAACCTGAAGTGAGGACACTAGTAACCATCAGCCCTGAGTAGCGACAATAGTGACCATCAGACTGAAGCAGGGATACTAGTGACCATCAGCCTAGAGTGGGGACACTAGTGGCCAGCAGCCTGGAGCAGGGACACTAGTGACCATCAGCCCAGAGTGGGGTCACTAGTGACCATCAGGCTGGAGCAGGAACACTAGTGACCATCAGCCCAGAGTGGGGATACGAGTGACCATCATCCTGGTGCGGTGACACTAGTGACCATCAGCCCAGAGTGGGGTCACTAATGACCATCAGACCGAAGTGGGGACACAAGTGACCATCAACCTGAAGCGAGGACACTAGTGACCATCAGCCTGGCGCGGGGACACTAGTGACAATCAGCCCTGAGTGGGGACACTAGTGACCATCAGCCTGGAGCTGGGACACTAGTGACCATCAGCCCAGAGTGGGGGTACTAGTGACCATCAGCCTGGTGCGGGGACACGAGTGACCATCAGCCAGAGCGGGGACACTAGAAACCATCAGCCCTGAGTGGGGACACTAGTGACCATCAGACTGGAGCAGGGACACTAGTGACCATCAGCCCAGTGCGAGAGCACTAGTGACCATTAGCCCAGAAAGGGGACACCAGTGACCATCAGCCCAGAGTGGGGTCACTAGTGACCATCAGCCTGGAGCAGGGACACTAGTGACCATCAGCCTGGTGCGGGGACATGAGTGACCATCAGCCCAGAGCGGGCACATTAGCCATAAGTGGGGACACTAGTGACCATCAGACAGGAGCAGGGACACTAGTGACCATCAGCACAGAGTGGGGTCACTAGTGACCATCAGACCAGAGTGGGGACACAAGTGACCATCAACCTGAAGTGAGGACACTAGTGACCATCAGCCTGGTGCGGGCACACTAGTGACAATCAGCCCAGAGTGGGGACACTAGTGACCATCAGCCTGGAGATGGGACACTAGTGACCATCAGCTCAGAGTGGGGTCACTAGTGACCATCAGCCTGGTGTGGGGACACTAGTGACCATCAGCCCTGAGTGGGGACACTAGTGACCATCAGCACAGAGTGGGGGCACTAGTGACCATCATCCTGTTGCGGGGACACTAGTGACCATCAGTCCAGAGTGGGGACACTAGTGACCATCAGCACAGAGTAGGGCACTAGTGACCATCAGCCTGGTGCGGGGACATGAGTGACCATCAGCCCAGAGCGGGGACACTAGTAACCATCAGCCCTGAGTGGGGACACTAGTGACCATCAGCCTGGAGCAGGGACACTAGTGACCATCAGTCCAGAGTGGGGACACTAGTGATCATCAGTCCAGAGTGGGGACACTAGTGACCATCAGCCTGGAGCAGGGACACTAGTGACCATCAGTCCAGAGTGGGGACACTAGTGATCATCAATCCAGTGCAGGAGCACTAGTGACCATTAGCCCAGAATGGGGACACTAGTGACCATCAGCCTGATGCGGTGACACTAGTGGCCATCAGCCCAGAGTGGGGTCACTAGTGACCATCAGCCCAGTACGGGGACACTAGTGACCATCAGCCCAGAGTGGGGACACTAGTGACCATTAACCTGAAGCAGGGACACCAGTGACCATCAGCCCAGAGCGGGAACACGAGTGACGATCAGCCTGATGTTGGGACACTAGTGACCATCAGTCCAGAGTGGGGACACTAGTGACCATCAGCCTGGTGTGGGGACACTAGTGACCATCAGCCCAGAGCGGGGACACTAGTGACCATCAGCCCAGCGTGGGGACACAAGTGACCATCAGCCTGAAGCTGGGACACTAGTGACCATCAGCCTGGTGCAGGGTCACTAGTGACCATCACCCCAGAGTGGGGACACTAGTGACCATCAGCCCAGAGCGGGGACACTAGTGACCATCAGCCCAGCATGGGGACACAAGTGACCATCAGCCTGAAGCAGGGACACTAGTGACCATCAGCCTGGTGCAGGGTCACTAGTGACCATCACCCCAGAGTGGGAACACTAGTGACCAGCAGCCTGATGCAGGGACACTAGTGACCATCAGCCCAGAGTGGGAACACTAGTGACCATCAGCCTGGTGTGGGGACAACAGTGACCATCAGCCTGGTGCAGGGACACTAGTGACCATCAGTCCAGAGTGGGAACACTAGTGACCATCAGCCTGGTGTGGGGACAACAGTGACCATCAGCCTGGTGTGGGGACAACAGTGACCATCAGCCTGGTGCAGGGACACTAGTGACCATCAGTCCAGAGTGGGAACACTAGTGACCATCAGCCTGGTGTGGGGACACTAGTGACCATCAGCCCTGTGTGGGGACACTAGTGACCATCAGCCTGGTGCGGTGACACTACTGACATCAGCCCAGAGCGGGGACACTTGTGACCATCAGCCCTGAGTGGGGACACTAGTGACCATCAGCCTGGTGCGGTGACACTAGTGACCATCAGCCCAGAGTGGGGTCACTAGTGACCATCAGCACAGAGTGGGGCCACTAGTGACCATCAGCCCGGAGTGCGGACACAAGTGACCATCAGCCCAGAGTGGGGACACTAGTGACCATCATCCCGAAGTGGGGACACAAGTGACCATCAACATGAAGCGAGGACACTAGTGGCCATTAGCATGGTGCAGGGACACTTGTGACTATCAGCCCAGTGCAGGGACACTAGTGACCATCATCCCGAAGTGGGGACACAAGTGACCATCAACATGAAGCGAGGACACTAGTGGCCATCAGCATGGTGCAGGGACACTATGACCATCAGCCCAGAGCGGGAACACTAGTGACCATCAGCACAGTGCAGGGACACTAGTGACCATCAGCCTGGTGCAGGGACACTAGTGACCATCAGCCTGAAGCAGGCACACCAGTGACCATCAGCCTGGTGCAGGGACACCAGTGGCCATCAGCCTGGTGCAGGGACACTAGTGACCATCAGCCCAGAGCGGGAGCACTAGTGACCATCAGCCTGAAGTTGGGACACTAGTGACCATCAGTCCAGAGTGGGGACACTAGTGATCATCAGTCCTGAGTTGGGACACTAGTGACCATAGACCGGAGTGGGGACACTAGTGACAATCAGCATGGAGTGGAGACACTAGTGACCATCAGCCCAGAGTGGGGGCACTAGTGACCATCAGCCCGGAGTGGGGACACTAGTGACCATCAGCCCAGAGTGGGGACACTAGTGACCATCAGCCCGGAGTGGGGACACAAGTGACCATCAACCTGGTGCAGGGACACTAGTGACCATCAGCCCTGAGTGGCGACACTAGTGACCATCAGACTGAAGCAGGGATACTAGTGACCATCAGACTAGAGTGGGGACACTAGTGGCCATCAGCCTGGAGCAGGGACACTAGTGACCATCAGCCCAGAGTGGGGACACTAGTGACCATCATCCTGGTGTGGGAGCACTAGTGACCATCAGCCCAGAGTGGGACACTAGTGACCATCAACCTGAAGCAGGGACACCAGTGACCATCAGCCCAGAGCGGGAACACGAGTGACGATCAGCCTGATGTTGGGACACTAGTGACCATCAGTCCAGAGTGGGGACACTAGTGACCATCAGCCTGGTGTGGGGACACTAGTGACCATCAGTCCAGAGCGGGGACACTAGTGACCATCAGCCCAGCGTGGGGACACAAGTGACCATCAGCCTGAAGCAGGGACACTAGTGACCATCAGCCTGGTGCAGGGTCACTAGTGACCATCACCCCAGAGTGGGAACACTAGTGACCATCAGCCTGATGCAGGGACACTAGTGACCATCAGCCCAGAGTGGGAACACTAGTGACCATCAGCCTGGTGTGGGGACACTAGTGACCATCAGCCTGGTGCAGGGACACTAGTGACCATCAGCCCGGAGTGGGGACACTAGTGACCATCAGCCCAGAGTGGGGACACTAGTGACCATCAGCCTGGTGTGGGGAGACTAGTGACCATCAGCCTGGTGCAGGGACACTAGTGACCATCAGTCCAGAGTGGGAACACTAGTGACCATCATCCCGAAGTGGGGACACTAGTGACCATCAGCCCTGTGTGGGGACACTAGTGACCATCAGCCTGGTGCGGTGACACTACTGACATCAGCCCAGAGCGGGACACTAGCGACCATCAGCCCTGAGTGGGGACACTAGTGAACATCAGCCCGGAATGGGGACACTAGTGACCATCAGGCTGGAGCTGGGACACTAGTGCCCATCTGCCCAGAGTGGGTACACTAGTGACCATCAAACTGGTGTGGGAGCACTTGTGACCATCAGCCCAGAGTGAGGACACTAGTGACCATCAGCCTGGTGCGGTGACACTAGTGACCATCAGCCCAGAGTGGGGTCACTAGTGACCATCAGCACAGTGTGGGGACACTAGTGAACATCAGCTCGGAGTGGGGACACAAGTAACCATCAGCCCAGTGCAGGGACACTAGTGACCATCATCCCGAAGTGGGGACACAAGTGACCATCAACATGAAGCGAGGACACTAGTGGCCATCAGCATGGTGCAGGGACACTATGATCATCAGCCCAGAGCGGGAACACTAGTGACCATCAGCCCAGTGCTGGGACACTAGTGACCATCAGCCTGGTGCAGGGACACCATGATCATCAGCCCAGAGCGGGAACACTAGTGACCATCAGCCTGAAGCAGGCACACCAGTGACCATCAGCCTGGTGCAGGGACACCAGTGGCCATCAGCCAGGTGCAGGGACATTAGTGACCATCAGCCCAGAGCGGGAGCACTAGTGACCATCAGCCTGAAGTTGGGACACTAGTGACCATCAGTCCAGAGTGGAGACACTAGTGACCATCAGCCTGGTGCGGGGACACTAGTGACCATCAGTCCTGAGTTGCGACACTAGTGACCATAGACCGGAGTGGGGACACTAGTGACAATCAGCATGGAGTGGAGACACTAGTGACCATCAGCACAGAGTGGGGGCACTAGTGACCATCAGCCTGGTGCGGTGACACTAGTGACCATCAGCCCTGAGTGGGGACAATAGTGACCATCAGCCTGGTGCGGTGACATTAGTGACCATCAATCCAGTGCGGGAGCACTAGTGACCATTAGCCCCGAATGGGGACACTAGTGACCATCAGCCTGGTGCGGTGACCCTAGTGACCATCAGCCCAGATTGGGGTCAGTAGTGACCATCAGCCCAGTACGGGGACACTAGTGACCATCAGCCCAGAGTGGGGACACTAGTGACCATCAACCTGAAGCAAGGCCACTAGTGACCATCAGTCCAGAGTGGGGACACTAGTGACCATCAGTCCAGAGTGGGGACACTAGTGACCATCAGCCCAGTGCGGGAGCACTAGTGACCATTAGCCCAGAACGGAGACACTAGTGACCATCAGCCCTGAGTGGGAACACTAGTGACCATTAGCCTGAAGCAGGGACACTAGTGACCATCAGCCTGGTGCAGGGACACCATGATCATCAGCCCAGAGCGGGAACACTAGTGACCATCAGCCTGAAGCAGGCACACCAGTGACCATCAGCCTGGTGCAGGGATACCAGTGGCCATCAGCCAGGTGCAGGGACATTAGTGACCATCAGCCCAGAGCGGGAGCACTAGTGACCATCAGCCTGAAGTTGGGACACTAGTGACCATCAGTCCAGAGTGGAGACACTAGTGACCATCAGCCTGGTGCGGGGACACTAGTGACCATCAGTCCTGAGTTGCGACACTAGTGACCATAGACCGGAGTGGGGACACTAGTGACAATCAGCATGGAGTGGAGACACTAGTGACCATCAGCACAGAGTGGGGGCACTAGTGACCATCAGCCTGGTGCGGTGACACTAGTGACCATCAGCCCTGAGTGGGGACAATAGTGACCATCAGCCTGGTGCGGTGACATTAGTGACCATCAATCCAGTGCGGGAGCACTAGTGACCATTAGCCCCGAATGGGGACACTAGTGACCATCAGCCTGGTGCGGTGACCCTAGTGACCATCAGCCCAGATTGGGGTCAGTAGTGACCATCAGCCCAGTACGGGGACACTAGTGACCATCAGCCCAGAGTGGGGACACTAGTGACCATCAACCTGAAGCAAGGCCACTAGTGACCATCAGTCCAGAGTGGGGACACTAGTGACCATCAGCCCAGTGCGGGAGCACTAGTGACCATTAGCCCAGAACGGAGACACTAGTGACCATCAGCCCTGAGTGGGAACACTAGTGACCATTAGCCTGAAGCAGGGACACTAGTGACCATCAGCCTGGTGCAGGGACACTAGTGACCATCGGTCCAGAGTGGGAACACTAGTGACCATCAGCCTGGTGTGGGGACACCAGTGACCATCAGCCCCGAGTGGGGACACTAGTGACCATCAGCCTGGTGCAGTGACACTAGTGACCATCAGCCCAGAGCGGGGACACTAGTAACCATCAGCCCTGAGTGGGGACACTAGTGAACATCAGCCCGGAATGAGGACACTAGTGACCATCAGGCTGGAGCAGGGACACTAGTGACCATCAGCCCTGAGTGACCATCATCCTGGTGCAGGGACACTAGTGACCATCAGTCCAGAGTGGGGACACTAGTGACCATCAGCCCAGTGCGGGAGCACTAGTGACCATTAGCCCAGAACGGAGACACTAGTGACCATCAGCCCTGAGTGGGAACACTAGTGACCATTAGCCTGAAGCAGGGACACTAGTGACCATCAGCCTGGTGTAGGGACACTAGTGACCATCAGCCCAGAGCGGAAACACTAGTGACCATCAGCCTGGTGCAGGGACACTAGTGACCATCGGTCCAGAGTGGGAACACTAGTGACCATCAGCCTGGTGTGGGGACACCAGTGACCATCAGCCCTGAGTGGGGACACTAGTGACCATCAGCCTGGTGCAGTGACACTAGTGACCATCAGCCCAGAGCGGGGACACTAGTAACCATCAGCCCTGAGTGGGGACACTAGTGACCATCAGCCCGGAATGAGGACACTAGTAACCATCAGGCTGGAGCAGGGACACTAGTGACCATCAGCCCTGAGTGGGGACACTAGTGACCATCATCCTGGTGCAGGGACACTAGTGACCATCAGCCCTGAGTTGGGACACTAGTGACCATCAGCCTGGTGCAGTGACACTACTGACCATCAGCCCAGAGTGGGGACACTAGTGACAATCAGCCTGGTGCGGTGACACTAGTGACCATCAGCCCAGAGTGGGGGCACTAGTGACAATCAGCCTAGTGCGGGGACACTAGTGACCATCAGCCCAGAGTGGGGTCACTAGTGACCATCAGCCCAGAGTGGGGACACAAGTGACCATCAGCCCAGAGTGGGGACACTAGTGACCATCAGCCCAGAGTGGGGACACTAGTGACTATCAGCCCAGAGTGGGGTCACTAGTGACCATCAGCCCAGAGTGGGGACACTAGTGACCATCATCCTGAAGTGGGGACACTAGTGGCCATCAGCGTGGTGCATGGACACTATGACCATCAGCCCAGAGCGGGAACACTAGTGACCATCAGCCCAGTGCAGGGACACTAGTGACCATCAGCCTGGTGCGTGGACACTAGTGACCATCAGTGTGAAGCAGACACACCAGTGGCCATCAGCCTGGTGCAGGGACACTAGTGACCATCAGCCCTGAGTGGGGACACTAGTGACCATCATCCTGGTGCAGGGACACTAGTGACCATCAGCCCTGAGTTGGGACACTAGTGACCATAGACCGGAGTGGGGACACTAGTGACAATCAGCATGGTGTGGAGACACCAGTGACCATCAGCCCAGAGTGGGGGCACTAGTGACCATCAGCTTGGTGCGGTGACACTAGTGACCATCAGCCCTGAGTCGGGACACTAGTAACCATCAGACTGGTGCGGTGACACTAGTGACCATCAGCCCAGAGTGGGGGCACTAGTGACCATCAGCCTAGTGCGGGGACACTAGTGACCATCAGCCCAGAGTGGGGACACTAGTGACCATCAGCCTAGTGTGGGGACACTAGTGACCATCAGCCCAGAGTGGGGTCACTAGTGACCATCAGCCCAGAGTGGGGACACTAGTGACCATCATCCCGAAGTGGGAACACAAGTGACCATCAACCTGAAGCAAGGACACTAGTGGCCATCAGCCTAGTGTGGGGACACTATGACCATCAGCCCAGAGCGGGAACACTAGTGACCATCAGCCCAGTGCAGGGACACTAGTGACCATCAGCCTGGTGCAGGGACACTAGTGACCATCAGTGTGAAGCAGGACACCAGTGACCATCAGCCTGGTGCAGGGACACCAGTGGCCATCAGCCTGGTGAAGGGACACTAGTAACCATCAGCCCTGAGTGGGGACACTAGTGACCATCATCCTGGTGCAGGGACACTAGTGGCCATCAGCCTGGTGCAGGGACACTAGTGACCATCAGCCCTGAGTGGGGACACTAGTGACCAACATCCTGGTGCAGGGACACTAGTGACCATCAGCACTGAGTTGGGACACTAGTGACCATAGACCGGAGTGGGGACACTAGTGACAATCAGCATGGAGTGGAGGCACTAGTGACCATCAGCCCAGAGTGGGGGCACTAGTGACCATCAGCCTGGAGTGGGGTCACTAGTGACCATCAGCCCAGAGTGGGGACACTAGTGACCATCAGCCCAGAGTGGGGTCACTAGTGACCATCATCCCGAAGTGGGGACACAAGTGACCATCAACCTGAAGCAAGGACACTTGTGGCCATCAGCGTGGTGCAGGGACACTATGACCATCAGCCCAGAGCGGGAACACTAGTGACCATCAGCCCAGAGTGGGGACACCAGTGACGATCAGCCTGGTGCAGAGACACTAGTGACCATCAGCCTGAAGCAGACACATCAGTGACCATCAGCCTAGTGCAAGGACACCAGTGACCATCAACCTGGTGCAGGGACACTACTGACCATCAGCCCAGAGTGGGGACACTAGTGACCATCAGCCTAGTGTGGGGACACTAGTGACCATCAGCCCAGAGTGGGGTCACTAGTGACCATCAGCCCAGAGTGGGGACACTAGTGACCATCATCCCGAAGTGGGGACACAAGTGACCATCAACCTGAAGCAAGGACACTTGTGGCCATCAGCGTGGTGCAGGGACACTATGACCATCAGCCCAGAGCGGGAACACTAGTGACCATCAGCCCAGTGCAGGGACACTAGTGACCATCAGCCTGGTGCAGAGACACTAGTGACCATCAGTGTGAAGCAGACACATCAGTGACCATCAGCCTGGTGCAAGGACACCAGTGACCATCAACCTGGTGCAGGGACACTAGTGACCATCAGCCCTGAGTGGGGACACTAGTGACCATCATCCTGGTGCAGGCACACTAGTGACCATCAGCCCTGAGTTGGGACACTAGTGACCATAGACCGGAATGGGGACACCAGTGACAATCAGCATGGAGTGGAGACACCAGTGACCATCAGCCCAGAGTGGGGGCACTAGTGACCATCAGCCTGGTGCGGAGACACTAGTGACCATCAGCCCTGAGTCGGGACACTAGTGACCATCAGACTGGTGTGGTGACACTAGTGACCATCAGCTCAGAGTGGGGGCACTAGTGACCATCAGCCTAGTGCGGGGACACTAGTGACCATCAGCCCAGAGTGGGGACACTAGTGACCATCAGCCTAGTGTGGGGACACTAGTGACCATCAGCCCAGAGTGGGGTCACTAGTGACCATCAGCCCAGAGTGGGGACACTAGTGACCATCATCCCGAAGTGTGAACACAAGTGACCATCAACCTGAAGCAAGGACACTAGTGGCCATCAGCGTGGTGCTGGGACACTATGACCATCAGCCCAGAGCGGGAACACTAGTGACCATCAGCCCAGTGCAGGGACACTAGTGACCATCAGCCTGGTGCGTGGACACTAGTGACCATCAGTGTGAAGCAGGCACACCACTGACCATCAGCCTGGTGCAAGGACACCAGTGGCCATCATCCTTGTGCAGGGACACTAGTGACCATCAGCCCTGAGTTGGGACACTAGTGACCATAGACCGGAGTGGGGACACTAGTGACAATCAGCATGGAGTGGAGACACTAGTGACCATCAGCCCAGAGTGGGGGCACTAGTGACCATCAGCCTGGTGCGGTGACACTAGTGACCATCAGCCCTGAGTGGGGACACTAGTGACCATCAGACTGGTGCGGTGACACTAGTGACCATCACCCCAGAGTGGGGGCACTAGTGACAATCAGCCTAGTGCGGGGACACTAGTGACCATCAGCCCAGAGTGGGGACACTAGTGACCATCAGCCTAATGCGGGGACACTAGTGACCATCAGCCCAGAGTGGGGGTACTAGTGACCATCGGCCTGGTGCAGGGACACTAGTGACCATCAGCCTGGAACAGGGACACTAGTGACCATCAGCCCAGAATGGGGGCACTAGTGACAATCAGCCTAGTGCGGGGACACTAGTGACCATCAGCCCAGAGTGGGGGTACTAGTGACCATCAGCCTGGTGCAGGGACACTAGTGACCATCAGCCTAGAACAGGGACACTAGTGACCATCAGCCTGGTGCGGTGACACTAGTGACCATCCGTCTGGTGCGGGAGCACTAGTGACCATCAGCCCAGAGTGGGGACACCAGTGACGATCAGCCTGGTGTGGTGAAACTAGTGACAATCAGTCCAGAGTTGGGTCACTAGTGAACATCAGCCCAGAGTGGGGACACTATTGACCATCAGCCCAGAGTGGGGACACTAGTGACCATCAGCCTAGTGTGGGGACACTAGTGACCATCAGCCCAGAGTGGGGTCATTAGTGACCATCAGCCCAGAGTGGGGACACTAGTGACCATCAACCTGAAGCAAGGAAACTAGTGGCCATCAGCGTGGTGCTGGGACACTATGACCATCAGCCCAGAGCGGGAACACTAGTGACCATCAGCCCAGTGCAGGGACACTAGTGACCATCAGCCTGGTGCAGGGACACTAGTGACCATCAGTGTGAAGCAGGCACACCAGTGACCATCAGCCTGGTGCAAGGACACCAGTGGCCATCATCCTGGTGCAGGGACACTAGTGACCATCAGCCCTGAGTTGGGACACTAGTGACCATAGACCGGAGTGGAGACACTAGTGACCATCAGCCCAGAGTGAGGGCACTAGTGACCATCAGCCTGGTGCGGTGACACTAGTGACCATCAGCCCTGAGTGGGGACACTAGTGACCATCAGACTGGTGCGGTGACACTAGTGACCATCACCCCAGAGTGGGGGCACAAGTGACAATCAGCCTAGTGCGGGGACACTAGTGACCATCAGCCCAGAGTGGGGACACTAGTGACCATCAGCCTAATGCGGGGACACTAGTGACCGTCAGCCCAGAGTGGGGGTACTAGTGACCATCGACCTGGTGCAGGGACACTAGTGACCATCAGCCTGGAACAGGGACACTAGTGACCATCAGCCTGGTGCGGTGACACTAGTGACCATCAGTCTGGTGCGGGAGCACTAGTGACCATCAGCCCAGAGTGGGGACACCAGTGACGATCAGCCTGGTGTGGTGAAACTAGTGACAATCAGTCCAGAGTTGGGTCACTAGTGACCATCAGCCCAGAGTGGGGACACTATTGACCATCAGCCCAGAGTGGGGACACTAGTGACCATCAGCCGAGATTGGGACACCAGTGACCATCAGCTCAGAGTAGGAACCCCAGTTGCCATTGTCCCGCTGCAGAGCGTAGTGACAGCCAGTGGTCAGAACATGTGAGGATCCCCTGCATTGGCCTGCCGCAGATAGTCTTTCAGGAGAGACCGTGATGTTTGCCTTTTTAACTTTATTTTCTCTGACCCAGGTTACACTGTGTATTGTAACTCTTCTTTCATTTCTCTATTCTGGAACAAAGGATTGTACCCATGTAACTTTGTACCTAAGACGGCACTGTAAGTGGTAACTTATAAACATTTCACTGTACTCTTTGAGTTCATGTGACAATAAAGCTACTTCATTTATTCAGTCCTAAGTATGAATCATTTTGTAACCTGTGTGCCATTTTGCTGATGACATATTGCTCTCCAGCCGTCTCAATGGAGCTGGACTCTGTGGAGTCAGAACTCATCAAGACCAATCCAGCCAGGAGTTTTTCCTCCTCCAATCTGATTTACCCAGTGAGGTAAATCTCAATGTGCAGAACAACTGTGCTCTCTTATAGTCATGTGCTGGATCTGGAGCTCTGTCCATCCAACTGGACCTGCAGCATCATGCACACACGTACACTCGTCACACCAAGCTCATACCAAGAGATTGTCAATAAGGTGGCTGCCTCTCAGAGATTGCACTTTGTTGGTGTGGGGGCGGGGGGGGGGGGGGGGGGGGGGGGGGTGGGGGGGTGGGGGGGAGCGGGTTGGGATCCTAACTCAAACCTGATCTCAGCATCCTGAAAGCCCTGGGAACATTCTGATCCGGAGACAGTTCCACAAAATATTTAATGATCTCAAACGAGTGCTCCAGATCCGTGAATACAAACAATGTATCTGTGGATGCAGAGCAGCTAAACAAACTGCAACTTTTTAAAATTCCTGAACAGAGACAGCATTGTGAGTTCGCAAGTGAATTCATTAGCTCAGTTCCAAATTAGTAAACAGGTGACATAATCTCCAGATTACTTGGAATACATGATAGACTGGCTTGATCTTTCTTTCAGAGAAATTCCAAATGTATTCCTTTATGTCTGTTCATTGACTTGGTTAGTTCCAATGTTGGCCTAACAATCTTGGCAAGAGTGCATTAAGCTGCAATGTTTGGGCTAGAATTTACAGTCTCTCCCACTGGGTGGGCCCATCAAACACATGCCTACTGCCTACCTGTCCACCCCTGCTCCATCCACAAGGGGAATCGGGTAATCCATCTGCCTGTACCCAATTAAGCTCCTTGAATGGCTAATTAAAGCCCACTTAAAGTCAATCTGAGGCCAAATTACAGCTCAAAGGAAAGTGGCCCGGGGTAGTCCGGTCAGTACCCGGGGCAACTGGGAACTGGGTGGTTGACGACCAGCGTGGTGGAAAGCAGGCCTGCGGAGGGTTGGTCAGTACGCAGGGTGGCCAGAGACCAGAAGGCTGACGACTGTCCTGAAGGAAGGCTAGCCAAGGATGGTTTGATCAGTATGTTGCGCAGACAGGTGTCAGGTGTCTTTTATAGCTACATTGGGTCTGTACTCTATGCACTGTTTCTGATTTGATTGCACTGTCTTGTCTGTGTTTGTTACTGTTATCTTTGTGATGAATGGAAGTGGGATTTGAGGTTTATCCTCATCTCCCTGAAAACTGGTTGAACAGTGGGGTTTGGGGTTTGGCTTTGCTGCCCTTTCCCCTGTGTATAGTGCTTTTTTTTGTGAACTGCTGCTTTCTGTTAATTAGGTAAAAACAATGACAATTCCTCCGCCTCCGCTGTATCTGCTCCCAGGAGGACCAGTTCCACCACAGAACACACCAGATGGCCTCCTTCTCTAGAGACCACAATTTCCCTTCCCACGTGGTTAAAGATGCCCTCCAACGCATCTCGTCCACATCCCGCACCTCCGCCCTCAGACCCCACCCCTCCAACCGTAACAAGGGCAGAACGCCCCTAGTGCTCACCTTCCACCCTACCAACCTTTGCATAAACCAAATCATCCACGGACATTTCTGCTACCTCCAAACGGACCCCACCACCAGGGATATATTTCCCTCCCCACTCCTTTCTGCCTTCTGCAAAGACCGTTCCCTCCGTGACTACCTGGTCAGGTCCACGTCCCCCTACAACCCACCATCCCATCCTGGCACCTTCCCCTGCCACCGCAGGAATTGCAAAACCTGCACCCACACTTCCTCCCTCACCTCCATCCAAAGCCCTAAAGGAGCCTTCCACATCCATCAAAGTTTCACCTGCACATTCACCAATTCATTTATTGTATCCGTTGCTCCCGATGCGGTCTCCTCTACATTGGGGAGACTGGATGCCTCCTCGCGGAGCGCTTTAGGGAACATCTCTGGGACACCCGCACCAATCAACCGCACCGCCCTGTGACCCAATATTTCAACTCCCCCTCCCACTCTGCCGAGGACATGGAGGTCCTGGGCCTCCTTCACTGCCACTCCCTCACTACCCAACACCTGGAGGAAGAACGCCTCATCTTCCGCCTCAGAACACTTCAACCACAGAGCATCAATGTGGACTTCAACAGTTTCCTCATTTCCCCTTCCCCCACCTCACCCCAGTTCCAAACTTCTAGCTCAGCACTGTCCCCATGGCTTGTCCTACCTGCCTATCTTCTTTTCCACCTACCTGCTCCGCCCTCCCCCCTGGCCTATCACCTTCATCGCCTCCCCCACTCACCTATTGTACTCTATGCTACTTTCTCCCCACCCCTACACTCCTCTCATTTATCTCTCCACTCTTCAGGCACTCTGCCTGTATTCCTGATGAAGGGCTTTTGCCCAAAACATCGATTTTACTGCTTCTCGGATGCTGCCTGAACTGCTGTGCTTTTCCAGCCCCTCTAATCCAGAATCTGCTTTCTGTTTATTGTCAACTGTATTTTGTACTGCTTAATAAAATTTTTTTAAAAGTCAATCTGCTGCTTCCAGGATTACCTAGTGATGTCTTATTTAAGGAAAGATAGCATTCCATTGGAGGCAGTTCATGGAAGGTTCACTGGGATAATCTGGAGGGATTGTCTTATGTGCAACATTGAACAGATTGGGACTCTACGTTTGCTGATCTCATTGCAACATATCAGATTCTCAAGGGGCTTGACAGAATAAGTGCTGAGAGAATGTTTCTACTCAGGGGAGAGTCCAGGACCAGAGGGCACAGTCTCAGAATAAAGGCATCAATTTAAGACTGAGATGAGAAGGTTTTTCTTCTTTCAGAAGGTTATGAGTCTTTAGAACTCTTTGCCACAGAGAGCTGTGGGGGCAGAACTCCTGCATATATTTAAGGCTAAGATAGATGGTTTCTTGCTCAATAGGAAAATCAAGGGGTATGGGGAAAGGGCAGGAAGGTGGACGTGATGAATGTGATTAGCCATGACCCAACTGAATGCACAGCAGGCTCGAGGGGCCAAAAGGCCGACTCCTCTTCCTATTTCTTATGATCTCATGGACAGGAAAGACCATGCTAAGGTCCAACCAGATAGTATTCCCTGCAAAGGCTGGTAGGTGGTAAAGAGTTGTGGATTCTCCTTAATAGGAGGTTTTCCCATTCCAGGTCCCCCGCTCCACTGGTCTCTCTACCCTGGCCTAGTAACAATGGTGACAAAAACCTTTCGGTGGAAGAAATTCAGGAAAAGTATTCAAAGAAATTACCTGCTACTTTCATTTTAATATATACAAGAGGAGGTTAAAGGGAGCATTTCAATGACTCCCTGAAGGCTTCCCTTAAGAAAAGCAAAATAGACGTCAACGCACAGGAGTCCCTGAGGAGAAACCAACTTGGAGGAAACTCCTGTCTGAAGGGTTGCAATTCTTTGAGGCTACCATCAGAACCAAGAAGATTGGAAAAGGACCCAGAAAAAGGAATGCCAACATCTCAAGATCAAGGGCTATTTTCATCTCCCAGAAACACCTGCCAAACATGTAATTGGGGATATGGCTCTAGGGTCAGGCTCATCAGCTATACAAGGACCCAGAGAACCCAAGACCAGTGACATGGAATTTCTTGGGTGGGGGGCAATCATACTCAATAGTGAGTGATTGCCGATGATGTGCTTCTGAAAGGAATGCCTCTGACTTTGCCAGTCTGACACAGCACGAAAGTGTGGTGTCATGGACATATCTCAAATCTTTGATCTAAGTAGGCAGCACAATAAATGTAAAGATAGAACACAGTCAAAAACAAAGATAGAGCAATCACAGCTTTAGAAAATCTGAAAATTAATCTATGATCCCTGTTTTGAAAAGTCTATATAACAACATACAGAGTTCTGAAATCACCCCATCTGAGTTTTAAATTGTGGGAACCTTCACAAATAATATCACATCAGAGGTGGACCCTGTGCACGTAAATGTGATGTACTCCATGATGGTGGAGCAGATTCATAGAACATACAACATAGAACAATACAGCACAGTACAGGCCTTTCGGCCCTTGATGTTGTGCCAGCCTTTTCATCCTCCTGTAAGATCAATCTAACCTACATCCCCTTCATTTTACCATCTTCCATGTGCCTATCAAAGAGTCACCTAAATGTCCCTAATGTATCTGAACTACTACCACCGTTGGCAGTGCATTCCACATACCCACCACTCTCTGTGTAAAAAAAACCTACCTCTGACATCTCCCCTAAACCTTCCTCCAATCATCTTAAAATTATGCCCCCTTGTGATAGCCATTTCTGCCCTGTGAAAAATTCTCTGGCTATCCACTCTATCCATGGGCCAAATGGCCTAATTCTGCTCTTATAACTGATATCTTATTATGGAGTATGTTTTCTACTGGTCGCATTGGTGCTGTAGACAGATCACTATTATAGAAATTGTATGGTGCCCATTTCCTTTGACTAGTTTTAAGCCAGGGTGGAAATTGGAAATCCACTCCCATTTCTACATAGAACAGGAGCATCTCCATGCTAAAGAAAACATCTGAATGATTGCAACGGAATTTGTTCCAGGATAAGATATCTGAGATCAGGAAGAAAATACTTGTGGGGAGCTTTGACACTTTGGGGTCTTTTCCAAATTTCTCACTCTATATTATTTCAGCTCTCAGATCATTTATATGGCAAGACTGAGCACCACCCACCTTCAAGACTGGCTATGGCTGCAGTTCTAAGCACTAAGTTAATACTTACTTTCAATATATTCTTTGCTTTGACATTTCTTACTACTATTCCTTGAAAATTCAGTAGCTTCTTGAACAAGAATGTCAGACTAATTCTTCAACTCGGCTCTTTGATTTGAAGACAGAGCAACCCCAATTTATATTCTAGAAAAGGGAGTTGCTAGACATTTCAGGAATCCATGACTCAGATTCATAAAGTCCTGTGCAAATAATACTAAATCCTTGTTTAAATCTGAATTAATGTTCTCTGTTCCACCGCCAATGGAAACAGAATCTGAACTTGAGTAGTTTTCTTTTTGAGAAATCTGTTTATGATTGCCATGGGACTTGACATTAAGAAAATCGCTACATTGAAAGTAGTCAAAATGTATTTGAAACTGTAAAAAAGACAGTAGTTCATTCAGTTCTGACAGGTGGAATTTCAACCTCCTACAGCCAGTTGATCCCATATTAATTTCCGGGATGTAATCCACTCTCACATGGTGAGATAGTTATAAAATTCTTTTCCCTACAAAATGAAGGCAGAGACCAGTTCACTGTCTGTTTTACAATCAGGTTTCTCTATATCCTGTAGATACAGAACAGAAAAAAAGAATATATACTTGCTCTATTGGTCTATCTGGAAAAAGCAGGAATTCCCATAAACATTAACTGAATGCTGCAAACTCAAATTAGTTGAACTCATTACAATGGCACATTTAAATTAAATCTACAGAATAAACTTTACACATTACAGCAGGTAGTTCTATGATGAAAGTAATTACATGTGGAAAATGAAAAAGATTCATTAATCAATTGCAGCTACTACAACAATGTTCAGTGTTTATGAGTGAAAAAAAATCAGATGTTGGGATGAATTAAAAGATTAATACTGAGCCAAAAAATAGAGGCAACCTTACTACATGAGAGATTTTCACGAAACTAAATTTCAGAGCTCTGTGGAGAGTCCCAGTATGAAAAGAATGTTAGAATCATTGAAAACACACATCAGAAAGCAACCAGAATGAACAATGAGGAATTGACTACAAAGAAGGAATGGTGCATATTGATCTGTTCACAGCAGGAAGGGGAAGGTTGAAAGGTGATTTGATTATCATTTTTAGGATTGCAGAAGGACTGGATAATGTTATCCATGAAAAATTATTCATCTTGTCCAGCAAACACAGCCTGCACTTGAAGTAAGCGCATATTCAAAACAAATCTGCAGGAATCCCATTTTACACAGGAAGATGGAATAAACATGGTTCTGCTTGCCCTGACCACACTCTACAGCTCCACCTCCTGTCAAAAGGACAGTGTGGCTGATGGGCACGAGAGAACACGCTTGGCATAAGGTGGTAGGTGAGGATAATCAGCAGGTGGGGGAAGACTTGTGATCTGGCATCAAGACATGAATCCTCAACTGGTAATTGAGAGCTGCGGGTGGGTGGGGTGCAGGCTGGGGGGCACCCAAGTTCAAGCGGCTGGAGAGTGGGGAATGGTGAAGGCCCATGGTTTCATTAAGAAGCTTCCAGCTCCCCTGGGCCAACAGTGGGCGTGGAAGGGGCAGCTTGCTTTGCAGAAGCAGCAACTCCCTTCTCCATACACTGCCAAGATTCACAGCCCTCAGTGAATCCATGCAACACAAGTGGAGTTCAAAGCTGACAGCTAGTTAAATTGTTGGAGCCCGGATTCAAACACCAACCAGTATCTTATCTCTGAAGAGTGCAACATTTAGATGCTCTGGTTCTGCTAAGCATTCACAGTCTGTTGGGGCAGCTTCTGCAATGTTTACTTTTCAAACCCCTTCTCCCTCTTGCTATTGAGTGGTTAACATCAAATCCACTGTTTCAGTGAAGGCGTTGTCCATCTATAGAACGGATCACTTTGGGCAAAGATAGAGGCTGTTATTGTTGACTCATTTAAACATAGTTCAAATAGATTTCATTCAGAAAGTGCCATTTTGGGATATACTATGTGACTAATTTGAGGCATTATGTGTTAATTATAATGAGTTTGCAAATGTAAAGGTCAATTTTGATTTGATTTTGATGCGGTTTCCCAAATATCCCTCACCACTGAGATTTCTTGTCCATAATTTCTGTGTCTGTTATAAATTAATATTGATGGAGTTACTTTTTCTTTATTTGTTCATAGATGTAGGCATTGCTGGCTAGGCTGGCATTTTTCAGCCATGAGAAGGTGGTGACGAGATGCTTTCTTGAACTGCAGCAGTCTGTGTGGGGGTAGGTATGCCCGTGATGTTGTTGGGAAGGATGTTCCAGGATTATGACCAAGCAACATTGAGGGAACTATGATGTCATTCTCATTAATGATTGGGCTTGATTTTATTGGGGGCGGGAGGATTGCAGGTGCTGGAGCCCCCATGCATCTGATCTCTGTGTCCTCCTAGGTGGCAGAAATAGTGGGCCTGGAAGATGCTGTAGAAGAAGCATTATTTTTATGTAATTCACTTTTAGATGCACAAATGGAGGAAAAGAATGCTAAAAGTAATGTTTGTGGTGCCAGTAAAGTGGGCTGCATTGTTCTGGATGGTGTCAAGCTTTTTGATTGTGATTGGAGCTGCACCCCAGGAAGTGGAGGGTATTCCATTCCACTCCTGACTTATACCTTGTAGATGGTGGACAGGCTTTAGGGAATAAAGAGGTGAGTTATTCGCTGCAGGATTCCTAACCTCTGAGCTACTCTTGTAACCACAGTATTTATAAACAAAAACAGAAATTGCTGGAGAAGCTCAAGAGGTCTGATGGCATCTGTGGAAAGAAAGCAGAGTTAACGTTTTGGGTTCACTCAACCTGCTTCAGAACACAATACACAGTATATATATATATATATATATATATATATATGACGAGTCCAGTTCAGTTTCTGGCCAATGGTAACACACAGTTTGTTGATAGTGGGAGATTAAGTGATGGTAATAACATTGAGTGTCAAGGGCAATGGTTAGATTCTCTCTTGTTGAAGATGGCACTTGTGTGACATGAGTGTGGATTAGTCAGCAAGTGCGTTATCACTGCATACAACAGTCAGGATGGTAGGTTAACAACATTGAATTTGTTCTTCTTTCGTCTAGCAGTTCCAATGTTTCCACAGAAATATTACTAAAGATAAGACTTTGGATTGTTTGTTGTACAAATAACTTTGTAAAACATATCAGTAAAGCAATTAATATGGCCCTGTGATAGATATTGGATAATGGAGTTTGGTTTGTATCCTCTGCATTGTAGATCACTTCTTCCAAAAAGGTTACTTAAATGGCTTATTTAATTGTCTTTGTACCAAATATTTACAAAGCACTCTGGTGTTACTCTACAGATCCCCTTGGGAACAACGTATTTACTTCCTCTTTTTAAGGGCTGTGGTCCCACAATACTTCCTTGTAGCTATCCTTAATCTCAGTTTCAGTCAAGACATAGAAATTCAAGAGCTAAAAATTCCTCCACACCATTTATTGTTGGGCGTGGGAATCTCAATTCCCAACCTGCCCATGTCTCCTGAAGTGGAGCTAAGTAAATTCTGTCCTATCATCAAGACACATTGGACAAGTACATGGATAGGGTAGGTATGGAGGGATATGGGAGAGGACTGCAGATGCTGGAGATCAGAGTCAAGATTAGAGTGGTGCTGGAAAAGCACAGCAGGTCAGGCAGGGCTTCCGAGAAGCAGGAAAATCAATGTTTCAGGCAGGAGCCCTTCATGAGGAAATCTAGTGCTTGTAGATGGTGGACAGGCTTTAAGGAATCAAGAGGTGAGTTACTCACTGCAGGATTCCTAACCTCTGAGCTACTCTTGTAACCACAGTATGGATATGGACCACATGCAGGCAAACGGAACTAGTTTCATTGTGAAAACTGGGCAGTATGGTCGTGTTGAGCCGAAGGGCTGGTTCCATGCTGGAAACTTCTTTGAATCTATGTCCCTGATTATAACGCAAAGTTAAGCATCTGTCACACTGTGGATTGGCCCAGTGCTCAGCAGTAGTGTGTGCACAGCACACAATGAGCCAGCGTTGTTCTTAAAGGGGTAGTCTGTACCTTTAACAAGGAAGCTACACTGAATTACCCAGGGTATTGCTGAATACTATTGCGGCAAAGGGACTGAGAGGGTTCTAGGTGCCCGTCTGCAGTGTTAGGAGTCTGTTAGGATTGTGGTAACAAGAGGGGAGATGAGCGAGGTCTCATGACTTGTGTAGCCGACTGCTAAAGTCTCCCCACTTGGAGTCCAGTAGAATGTTGAGATCAGTGCATGGCAAGTCATTGAGCTTGTGTGGGCTGTAACAAAGCCCAGGTAAAGCAGAATGTGCCAGGAGTACTGGGGCACCCCCTGATGAGTCATGATACAGGGGATTCAGATGAGGATGCCGATATAGCAGCAGTCAGTTTAGGTAAAAATTTAACCAACTAATTGTTGTGATCAGGAACACACTGCAGGAAAGGATGATGGAAACAAAGTCAATATTAATGTTAACATTTAATTCGTAAATACCTGTAAAGAAAAAAATGAAGGAATGGTAAAAGAGTGAGAGAGTGTAACTCATTAGATAGCACTTGCAAAGGTTCGACATAGGCATGCTGGGCCAAATAAGCAGAGGCGGGTACTGCAGATGCTGGAGATTAGAGTCCAGATTAGAGTGGTGCTGGAAAAGCACAGCAGGTCAGGCAGCATCCGAGGAGCAAGAAAATCGACGTTTCGGGCAAAAGCCCTTCATCAGAAATGCTGGGCTAACTGACCTCCTTCTGAGTTGTATCATCGTATGATTCCCTATGAAGTCATGAAAATACCACCAGGAGGAAAAGCCATCTCATCTTTCGGACAGTAAGCAACCTGGCTCAGTGGTTAGCACTGCTGCCTCACAGCACCAGAGACCCAGGTTCATTTCCCGCTTCAGGCAACTGTCTATATGGAGTTTGCACCTTCTCTCCGCGTCTGCGTGGGTTTCCTCCGGGTGCTCTGGTTTTCTCCCACAGACCAAAAATGTGCAGGTTAGGCGAATTGGCCATGCTAAATTGCCCGTAGTGTTAGGTGAAGGGATAAATGCAGGGGAATGGGTCTGGGTGGGTTGCTCTTCGGAGGGTCGGTGTGGACTAGTTGGGCCAAAGGGCCTGTTTCCACACTGTAAGTAATCTAATTCTATTGAACCTGTAGGATCCTTGGGGATATGTTTGACTTCCACTTGCTAATTACCCAGTTACGTGATTCAGATCATGAGCTTGGTGTGCGGGAAATCACAGATCAAGAACTGCACATGGCCCACCCAAAGGTTTCAGATCAGAAGTTTCTAAATTATATGGTTCAATTAAATTTAAGGTAGGAAAGCACCCTGGGATTTTTTTCAATGGATTTCAGTCAATGATTCTCTGGGGAGAGAGACTTTTATTTTAGCTTGCTATGCAAAGTTGAAGGGGGAAGGAGAATTGTCTCTTGCACTTGAGAAGGTAGTGGTGAGCTGCCTTCTTGAACTACTGCAGTCTGTGTAGTGTCGGTACACAATTCCGTTGGGGAGGGAGTTTTAGGATTTTGACACAGCAACACTGGAGGAACAGTGATATATTTCCAAATCAGGATAGTGCATAGTTGCATGTTGTGGTGTTCTCATGTATCAGTTGTACTGGTTTTTCAAGGCAATGGAGATTGTGAACTTTGAATGTAATGTTAATGTAACAAAAATACTGCATTTCTGACAATGTTTTATTATTTAGTGGATGCGGTCTTGGTAACCACTAGAATAAAGCCTAGCTTCTTTGTCACTGTTTCAGGTAGTGAAAAGGAATATATATATTGACATCTCAGGGTAAGGCAGAGATTTTGATTGTTGCCTTTCTTTGGAAACTCATCTAACAGTCCACTCAAAGTATTCACGCTGGACCACTGAGTCAAACCACCCCAAACAATTCAAATATGCTCATTGCTCGTGTAAATTTCATAATCTCCAGAGAAAAGGTAGGAGTATCTGACAGCACATAGCAATCCTACAAATAGTTGCAGTGATTCTGTCAGTGGATTTTTAAACAACAAAAAAAGTTGTGATTTCGCTTCTTGATTTCTCCCTACTCCCAATCAAATGTGAATACGTGAACTCACACGCATGTATCCTATGATGATACACTCTGAAGACCCAGCACTGATTATGAATGTAGACCTGCAGGATACTATTACAATTCCCGCATTTGAAGACATATTCCAAAAATAATTTGACGGGGTCGGGGGTTGCAAACAAAACAAAAGCAATTGGCCAATGTGTCCGCATTTTAAAACGCTGCATCTCAATTCAATGGCACGTGCTTTATAAACGACAGGTTTGCAGGTCTAGAATTTCTCTCACCTCTGCACACCTCACCTGGCAACAAACTTCAGGACCTTAGTCTTTGTGTCAAATTATTTTTTAATTCATTTTTGGGACATGGGGGGTGACTGGTTGGGCCAGCATTTATCGCGCATCCCTAATTGCCCTTGTGAAGGTGGTGGTGAGCTGCTGCAGTCCCTGTGCTGTCAGTTGACCCACAATAGAATGAGGATGTGAGTTCCAAGATTTTAACCCAGTGACTGTGAGGGGTAAGAGAGAAATACATGTCCCACCAACAGGTGCACCAAGGTTCTTCAGACAGAACCTTCCAAACGATGACGACGCCCCACAGCAGGAAAAGGGTGGCGCCTTCAGTGTCACTCGGTTAAAATCTTGGAACTCAAATCTTCATACTATTGTGGATCTACTGACAGCACAGGGACTGTAGCAGCTCACCACCACCTTCACAAGGGCAATTAGGGATGGGCGATAAATGCTGGCCCAGCCAGTCACCCCTATGTCCCAAAACTGAATTCAAAAATAATTTTAAACAAAGACTGAGGCCCTGAAGTTTGTTGCCAGGTGAGGTCTGAAAGAAATCCTAGACCTACAAAGCTGACCTTTCTAAATGGCCTAGGAGAAAGTGAGGACTGCAGATGCTATCGTACCAGGTTTGAAAAATGTGGTGCTGGAAAAACACAGCAGGCCAGGCAGCATTCAAGGAGCAGGAGAATCGACGTTTCGGGAATAAGCTCCTCATCAGGAATGAGGACCATACCTGGAACAAAGGAAAATGGTCGTAGTTGCTGGAGGTCAGTAATCTCAGCTCCACAACGTCTCTGCAGGAGCTCCTCAGGGGCCCAACCATCTTCAGCTGCTTCATCAATGACCTTCCCTCCATCATAAGTTGAGAAGTGAAGATATTCACTGATGGTTGCACAATATTCAGTACCATTCATGACTCCTCAGAAACTGAAGCAGCCCATGTCCATACACAGCAATACCTGGACAACAACTGATATGCAGCAAGCAACATTGTGTCACACCAATGCCAGTCAATGGCCATCGGACAAGAGCGAATCTAACCATCTCCCCTTGATGATCAATGGCATCACAATCACTGAATCCCCTACTTTCAACATTCTGAGGCTTACCATTGATCAGAAACTGAAATGGATTAGCCACCTAAATACTTTAGCTATAACAGCAGGTCAGAGGTTAAGGAGTCTATAGCATGTAATTCAATTCCTCACTCCCCAAAGGCAGTCCGCTGTCTGCAAGGCATAAGCCAGGGTTTAATAGAATACTCTCCACTTGCCTTGCTCAGTGCAGCTCCAACTACAATCAGGAAACAATCAAGGACAAAGCATCCTGCTGTATTGGCACCTCACTCCCATTTTCAATACTCACAGCCTCTGTTACTAATGCACAGTGGCAGCAGCATATACCTACTATCTATAAAATAGACTACAATAACTCATGAAGGCTCCTATGACCTTGTGGCATCTTTCAAACCTGTGGCCTCTTCCAATTGAAAGGACAGAGACAGATGAAGAACACCACCACTGCAAGTTCCTTTCCAAGCCACACATTACTTGATTTCGCTGACTTGGAACTGCATTGCCATTCCTTCACGATCATTGCATCTGATTTCATTGGAGGCAGCTGATCATTTAAGTCATCAGTTACCTCCAGGAACCACTTTTGCAAACTAAGGACCACTGCCCAATCCTTCCCGCAGAAAAACTGAGAGATCCCGGAACATAGGACTCCTGACTTCTTCCATCATTTTCACCATGGCAAGCAGAGGCTGGGGTTAGCCATTAGGGAAAGGGTCAGCAGTGGGGGTATCATGCCACACCCCTGAATTTAGCACTATAGCAGCCTAAGCTGGTCAGGACAGGTAAGCACTGTTGCATATTCTCCTACATCCTCCTGTAGTCATCACACCACAAACAGCCTTGTCAAGCCTATTCAATCACATCACTCCTCATCTCCACTTACCTGCACATTCATCCATCCATTCATTCTGTACGCTTTCTCATTAATCACAGTCTATCCACACCACGCTCCCACTCACCCTGATCCTTATGCAATGTCAGGTCTCTCTCACTGTAAATCACCCTCTTCAATGAATGCGGCCTAACAGCTGAACATACGTCATTATGTCTATACATCTCTCCTCTCCTTCCTGATGACACAATTATATATCACTGTACTCGGTCAGATTGATTTAATTGCAACAATGAATGCAATCTGATCATCTTCATCATGGGGTTTAACTTCTGGCATATTTTTATTTTGCCAGGACTAATTCATGTCTTGCCTGTCTTGCAGAGTCTTCACACATGCATCAGAATTCAATGGAGATCATCAACAACAATTCTCCAGGGCAGCAGAGTCCTCTTGATTGTGGCATCGTGACAAGATCCATTCAGACTATGCACCAGTTCAGACACACACACATCAGCAGGCACACATGGGTAGGTTTTTCCTTTGCAACTCACACTGCTCAAACGAGGGAGAGCTCACACTGGGGTCAGGGTCAGCGGTGGAGAATTGGTGTCAAAGGGCACAGCCCTGTCCACATTCTGCCCAATTGGTCACAATGCTGTGCCTTAATAATGAGAGGCATCATTCAGCATCAACAGCCTGATGTGCAATGCGCAGCCAAGCATTCAAAGTGGGATTAGCACAGATTGCTAAGAAGGAGATTGGAGGAGTTCACCTCAAGTATGAAGGCAGGCAATAGAAACATAGAAAGTAGGTGCTGGAATAGGCTATTCGGCCCTTCAAACCTGCACCACCATTCATTATGATCATGGCTGATCATCCAATCTCAAGTATCCCATTCCCACTGCCCCCCCATATCCCTTGATTCCCTTTAGCCGCAAGGGCCACGTCCAGCTCTCTCTTGAATATATCTAATGAACTGGCCCCAACAGCTTTCTGTGAGAGAGAATTCCACAAGTTCACATCTCTCTAAGTGAAGAAATTCTTCCTCAGCTCATTCCTAAGTGGCTTATCCCTTATTCTTAGACTGTGACCCCCTAGTTCTGAATTTCCCCATCACTGGGAACATGCTTCCCGCATCTAGCCTGTCAAGTCCCATCAGGATTTTACATGTTTCTATGAGACCTTCCCTCATTCTTCTACATTCCAGTGCTGTTGCAAGTCACTGTGAGCTGTCATAGGTATAAAACTGAGTTCATGCATACACTCAACATCACTGTGCACATACCGGATGCCAATATATCAGTCACGTTAAGTTAGGTGGCAGATACCTTCATTGTGACCTTACAGAACTGCACTGGTCTAAAGCAAGTGTTCTCCAGTGCAAACATAGGATTCTTTTACACCTATAAAGCCTTAGGGTCTTTAGTTGGTGACTGTGTTTGACTGACAGTTCAGTCTGTTATGAAGATGAGAGAATCCTTTACAATCCTTGCGGAGGTTCTACTAGTTGACATATTTAGGCACATGGTAATTGCATTAATAAATCTGAAGCAACCTGGAATACTTGCTGATTCCATGTAAAAACTGAGCAAACCAACACAGATTTGCCTCATAGAAAACTGCAGTTACCAACGTCGCATAGGCTTTGGACATCACCTCGGGTCTGCTGTTCTTCAGCCTATTGACTCGTTAACTCCTTTAGAAAATGGTTCAGATGGCATCTTCAACACAGCAAAATGTATGAAAATACTTCCCATTGGCATTAACAAACAAAAGAGGAAATTTACAAGAGTGGTACCAGGGATGAGGAACTCTAGTTATGAGGACTGATTGGAGAAATTGGAACAGCTTTTCTTGAAGAGGAGACAGCTGAGAGGAGATGTAATAGAAGGTTTCAAAACCATGAGGGGGCTGGACAGAGTAGATAGGGAGAAACTGTTCCTGCTGGTGAATGAATTGAGAAACAAAAGATGCAGTTTTAAAGCTTTATTTTTCAAAAGAAGCAAAATGTGAGATGGGAAAATAAAAATTTCACAGAGCTTCCAAGTTAGAGCCTAAAATGCACTGCTTCGGAGTGCGGAGGAAGCAGGTCCAACTGAGGCATTCAAAAGGGCATTCGATGATTATTTAACAGAAACACGATGCAGCATTCTGGGAACAAGGCGACAAATTGGCACAAAGTCAAAACACTCTGAGATCCAGTGCAAACACAACAGACTCAATCACCTACTTCTGAATTCTAATAATTCTGTGATTCAATGAAAATTCTGACACTGAGCTACATGCAGGGAGTTTTGGGCTTGTGACCAAATGTTTTGTCAAAGAGGTAAGTTTTAAGGAGCACCGTATGGAGCTAGAGGGAAGAGCAAGGTTTAGGAAGTGTACTCTGGAGGACATTGGTAACTGAAGGCTGGAGAGATGGAAATTGGCCAAGGGCAAAAGGTTTGAACTGGAGGAGCACTGAGATCTTGTGCTGTTGAAGCAACTGCACAGGAACCACTTTTATGAACCAAGAGGGATGACTATAGTAATACTCCATACAATAGCAGCATCTAGAATAAGTATTTGACCAACCTACCTTTGTTCAATCTCAGGCAATGCCTTTTGCCTTTCTTTGAAGTTCATCATCATATAATCACTGTAGTGTGGAAACAGGCCATTTGGCCCAACAAGTCCACACCGATCCTTCAAAGAGTAATCCAACCAGACTGATTCCCCCACCTATTGCTCTACTTTTCCCCTAACTAATGCACCTAACCTGCACATTTCTGAACACTATGGGCAACTGAGCATGGCCAATTCACCTAACCTGCCCATCTTTGGAGTGTGGGAGGAAACCGGAGTACCCGGAGGAAACCTACATAGACACAGAGAGGATGTGCAAACTCCACACAAACAGTCGCCCAAGGCTGGAATCGAACCCAGGTCCCTCGCGCTGTGATTCAGCACTGCTAACCACTGAGTCACTGTGCAGTTTATAAGTTGTTCCGAAAATCAGTCATGAACAAAGGAGCTATATGTTGTATTTTAAGGAACCTAACTGTGATTAAAATCAGATATATACTTGCTCACATTCATCTCAGTTATCCAACTCATCAGCTGTGATCATATGCCATGCACTATACCTTACAGTGTAAAAGCAAGGCTTCAAATATTCCATTCATGGACTGTCAACTTGCACATTCATGTAGTTTTCTATCAGTGGGAGTCTGCTGGGGGAATATGAGCAGCCAGGGGCTAAATTAAAAAGCAGAAGCAAAAAAGGAAAGAATCTCCAGATTATTACATGAGCTGCAACCAAATTGGCACAGCATCAACAAGATTAAAGAAGTAAAACGTGTGGCTCAAAGATTGATGCAGGAGAAACAGGTTCAAATTCATAACTTGGAATATTAGCACCATACTGGGGAAGTGGGAAGCTGTTCCAATAGGACAGGCTCCACCTGAACCATGCTGGGACCAGAGTCCTGGTGAATTGCATTATTACGGCTGTTGAAATAGCTTTAAACTAAATAGTGGGATGGTGGGTTCAATTGCGCAGAAAATTATTAAATCAAAGTTAAAGAAGCAGGTAGGATTACAGGTTAATGAGGGGATTGATTGTGACCAAAAAATAGAGGAAGGGACAGATTGTGTGAATGTCATATTGTACCAAAGAACCATAGGAGTATCAGGAAATTTGATATCAGAAGAAACTTAAAGATGTTGTCTCCTAATGCACAAAGCACTCAGAATAAGTTAGATGAACTGATGGTGCAAATCAAGGTGAATGAATATGATCTCATAGTCATTATGGAAACATGGTTACAAGGAAATCAAAATTGGGAACTTTTAAGTTCAGGCATATTTGGCCTTCTCGAGAGACAGGAGAGATGAAAAAGTGGTGAGGAAGCACTGTTAATAAGAAATGAAATGAGGACAGTTGTGAGAGATTACCTAAACTTGAATAATATACAGTACACTTGGGCAGAGGCAATAAACAGCACAGAAAAGAAGATGTTGGTAAGAGTAGGGTACCGACCTTCCCAAACAGTAGCCATGCCATGGGAGAGGATGTAATTCAACAAATAATATGAGCAATACAAAGAATAGAGCAATAATTATGGGCAATTTCAATCTTCATGTTGATTGTGTCAATCAAATTGGAAAGTGTAGCTATGACAATGTGTTCATAGAGTGTATTAAGGATAGTTTCCTATAGTAATACTGTATATCATAGAACTAGGCAGCAGCCTATCTTGGATCTGAGTAATAAGACAAATTTAATAAATGACCTCCGAGTAAAAGATTCCCTAGGAAGCAGTGATCATTACATGATGGAATTTAACATTCAGTTTGAGAGTGAGAAAGTTGAGTTGGGAACAACTGTGTTTAACTAAAATAAAGGGCATTACAATGAAATGAGGTTAGAGTTAGCTAAAGTGAGCTGGACAGATTAGCAGTAATGTCAGTAAACAAGCAATGGTATACACCTAAAGAGGTAATTCATGATTCTCAGCAAAAATACATCCCAGTAAGGAGGAAAGATTCTAAGAGAGGAATAAACCAACCATGGCAAAGCAAATAAGTTAAGGAGAATATTAAGTTGAAACAGAAAGCAGATAAGGAGCCAACGTCAGTGGAAGCCCCAAAGACTCCAGAAAAGGAGGACTGAAATGATAACAAAGGAAAGAGAAAATAAACTATGAGAAAATTAGCGAGAAATATAAAAACTGATAATACAGGCTTCTTTAAATATATAAAAAGGAAGAGAGAGGCCTCTGAGAAAATGAATCTAGGGAGACAGTTTTGGACAACAAGGAAATAGCAAAGGAGTTAAATAGATATTGTGTATCAGTCGTTACAGTGAAAGGTTCTTCAAACATTGCATTAATACTAAAGAAACCAGGAAAGGAATTAAGTACTATCACCATCACAAGAGAAATATTATTAGATGATGCTAGGGGGCTAAAGACAGTCTTTTGGCTCTAATAGATCGCAATCTAGAATCCTAAAAGAGGTAGCAACAGATATAGCGGATGCATTCATTGGAGTTTTCCAAAAATTATTGGATTATGGATAAGCGCCAGAGGATTGGAAAGCTGATAGTGTGAAATTCCTATTCTAAAATGGAGGGAGGCAAAAAGAAGGTAACTATGGGCTGATTAACCTAACATCTATTGTGGGCAAAGTATTGCAATCAATTCTTAAGGAAGTAATAGCAGTACATTTAGAAAATCATAATATAATCAAGCAGAGCTAGCATGGCTTCATGGAAGGAAAATTATGTCTTACTAATTTATTAGAGATTTTTGAGGAAGTTTCAACCAAAGTGGATAGAGGGGAACAAGTAGATGTGTTATATTTGTACTTCCAAGGTATGCGACAAGGTAGCTCACAAAATGTTAAGTGAGCTTAGAGGCCATGGTGTTGGACGTAGTATATTGGCATAGACAGAGATTTGGCTCATGAGTGGAAAACAGTAGGAATAAGAGATTCTTTTTCAGGTTGGTGACCTGTGGAGTTCCACAGAAATCAGTGCTGGAACCAACTGTTTGCAATATATAGAGTCATAGAGTCATAGAGATTCACAGCATGGAAACAAACCCTTCTGTCCAACCCTGCCGACCAGATATCCCAACCCAATCTAGTCCCACCTGCCAGCACTCAGCCCATATCCCTCCATACCCTTCCTATTCATATACCCATCCAAATGCCTCTTAAATGTTACAATTGTACCAGCCTCCATCACATCCTCTGGCAGCTCATTCCATACACATACCACCCTCTGCGTGAAAAAGTTGCCCCTTAGGTTTCTTTTATATCTTTCCCCTCTCACCCTAAACCTATGCCCTCTAGTTCTGGACTCCCCGACCCCAGGGAAAAAACTTTGTCTATTTATCCTATCATGCCCCTCATAATTTTGTAAACCTCCATAAGGTCACCCCTCAGCCTGTTCAGCCTCTCCCTGTAACTCTAATCCTCCAACCCTGGCAACATCCTTGTAAATCTTTTCTGAACCCTTTCAAGTTTCACAACATCTTTCCGATAGGAAGGAGACCAGAATTGCATGTAATATTCCAAATGTCCTGTACAGCCGCAATATGACCTCCCAACTATTAATGACTTGGAGGCAGCAAGTGAATGTATTGTAGCCAAATTTGTACACAACACAAAAACAGATGGAAAGCCAGGTTGTGAGAGGGAGACAAAGAGTTTAGAGAGAGATATTGATAGGTTATGTAAGTGGGCAAACACGTTGGCAAATGAAATATAAAGTGGGGAATTGCCAAGTTGTTCATTTTGAAGGAAGAACAAATGTACAGAACATTATTTAAATGGCGAAAAACTGCAGAAAATTGCAATGCAAAATGACTTGGAGGCACTTGTGCATAAAACACAGAAAGTTAGCACATAGTTGAGGTAGGTTATCAAGAAGGCAAATAGACTGTTGGCCCCTATTTCAAGGGGGTTGGAGAGTGAGGATAGGGAACTCTTAATGCAACTGAACAAGGTGGTGGTGAAGCCACATCTGGAGTATATGAGCCGTTTTAGGTTCCTTATTTAAGAAAATATTTAATTGGAGGCAGTTCAGAGAATTTTCACTAGGAAGATCCCTGGTATGGAGGGATTGTCTTGTGAGCAAAGGTTAAACAGTTTGGGCCTCTACTCATGGTGTTTAGAAGAATGAGAAGTGATCTCATTGAAACAAGGATTCTGAAGGGACTTTACAGGTAAATGCTGAGATGATGTTTTGCCTCATGGGAGAGTCTAAGACCAGAGGGCCAAGTCTCAGAATGAAAGGGTGCCAATTTAAGATTGAAATGAGGAGGAATTTCTACTCTCAGAAGGTTGCAAGTCTCTGAAGCTCCATGCCACAGAGAGCTATGGGATATACTCCTTGTTTCTCGATTAAAGGTGCTGGAAAAGCACAGCAGTCCAGGCGGCATCGGAGGAGCAGTACAATCAACATTTTGGGCAAAAGCCCTTCATCAGAATCTGGTTTCCAGCATCTGCAGTCATTGTTTTTACCTAGTTGGTATACTCCTTGTGTATGTTTTAGGCTGAGATAGATAAATACTTGGTCAGGAGAGGAATCAAGGGTTACAGGGCAAAGGGCAGGAAAGTGGATGTGTGAATGTCAGATCAGCCATGATCCTACTAAATGGCAGAACAGGATTGGGGGCCGAATGGTCCAGGTCCTGCTCCTATTTCTTGTGATCTTATGATGTTAAATACTTTCTAAAGCTCTGTTCAGATCAGTATACTAACCTTGTCTGCATTCCATCAATCTTTCACAATGACACATAAAATAGTTCAGAGAGTCATTAAGATCTCTGTCATTAATGTTGGATCTTAAATGGACTTCACTAACTTATCTGAAGATCATTCATAATTTGAGAAAGGAACCACATCTAGCCTGTTGTGTTGAAACAGCTATTGCCCAACAGAAACACATAATGGTTTTCTCTGAACACATTCTCTATTTCAACTCAATACATTCTTATCTGACTGTGTAAATTACTGCCATATATATCTTAAAAAGTTTTTCCTTTATTTTTCTGTCTTACTTCACAACCCTGCAATCTAACAGAGTGTTAATCAAGTTCTGCCCAAGATGTTTGCTATTATTGTCAGTCGAGAGCACCTGCTAACCCTTGCGTTAGTTTCAATTCTGCTGCTGCTTATTTTGGCATTCATAACTTACTATGTGTAAAGGATCTGAATTTCCATTCCCACAACGAAAAAAAAACACAATTTGGACATTTTCAGCGTTGGGGGAGGGTTAGCACAATGGTGTGAGGTAATAGCAGATCAAGTAAGGTATTGATCCACTGATGCTCAGAACTCTTGGTTGAGATTTTTTTTTTCTGACATGGATGGGGAAAGCTTATGCAGCCAAAGAAACAATGCAGCCAACTCCTTCCATAGATCACATACAGAACTCTGCTAAGGTCGTCTCTGTCCTACCGACTTCATCATATGTGGGAAAGTGTTTAATACTGGTTTCTGATGACCAATGGTAGTCAAAGCAAAATACTTTTACATCCTGTATTTTTCCTGTTCAAACCTGGACAGTTGCTTTTCACAGATGATCCACAATATTCGCTCTACCTCATAACCCAATAACAAAGAAACCATTCCAAAACCTGAGAATGTTAGGATGTAGAGAAAGGTTATTTGATGCATGATGTTTTGCACCTGCTCCAAGAATCCTTTATTCTATATCCTAAATTCAGCTCTCTCCCTGTATATTTTAACATTTCCCTTCTTCAATCAATCTTCTAAGTCCCTTTTCAAACATTTCCCTTTACAAAGTGGCTTTCCATCACCAGTTTGCAACAGAGAATTCCACATCCTGGCCAGCATCCTGTAGCTTGAATAATTTTGACAACCTCTGCCATGTACTTCTTATTCTCTCAGCACTCATTAAAAAGCTGTAGATTCTCAAGGTCATCCTCATAATTGTAATCAGACACCTTAGTGTAATAAAATACTAACATACCATAACATTCTTCATCAATGTGATGTAATTTATACAGCAGTTTAATAAGCAATGATTGTAGTACACCTCCTGCATTTGGAATCACATTCATCATGAACTAGAAGCTATGTCTACACATTTTCCCACTCAACCAGCTTTTTAGAATCCCACCATCTTGGATTGCTACACCATACAATATTTCTCTCCAGAAGATGAGGATCACATTATGTATGCATTGGATTAAGATTTACACTTAGCTACAAAAGTTAAATACTAAGGATAGTGACCAAGGTTGACAATGATACAATTACAGTGGTAAATGTCCCTTTCTTTAAAAAATCCCATTCAATTGCAGACAGTACAGCTAGAATCCATTTACCAACATTGAAACACATTCACCATTCACTCTATTCTCATTCCACTCGAGACCATCATTTCTTTCCACATTTCCTGGCTCAGTTTTTCTTCCCCTCTCTGATCTTTCAATTAAAAACTTAACTATGTTCCATTAGCCTTCAATGCAGAAAGTCTGGAATGCAGAATGCAGGTAATGCGCACATAAGAAAAATGAATATTGATGCTTTCTCTGGCAATCCTGTCTCAAGGTTGAATAAGTCACAGGAAGCAGTCATTTACAAAATCCAAACATTGGTTTTCTGGTCTAATTAACACTTTAATACTCAAAGGAACCCAAACGCATGAGCCATCGACAGAAAACTAAACACTGGAAATCCAGATAGCCATCTTCTACTTTCTACTGACTTAGTTTTACATTTATCCTGCATGAAATGGAGAAGGATTTGTTTGTATAGCCCCACTCTGAGCAGCACCAAGCAGATGTAAATCAGGACAAATGTAATGATAGAATGAGACAAAAAAAAACTCAAAGAACTACAGAAATCAGTAACAAAAATAGAAAATGCTGCAAAAACTCAACAAAAACCGAAAAGAAGAGTCACTGGGCCCAAAATGATGACTGTGGTTTCTCTCTACAGATACTTCTAGACCTGCTGCGTTTCTCCAGCGATTTCTAAATTAATGAGACATGCTGTCCAGAAAGTGGCCTATGTTGCTGCCTAACCCCACGGATTCGATGTTCCTCTGTACAGCATTGCTAAATGTTACCCTTTAATGTATCAATTTATATTTATGCAAAGAGAGCTTGCTCTGTATCTATTCCTCAGTGATAATATCATGGAATCTGACATACTTCTTAACCTACCAATAAACCTGCAATGCACCTTGCTTTTGTGTCTTTTCTAAGAGAATTCCCAAAAATGTGCTTAATACCTAAGGCACACGCTTCTCCAATGGTCTTTATCTCACGTCATGTCTGGATATTCTGGAGACTGACAGAAGCTGATTGCAACGATGAATTAGAAAATGAAGAATCGGTGTATCATACAACTTCCAGCATTTTAGGAAGGAAAACAAACTGATCCTGTCAGAATTAAGGATTCTTAGTAAATAATATTTTGGAGATAATAAAGAATTCTTATGGAGTTAGCTGGCACACATTGATTTTTCTCTCTTTAGAAAGGCATAAGCAATTCTAAGTAGCCAGGTTGGAAAGGTTCAAACAAATGATTGACATAATGTGAACTAACAGCCCCTGGGGGAAATAAAATATACTAACATGTCCTCATCGGGAACATAGCTTCTTCAGATGGAAGGTGTACCCAGAAATATGGAGGATCACCAAAGGATCCATCACAAATGACTAAGTTCAGTATCCTGTGTGCCAACTATCTGTTCAACTTCAGGTATCAGTGAATCGCCCTCAACTGTCCAGTTGACTGATGCATCATATTGAAACTTATGTTCTATGCTAAACTTAATAAACAACCTTGAAATTACATAGAAAGTCAACTATTACCTCAGGTATTCCCTCAAAATCTTACAAGCCTTTGTGATTTCATCCAGTAAATTAGATTAGATTAGATTAGATTAGATTACTTACAGTGTGGAAACAGGCCCTTCGGCCCAACAAGTCCACACACTGCCCCGCCGAAGCGCAACCCACCCATATCCCTACATTTACCCCTTACCTAACACTACGGGCAATTTAGCATGGCCAATTCACCTGACCTGCACATCTTTGGACTGTGGGAGGAAACTGGAGCACCCGGAGGAAACCCACGCAGACACGGGGAGAACGTGCAAACTCCACACAGTCAGTCGCCCGAGGCGGGAATTGAACCCGGATCTCTGGCGCTGTGAGGCAGCAGTGCTAACCTTAAATTGTTTCTTCAAAATGAATAAAGCATTTATTATTTCTTTTTTCTGACTCTAACTGCAGTAACATCTATTAAATACCATTTAATTAACAGTCAATGGATGTCTATACGTTGAATTCTGTTGCACATAAATTAATCAATCTGTACATTGCATTGGACTTATTTACAGTGGTTATTTCAGTCTAATACTCAGAGATGCAAGAACATTGCTCCTGGGCTACAGTTACCTCTTTTACGAGAGTTGCCTCAAACTCTTGGAGCTGTTGCTGGAAGCCAAAGTTTGGACTGACAAACGATCGGGCAGCCTTCACCGCAGACAAGCACTCTTCCCAGCCATAGTCAGTTACAGTCATCAGATAAGCCACCACTACTGTTGTGCTGCGTGAAACTCCCGCTAAACTGTGCCGAGGAAGGCAGAGGGAGGGACAAAAGAGAAGACATTTAATAACACACTTTACAGCATGATTCCTTGAAGAAAGCAGAAACAGATGTGGATTCATTTACGAATTTGATATTGCTAAGATGCTGTACCTACCAGTGAACAATGCACCCTCCTTTTTCCATTCGACATTCATGGATAAACTTAATGCACTCCTTAAAGTATTGGATCCTAGGAGACACAAGAGAATGATTTACATTGAACGTTTAAAATATTTTTAAATACAGTTCATAGACAAAAATACAAGCCAAGCACGTAAATATGTAGTCCATTTCCGCCAAGAGTCTTCTCCCTCTGTTTCCTATCATCATGAGATTATCTTAATGTGACATTCTTTTAGCAGCAACACTGGCTTTTCATTAGTGGTGTAAAACACACTTCCTCACATTGAGCTTCAGACTCAGTTTTCAAATTAATTTTGAACAATTTCACAAAAATTGTAATTCTGTCACATACAAAACCAACATCTCTCAAGGGTAACCTATGAACAGAAGAAAACATAATGAGTTTGCTTTGCGTTTTGAGCAGAAAAAGGAACAGCACATACCTGCAAGTACAGCAGGCAGTGGCAAAGGCAAGTGGTATTTTGACCTTCATAGAAAGAGAATTCAAGTACAAGACCAGGGATGTCTTGCTGCAATTGTAAAGAGCCTTGGTGAGATGACAGCTGGAGCACTGTTTAAAGTTTTGGTCTTATGTGAGGAAAGCATTTCTGACTATGGAGGACATGCAACGAAGGTTTACAAGACTGATGCCTGGAATGGCAGGATTAATGTATGAAGAAAGACTGAATCAGTTAGGTCTATATTCACTGGAGGTTAGAAGAATAAGGGGAATCTCATTGAAACCAAGAAAATTCTAACAGTACTGGCTATGGTTAAATGCAAGCAGGATGTTTCCAATGATTGGGGAATTCAGAGCCAGGGTCATAGTTTAAGGATAAGGAGTAAGCCATTGAGGACTGAGATGAGGAGAATGTTCTTCACCGAGAGAGTGGTGAGCCTGTGGAATTCACTGTCACAAAAACTTAGCTGATGCCAAAACATTGAATGTTTTCAAGAAGGAGTTAGATATAGTTCTTGGGTATATCAAAGGGTATTGGGTAGAAGTGGGAACAGAGTACTGAGTTGAATGAGCAGCCATGATCATAATTGATCAAAAAGGCACAAATGGCTTAATGGCCTATTCCTGTTCCTATTTTCTATGCTACTATGAATATGCAAAGCATCTTGAGTTCATGTTCCCAACTGTACTATCTGGGCTAATAGACAATTCACAACACAGTGTGTTTTTGATTCCTAAACCCCAGGGTATGAGGAAGGCATTTTGCCGTGATACAACAGTAACTAGTCACATTATCATTTACTGGTTATCAGTTCTGCTTCACCCCGCCATGGGGCTCAGCAATTGTTCCTTCTGTGGTCTCATTGTCAAAATATCCTGGTTCAGTTCTGTACACAAAAGGAAGGATGGCAAGGCATCTGAGAGAGAGTGGAGGGGGAGGGGGGATGGATGAAGGATTTCATTTCCAAGGAGAGAATGGAGAAGCTTGAGCTGTTCACCGTAGAGAAGAGAGAGTTGAGAGGACATCAGATGGAGGCATCCAAAATCATTAGAATCTATTGAACTGCTGCAGAGAAATTGCTCATATCGACGGAACAGTTAAGAAGCAGAGGATTCTAGATGACTGTAAGGTGACAGGTAAAATAAAATGGCAACATGAGGAAAAACCTGTTTACCGAGCAAGTGGTTAGGATCTGGAATGCTTACCGGCTGGTCATTATGATGCAGGCATATTCAATTGTGGTTTTAAAAAGGAATTTGGATAAGCATCTGAAGATGAAAAGAAAAGTTGCAGGACTACTGGGACAAGTTGGATTGGAATATGAATTCCTCTTTAAAAAAGTGCCAGAAGAAACACGAGGGGACAAATGGCCTCCTGCTGTGTTCTAACTGTTCGCTGATTCCATGTTAAAATTAGTTACAGAAAATAAACAGCTTTTATTTCATATTAAGAACATAATTCCTTTCAGGAAATATGATGCTAACAAAAATATTTACTGAAAACCATGAATCAAATAATTTGTGCAATCCACTGACAAGAGCTCTTAAAAGATCTAAGCATAGACAGTACAGCTAGCAATAAGAACACAAGATATTTTGTACATTCATGTGGCATTCCTTTTCCCATTCAAAACAATATACAAATGAACTAAGTTTTCTGCTGCTGTTAGCCTACCCTTTTAGAGAAATTAGGTTCGTGCTCTGGAAAATTATTCATTTTGGGGAATTGTCCAACTTTTCTGAATGAATTTATACTTACAATAAATCCTCTCAGTCTATGAATAAAAAGTACTGTACTGGTGACATTAATGTAAGAAAGCATTTGTAACAGAATTTATCTTCTTCCTCAACTGCCAAGTCTGTCCTCCTCACTTCTACCATCCCCGTCTCTAGAAGTAATTTTGGTTTAGGTTGAGTTTATGTTTTAACTAGTTTAGACACAGATATCCCTCTTCCTTTAGGAAGTGTCTCTGCCTTTGGAAAATAGCCTCCAAGAATGGTCTTACATACTGCCCACCTCTGTGGGGTGAGTTGATGAACTTTGATCCAAGTCCACGCTGAGGAAGGCATTCTAGAGGCTGGAATGTGCCAAGGGGCCACTATACACTCGTTCCTCACAATTTCCCTCGACACAATGCTTGGCTTCAGAGTTGTCTACACATTGCCAGGGACATTTCAGCCCAGAGACTCCTACTGCACAGGAGCAATCCATTCTTTCCAGTGTGCTAATACTAGCTCTTTTACTGAACTACCTAATTATTCTCAATGCCCTCATGTTTCACAGTAGCTTTGCAATTTTCTCTACTTAAAGGATTTATCCAGACCAGCTTTAAAACTATTTCCATTACCCTTTCAGGCAGGTGTATTCCAGATCATGATGGGTCAACAACACAAATCTCCCAATCTCCCCTCTAGCTCTTATGCTATTTAGCTTCTTAGTATTTAAGTAGTGGGGATCTGCCACTTGTTTTGCTAAAAGCTGAATTAAACACTGACTCACTTAGTCTCTCAACAGTTTCCCTTTTTGAAATTGTGTATCGCTCACCATCAAATCCCAAAAGTAACAATTTGATTTTGTGCATAAATCACTCTCCTCTTTGAACTGAGAACTGACAAGCAACAACTCACATTCTGTAGCTAAAGAGGTTGCCTCACCATTTCCTGATGCATTACTAAATGACATTACATACTCCTTTAGTTCTCACTTTAAGAATTCCTCGTTTCTTTCTCATTCAGAGGCATGTCTTTTTAACCTTAAAAAGGTTTCTCTTTTAGGCACCAGCTCAGACCAGATGCCCAGTACAGTGACTGCAATGTACTGAAGGGTCACAGGGATGACATATTTAAAGATTCAGAAGCAATGCACTTCCAAGCACATGTAAAGCAAACAAATCAGCTCCAGTGGGAATTGCTCCGTCATAGGAAAAATGTAACACCTCTTGGTTGGGATGGTGGGAGGACGGCACCAAAGAATCGGAGGATGGAGAAACACTAGCATATTAGATTAGATTCCCTACAGTATGGAAACAGGCCATTTGGCCCAACATGTCCACACCGACCCTCCCAAAACCACCCAGAGCCATTCCTCTACCTTATATTTACCCCTGCATAATGTACCTAACACTATGGGCAATTTAACATGGCTATTCACCTTACCTGCACATTTTATTTGGATTGTGGGAGGAAACCAGAACATCTGGATGAAACCACGCAGACACGGGGAGAACGTACAAACTTCACACAGTCGCCAGAGACAGGTATTTGAACCCAGTTCCCAGGCATTGTGAGGCAGCAGAGCTAACCACTGAGCCACCATGCCACCCCAAGTATCAGCTCCACTAGTACCCATCTATTTTTCAGGCCCTGTGCTAGACATATGTCCTGGCCAGAGATAAGAGGCCTGCTCTATGTTAGCTAGCTAACAAGCAGCTAAGGAATCTTTCTTCATAAGACAGCAATAGGGTGATCAAATGCAAAGTATTGCATTTTGGTGAACAAACAAGGGCAGGACTTATACAATTAAAAGTAGGGCATTGTTAGTGTTGTAGAATAGAGAGACCTAAAGGTTCAGGTACATAATTCTTTGAAGCTGCATCACATATAGACAGAGTGGTTAAGAAGGCATTTAGCATGCTTGCCCTCATTGTTCAGATCTTTGAGTAAAAGAGTTGGGACATCATGTTAAAGTTGTTCAGGACATTGGTGAGGCCTCTTCTGGAGTACTGTGTCCAGTTCTGGTCACGCTGTTATGGGAAGGACATTATTAAGCTGGAGATCACTGACAAGAACCAGTATCGCTCACAAAAGTCAAACGGTTCACCCAAATAGAAAACCATTTTTTGCTGGAGTAGTTGAACTCGGTTGGCATTTGAGAATTGAAGGGCTTTTGCCCGAAACGTCGATTTCGAAGCTCCTTGGATGCTGCCTGAACTGCTGTGCTCTTCCAGCACCACTAATCCAGAATTTGAGAATTGGGGCAAGTTATCACCACTTGCCACCAATTGGCTGTGCTTTCCAGTTGGTCACCAATAGCTACAAATCACTTCCATTCTACTTACAAGATCAGAAAGTAAAACTATAAGTGTTACAATAGCTCTATGGCAACTGGATTCCCTAAATGTCTCATAATTCAAACACATGTAAATTTAGTTCCCACAAGTTTAACATTTAAGTCACTTATGTAATTTCACTGTAAATTGGAAATTTGGATTTTTGGAACATTTGCATAATAACTGTTTTTTAAAAAAGCACTTAATTCTGTCTCACACTAAGCGTGGTGCAATTAAGTCTGCTACTTTCTTTCATATGCTTCCAATAACATATCAAATGAGTGTCTACTGCTCTAGAAATCTGCATATAAAACAAGAACTGTATGCATTCAATATAACAGAATCAGTTCAAACACCTTCAGCAAAAACTGTTGGTTCTTCGAATTCCATCCATCCTCCAGCTTTCAAAAGGTAACACTTTCAAATTGCAGATTGTCCGCTTGACATTGTCAGCCCTCTTTTCATTTTGGAAATATTGGAAAAGGCCTATTAGCAAGCACAGAGTTCACATACACGATTACCCAGCAGCACAGGGAAGGTAAACTCATTGCTTCCTGTGTTGCTGTTATGGCATAGATATGAGGGGTTCTCAGAGCAGTCCGGTAATCTATTGAGGTTGAGTGTTGCTAACTGTGTCCAAACCCTTCCAGGGGATCTTATTTTTCTGAAAATGCTGATGTCACACATTGACCTGATGGTTTAACCCGTGCAGAATAACAATCTGGGAGTCATTTCACATTATCACCAAGATTTCCTTTTCCCTGTTCAACTACGTTTGACTCCCTGGCCCAGTTTGTTGATTGCCAGGGCAAAGCAGTCAAAATGCAGTTCTCTGCATCTCCAGGATCCAGCACCACAATCAAGGACTCTTACCTGAACCACAGTGTGCACGAAAAGAATCTACACTACCCTCAAAATCTACCAAATCTTAAAGACTTTTGTATATGTATGTTACCTTACCATATATGTCAGTCCAGTTCAATGCACTTCATTTATGGAGTTTCAGAACAGTATTGGTGCCATACCAAAATACTGCCCTTTACCTGCACTTCTCCTGTTGCCATTATTACTCTACCTCCACTCACTCCATCAATAAGAAAACTGGCAACAATGACCATCAGCACAGTCCACATGCAAATTTGCAACACCCAAAAGCAGTTCAGGAATGGTTCATAATATTATGCTCCATGCTATTGCAACACCAGCTGCAAAGTGTACTTGCAATGCGATTAGATCACTGTTTTGATGAGCTTAGGGTTCTGACACAGCCTCTGCATGAAGTATACAACAGGATTTGTTCAAAATATTGCTAATAAGTCTCCCAGAATGCTTTCCTTGTCCATTGGGAATCTGGTGGCAGTCATTCTGGGAGGAGTGGTATCCTAGCTGAGGTGACGGCCTAGGGCACTGACAGTGGTGGAAAGGTTATGATGCCTTCTCTCAGTATGGCAGCTTTCACCACTCCGCCACACTGTCCTTATGGCCAGTCAGCCAGTCCAGACTGCTTCCACACATGCCAATGTGTTATGGTCTGTAACCAAGCCCTCAAGACCCAGAGCTACTCAAGAGCATCCTGCAGTCTCCTTCAGAGAACATCAGCTGTCTTCCCCACCCACCACCCTCCAGCGTGAAGGAGCGCTAGGCTATGCTAAGGCATTCACAAGGCAGGCACTAAGTGAAGGTCAATAGTTCAAATTGTTTATATTATTGCAAGTGAACAAAACAGATACAGTGGACTGAATGGCCTCCTTCTATGTCATAACAAGTCTGGGAAATGTTGTTGGATAAAATTGGTGTGCGTGATCCATTTGCTGCATCTCTTACTTCAGAATTTTAGGTCAGTAAAATCTTTGAATGTTCATGATAGTGGCACAGAGAAGTTTGGACAATCTGAGACATTGGGGATTTTCTATCGTGTGTTGGAGTCTGATAAGCCTGTCTGGACTGACGATGCTCCAAATGCTTTCTTCTTTTCTGATCTGTCTCCTCTTTCTTCTCCTTCTGAGCTTCTCACCAAAGGCTGTGCTCTCCTGATGGCTCGGTTGTGCAGGCTGTACCATGTATCGACGCCCTCCAGCAAGGAATGGAGGGCTCCCCATGAGTGGTCCAATCATTGTCACAGCATGTTAATGGTCTACTCCACAAGGTGACCAGTTGCATTGTGTCATTCATTGGAGTAGCACCATCAAAGCGGTCAGTCAAGAACTGCATTGAGAGCAGGGAACCCTTGTTGCTAAGCGACCACTCTCTGGTTTGACTTGGTGGCTTGGAGACGAATGGAGTAAAGCAAGATGGCAACATGATGATAACCAACACACGAGTGAGAATCCACAAAATTGATGGTCTGTGCAAGGTCACCCACTGTCTGCATATTCAAGGGTTGGAACTCTCTAGGTCTCCAGCTCCATCTCCCCATTGCAATGTCACACCTGCCGACTAAGCACATGTAGTCAGTAACCTCTGCACCATTGAATAAAACCATGTGCTCACTCTTCATGCTTGGACCAAAGGCAAATGAAGCTCATTCCCCGGTGGAACCAGTCTTGGTGTCCTCTCTGATGCATGACCAAGTGGGGAACTCATGTGACTCGACAGGCCCTTCAGCCCATCAAGTCTGTACCACCACAGTCCTTCCACAGGTCCAACACAACTGCCTGAAAGGACTGTCAATTCCTCCAAAAAGAGTGTACACTCTGATTCCAATAACACAGCAACAGTGGAAGAATATCAAAAGAATCCCACCTCAGGATTCCCCTAAATGGGAGATGGATGGTCCCCCTCCTGCAGCCAATCACATACCCAACTGCAAGAGATGGTACTAACACGAAGTATGAGGTCCAAAATGGCAGTGTTAGACACAGGCAGATGTCTATATCTGCCCATTCCCCCTGCCACTGCTGCATGCACAGGGCGTTGGTGCTCTTGGTGTTTAGTGTCGGCCTTGTTGGAAGAAATGGAAGGAAACTCCGCCATCCCTATTGTCACCAGCTCCCAGGATTGATGAAGCTTTGCAAGTTTTGTAGCTGATGTTCGCAAAATGGCCTTGATGTTAAACCAACTTGCACTCCATTACTGAGTAATACCTGGCTGATATAAATAAGGATGGACTTAACAGGAAAAGACATTTCTTTCCATCTTTAGTACTAGCTCTGTGTTATCCATATTCATCTGGATTAAAATTAACATATTCATTTCTCACAAGAACGATCCTTGATAGTGGCACAAATTATGAATCAGTTCACAATCTCTCAAGTGAATATAAACATCCCCCTGGCAAAAAGAAGAGAACCAAGAGTTAACCCTCAATGTCCATGTGAATATTTATTCCTCATCCATCATCGTGAAGACAGATCATCTGGACATTATCGCATTTCCACTCACTGGACCCTGCTGTGTACACTTGGTTGCCGTGACTGCACATCAAAATAATTCACTGGTTGTGAAATCCTTTAGAACATCCTAAAGTCATGAAAACTTCTGTCTAAACATAAGTTTTTATCAGTTCTTCGGAATTTTCCTTTGCTCATTCTTTAAATTTATGCGAGGTCATATAGCGATCCTAGGGTCGCAAAGTCATACAACACGAAAACAGACACTTCAGTCCAACTCATCCATGCCTTGTGTGTCTTCGCAACCAGAAAACTTTATTGTTTGTGCTCCTTTATGGGTGGCACAGTGGCTCAGTGGTTAGCACTGCTGCCTCATAGCATGAGGGTCCCAGGTTTGATTCTAGCCCCGGGTGACTGTGGAGTTTGCACATTCTGCGTGTGAGTGCTCCGGTTTCCATCCAGTCCAAAAATATGCAGGTCAGGTGAATTGATCATGCTAAATTGCCCATAGTGCATTAGTCAGAGAGAAATGGGTCTGGTTGGGTTACTCTTCAGAGGGTCGGTGTGGGCCATAGGGCCTGTTTCCACACTGTAGAGAATCTAGTCCTTGGTAATGAGCGAAGGCTATTTATACTCAATTGCACAACATATGGTTTGAGCACCAACTGCTCACTCCCACAGAAAAGAGGAATCGGGTTTTTATTGAACTTTAACCAAGAAAATGAGAATTGGTAAATATTCAGTGGGTTGGTTTTGAATCTAACTGCAAAGGGGGAAAGAAAAGTACAAGAGAAACAGCAATGTGTTGGTGGGGCACTGCTGCTCCGACAGGTCAGCAGCTACGTGAACAGATGGTGAGTTGTCGATTGGGACCGTGCTGTCAGAGGGGAGTGGCTCAGAGAGCAGGTGCTTCCTGACAGCCAATGAGCAATAGTTCAAAGAGCGATTCCAGTCAGGACGGCTCTGGTGACATCTCTTCCCAGCTGTTCCAAGATTTGAGAGGGGCTTTGGGACCAGGGTCAGTAGGCCCGCCTTGTCAGGCAAGGTCATGTCAAGCAGGAGGAAAGAAAATCAAATGAAGTGAACTTTTAAATAGAAAAAAAACTGACTAAATGTTTGACAACAAATAAATAAAGAAAGACAGATTAATTAACTACTTGGAGTTTTAAATGGATAAGACTCCATTTCTCAGCGTAATCTCATTGACGTAGAGTGTGCAAACTACATGCTATCTGTTCATCTCATCCACTCCATGATGCCCTGCTGACTGGGACCCACAAGGGACCCTACCCCCACCTTGGTAATGTACATATAGCCTGGGCCCTAAAAAAGACCTGGCCTTCTTATGCGGAACTGCACACATGCAACAGGAAATTCTGCAGTCTTTGGTTGGAAGGAAAATCACAATAGATGGAGCAACAGAAAAGGGTAAAAGATGCCAGGTTTTCTGATGCAATGCTGGAGATAATGACGATGGAGATGGAAAGAAGCATGTTCCTGAAGGATATCAGGAGATAGTCAAGGTATGCATTGAGAAGGGAAAGGGAGCAGCTGACCAGGAGAATGAAATTCAAAAGTCTTATCCCCCCAAGAACTTGGCTGTAGTGCTGGGGAATATTCAATGATCTAATATAACTGGTTATGGGCAGTGACTGTTTCTCATAGACACCACTCCACCAAGCTCTTCTGCTGCTCAGTGCATTCACCTCCACCATTCTCAGGGCAGTAAATGTAGCTGAGGGATTGGAAGGTGATGAATTAGGGAGCAATTCTGATGTCAGGATGGCAAATGTAACTCCATCAATCCTCCCAATGTTGTGAGCCTTCTAATGTCCATTCACAACTTCCACTTGCCCCAAGCTGTTAAACGATGGCAAGTACTTGACCCAAACACATTGGAGCGTACACTCCATTTTCCCCCTTTCTTGCAAGGGAAGGTGGTTCGCAATCTCAGCAACCAAGGGGACACTGACACACTTGCATCATCCAAGCCCTGTGGTTGTCTGCGTCAAGGGATCAATTACAACTGAGGCCACTGTATTCAGCAACTCTGAGAATATTCAGGATGACAGAAACTTTCCGTAATCTCCCCTTTTCCAAACCTCCTCCCACTGATTACATGACATGAAAGCAAAAGGTGTGACCAGGAGCTGCTGCCATTTCAACGAACTGCAAGCCCCATCATTTTACCGCACTCAACCTCCCCTTCTGTGTATCTGGCATCAGATACTCGCGAATGTTGCCTGGCCAGTGGCAATAGCCTCATCATACAGTTACACCAGGAACATCATCACTTGCTTTGACAATCCATTGCAGAGAACTCAGATGGAATACATTATAGAATGTGGATGGACAGGTACAATGTGTTGTTTGGCGTATTGGCACCGATGTTTTCCCCAAGCCACATGGACCACACAGCCACTGGTAAGCTCCGAGCACACCCATTGGCATGCCAATGCATGACTTCCACTTCAGCCACTGCCATTCTCACTGCCTTGACAGGCAAAGGCAACAGGTATAGTGATACAAAGTTGAGTTTTGGTGTGTATCGTTGTGATAAGACTATTGTGGAATTTTTTTGTTGGCGGCTTTATTTCAGTATTTTGGCTGTGATATTATGCAGCAGAGGGATTGGAAGATGATGAATTAGGGAGCAATTGTGATGCAGGATGGCAAATCAACAAAACCGAATCTGTTCGAAGTCCAGAGGTGAAGGGGTCCTGGATGTCTCCACCTTTTCCTAAACATCCTTCTCTTCCTCCTCTTTATTCCACTCAGCTCCCTTCAAAACTGCCTGAAATTAATCTCCAAGTCATACTGCAGCCCAAGAGGAACTGAAACCATAGTCTCCAGCATCGAAGCAGACTTTCTTTTGACAAGTTTTCCAACTCCTCTGACCTCTTTCTCAAGGCCCAGCACCATTCCCTTGAAAAACCCAAAAAGCTTGCAAAATTCTCCCTGATAATATTTTGCCAGTGAGAATATGCAAGTTTGGTGCTATTTGGAAGGTGCCAATCTAGGTCGGGTACATGAACAAAGGAGTACCCGAGTGTAAATACATCGATTGCTTAAAGTTACACCACAAGTTAGCAAGGCCATAAAAATCAAACCAAGATCCCCGCTTTATTTCTACAAGAATAGAATCGAAAACCACAGAAGTTATGCCAAACTTGTATTGAACCTAGCTTGAAAGATTCAGCAGGTCTGTGGAGAGCGAGTCAAGTTAACGTTTCAGTGATCCTTCTTCAGAACTGGACAAGTCCAGCATCTGCAGTTCTTTGGGTTTTCTGTATTAAACCTTAGTTAGACCACATTCAGGGTACTGTGTGCACCTTGTGATCAGCCTGTTATGAAAAGGATATCAAGGAAAAGGAAAGTTTCAAGGATGATACATGAAATGCGTGGGGATACATATTAGGAAAGGACTGGCCAGCTGGGTCTGTTTCCTTCCCAAAAAATGTGGAGAGGTGACCTACTAGAGGCCTTTAAGATTATGAAAGGTTTTTTATAAGAGTGGAATCAGAGAGTTTTGTTTTGCGCTAAGGGGCTTGACAGGAAGCTATCACTGTAAGATAGTCATCAAAAATCCACTACAGATTTCAAGAGGAAAACTTTTTAATCCAGGGAGTTGAAACTGAGGGAACGGTTGAAGTAAACAGTCTAGGTATAGTACAGGTGAGATTAGCACAAGGGGGAGGGGACTAAAAGGTTACAATGATAAATTCAGAGGAAGACAACTCAGAGGAAGCTCGAGTGGAACATAAGCACCAGCATAGACTGATTGGGCTGAATGGCCTGCTTATGTACTATACATCCAATGTGATCTTCTGTAAACATAGGAAACACAGTGCAAAGGATGTGCAGAGAAGGTTCACTGGGGGTTAATTCCAGAGTGAAGGGAGTTGGCTTATGGGGAGAGATTGCATAGAGTGGGACTATACTCATTGAAATTTAGAAGAATGAGGGGGATCTTATAGAAACATATAAAATTATGAAGGAAATAGATATGATAGAAGCAGGGAGGTTGTTTCCACTGGTGGGTGAAACTAGAACTATGACTAGGGGGCATAGCTGAGGAGGAATTTCTTCACCCAAAGGGTTGTGAATCTGTGGAATTCCCTGCCGTGTGAAGCAGTTGAGGTTTCCTCGTTGGGTGTTTTTAAGGCAAAGATAGATAGACTTTTGAACAGTAGAGGAATTAAGGGCTATAGTGAGCTGGGGGTAAGTGGAGCTGAGTCCATGAAAAGATCAGCCATGATCTTATTGAATGGTGGAGCAGGCTCGAGGGGTCAGATGGCCTACTCCTGCTCCTAGTTCTTACTTTTTATTCCACTAACTCTACAACAACAAAAGGAAGTCAATAGCCCCTCCCCTAGGGGCTGGATGGTTAGCACTTGTGCAGGGGGTTTCAGGGTGTGGCTCCCTCATGCAGAGCTGGGATGATCTAAGAGGATGCATTAACTGCTCCAGCTGATCCAAGCTTTTACATCAGTTCAGAGTTAGAGGCTGTTTAATGTCACAATCTGTCCACTCTGAATCCTTCAGATATCACCCTCACCCTTCATGCTGTCAGTATCGAGGAACTATGGCCTGTGCAGAAAGTGGCTGACATTTTTTTGTGTTCAGGACTGCGGTACTTACAAACATAAAAACAAGGAAAAAGTATTTTTCCTGTTCGGCTATTCAATCAGATCACGGCTAAGCTGAGATTCCACATTCCTGCATAAACCCAATAATCATTACTGGGCAGTGAGAGGGCATATCTTCATTAGAGCATCTTCTTCACTTTCTGCAGAAGTTCTTTAACAAAAACCTCTTTACCAAAAATTGTGTATGGTCAGAGGATCATTGATTTGCCATTCACCTCCAGCTATTTCTACATTTCTCAATTGCACAAGAGCCTTTGTTCGGATGTTAATCTTGTCATGTCTTCAATCTTTCCATTTACTTTAGTTACTTATTCAACATGCAGAGATAGAAATTTCAACGTTGCTAATAATGGTTGCTTGCTATTGGAACTTAACTGAAATTCTCCTGGAAGATATATTCCCTGTATAATACCAAGTCACATATTTCACCTTTTTTTCATATACTATGAGTCTTGAAAGTTGACAAAAATGATCTGCAAGTTTCTGAATGTGCTAGACAAGTCAGAGCAAGCACCAAAAACTGATCACCCTTTCCATATCCTCAATATCCGATCTTGGATGTATAAGCAAGTAAATGTTTCTGAACAAATTCACAGTGCTGCCAGACATCTTTTCTTTCATGTTCTGATCATAATCTTGGAAACTTGGCAAGACTGGTGAGGAATCAGCTGAAAATCTAGAAAGTTAAATCACTGGAGAGTAAAGGTGAAAGAAAAAGCAAAATTAGCTGCTCATTAATTGGAGGGATTTGAGTTCTCAACAGCTTAGTGTGTTCTATATGATATGGCACTAAAATAAACAGACCAGTTGGTTCCAGCATCGGTCCCCAGTCTGTGCTAAAGCAACTGGGTTCCACTGATTTGGCAGTTGGTCTTTTATCATGTGGTCTTACATTCACATCAAAAGAGTTTGTTTTCAAGACTATTTGAGAAGACAAGATCAAGAGCGAGCTTCAGGCTTAGACTTCAAAGTAACATCATTTATCATACATTAATACTAAATACAGTTAAGACCATAAGACATAGGAGCAGAAATTAGGCCATTCAGCCCATCGAGTCTGCTCCAACATTCAATCACTGCTGATAGGCTTTTCAAACCCATTTTCCCCTTTCTCCCCATAACTTTTGATAAGACCATAAGACACAGGAGCAAACTCTGCTGCTCATGGCAATCACAGATATCTCAGGCTCTGATTTTACATTAAGTAAAGATTAGTCTACTTTGTGTATTCATATCCATGTGCTCCTTCAATTCTACTAACTTTCTAGTCTAGTGTGGTGAGATCTAACTCCACTACATTGTGCTACATGGAGGAAAGTCCAGTAAATAAGCATGTACTGCTCACACTGGAAGTCCAGTTTAAGATACACAAGACAAGTTGGATCTGTATGTGTCATTCACAGTTTTCATGACTTTTTCTGTGACGATAGATACCTCTGTGACATATCTTCACAAGGCTCGTTGAGGGTCCTCAATGCCTTGCACAAGTTGTCACCTTCGAATTGGTGTCAGAACCCCGGTCTAGGAAAGAATTCTGCAAAGGTTCCTGTGACTGATCACTTTGCAAGCCCCCATAAGAAACTAGTGTATGTGTGAATATCAGGGAAGATCAAAGGCTGTGTTGTCTCCATTGTTAATTATTTTCCTGCTCAGCTTCGATGATCCTGTCGGTAGGGTACTAGACGGTCTTCGGTACCCTTCGGTCTGTTCTTTAGTTTAAGTTAGGGTTAGCCTGATAGAAAGATGGATATTGGCAATCGGTATGGAAATCAACACCAAAATCAAAATAAACTCTTGGGGGTGCTGGAAATCTGATATAAAAAGAGAAAGTGCTGGAGCAACTCAGCAGGTCACTAGGCCAAGAGAGGATGAAAACCCCGACTAAAAGTCAACTCACTTCCAACTCCTACTTTCATATGAATGCCACTGTGACCAGCTCAGTGTGTGTATCATCAGGGAAAAACACAAGGTCAGTGTTCTTTAAATCCAATCCCTGAATTCAGCCCCATTACCCATCCATTGACCAGGATTTTGGACCCTGTCTGTGTCTCTGCAGTTCTGCTTCATAAGAAAAGGGTGTCATGGTGGCTCAGTGGTTAGCAATGCTTCCTCAAAGTGCAAGGGACCTGGGTTTGATTCCAGCCTCAGGTGACTATGTAGAGTTTCCCCATTCTCCCGGTGTCTGAGTGGGTGTTCTCCAGTTTCCTCCCACAGTCCAAAGATATGCAGGTTCGATGAAATGGCCATGCTAAATTGCCCACAGTATCCAGGGGTGTGCAGGCTAGGTGGATTAGCCATGGGAAATGCAGGGTTACAGGGATTGGGTGGGATGCTGTTTAGAGGGTTGGTGTGGACTGAATGGGCCAAATGGTCTGCTTCCACAATGTAGGGATTCCAGAAAAATGATTTTTATGTTAGCTCTACCTCTAGACATTTTTAAATTGTCATCTTTAAAATGATCAATTTATTGCTTTGCAATTAATTATCTTTTGCTCCACAAATTGATTAGATTTTCTTCCTACCTTAACTTTTGTTTCATGTTTAATGACCCAATCTCAGGCAGATGCTGTTGAGTTTCTTGCTGAAGGGGACTGAGAAAAAGTCTGATTGCTTTTTTGCAGGGCAGACAAAAGGGCTCATTTTTGCTCCAGCAAACACAAGAAATGTTGAAAATGGTCAACATATCTGGCAGCATCTGAACTGAGAGAGAGAGAGAGAATCAGAGAGACAGAGAGAGACTCTCAAGTCAGTGAGCCTTCATCAGAGTTAGTGTAGATTATGAAGCACTAACTCTGCTGCTCTCTCCACAGATGCTGCCTGGCCTGCCAAGTATTTTCAATATTTACTGCTTACATTTTAGATTTCCACCTTCTGCAGTGCTTTGATCTCCTAGTATAAGCAACATGCTGGGCACTGGTAAGTGTACTGAGTTCCAATTTAAAGTGAGAAGTTTTCTTTTGTCAATTGAAATAATAATTTTCTGTTAGCAAAGCCCACTTGAGTCAAATAAAATAGCACATTACTGAATGTCGGTTGGTGCTAATTTACTAGAATGTTCTGCCACTTCTTAAATTTGGAAGTGAAATTAGGAGTCATGTGTCAATAGCATATGTCATTGCTAGTTCAAAATATACTCATTTGTACATAGGATCGTTTGTTGTGGCACTTGTGATGTTTGAGGCTTTTAGATCTTACTGCATAGAGCCAGGTTCAAGGATGCAGAGCTGGCTGCATTATATAAATAAGCAAGTTGCATGTTATTGTCCATCAAAGCTGTCCTTATAAAGTGTATTTGTGTGAAACCTGAGCATTGATGTACTGAGCACAGAGTACAAAAGACTATGAGATGTAGGAGCTGAAGCAGGCCATTCAGCCCATCAAGTCTGCTCTGACATTCAATGAGATCATGCAATAGGTTTTGCTCAACCTTCAAGAATAGTTTGACCCCACTATGACTATGGTACACAATTCAAAGGATGTGAGGGATTGGGTTTGAGAGAAGGGACAAAATAAACTGCTCAGGAACAGAAGAGTCAGGACTCATGGTTTTCATCACTGGCCCTGTTTGGCTGCTTAGCAATGAACTTATCTGCACAATATGGAGTGTTGTAAACTTCAAATGATTGCTGTAGCTGCCACGCAGATTTACCACCACTGAGCAGGTGGAGCTAATCTCCAATAAAGATATAACTTTTATTCTGAGTTTATTTAAACTAGGAGGCAAGTCGAAGTGGGTCCAGAGAAAAATAAGTCACAATCCATGATGCAAGAGGAGCTAAAACGACACCAGTGAATTTGAAATATATTTGAATTAACAAGAACAGGCTTAGACAAGTTTCAGTACTTTCACTTGGACAAACTCCAACATTTTGCTTTATTGACCTGAAGCTGCTGTGATGCGGCTTCTGACGCCCATTACATAAAGCAGCAATGACCAGAGTTCATGTTGACAGAACTTGAATAGTTTCCTGTAAGCTGCGGAAGATTTTCTAGCAGATTCTACAGCTTGTTTCAGTACTGCCCTACGGTGTTAAAATTTCACATCAGTGCAGCAACCCAAAGGCTGATATACCCAAATCAATTGAGAAAGGTTGAGAAAGCTGTTTAGCAAAAGGTTATGGGATCCTTAGCTTTATAAATAGAGGCACAGGGTATAAAAACAAGGAGGTCCAGCTAAACCTTTATAAAACACAGCGTAACCCTCAGCTGAAGTACAATGACCAATCTGGACACCATAACTTTAGGAAGTGGGTCAGGAGGAGATTTGATAGAAGTGTTCAGAGTTAAAAAGGGTTTCGATAGGGCAAACGTTTCCAGTGACAAAAGAGTTAGTAACCAGAGGAAACACATTTAAAGCCTTTGGTAAAAGACCCAGAAGCAATATGAGGAAACAATATTTGATGCAGCAACTTGTTATAATCTGGAATGCACTGCTTGAAAGAGCAAAAGATGCAGATTCAATAATAATTTCAAAAGGGAATTGGATCAATATATGAAGTGGAATCATTTTCAGGGCTAAAGGGAACAGGTGGATGAGATTATCTCTATCACAGATTCAATGGACCAAATGGCCTTATGCTAAACTGTATCAGTCATCATCCATGTTCCAATGGCACTGGTTTTGGAGAACACAGTTGCCTGTGAATGGGAGATAGATCATTAAATAATATGATGTCTAAATGGTATTCTACATGTTGCTGCTTAAGGTCATTCACCTCTTAAATTCCAATGAGAATCTCTCTGAGTCCAACAGCTAAAATGTACATCAGGACAAGACCACCCCATCTAAGTTTAATATCCTTTTAGTGAAGAAATGTCCAGCCTTCTTTCTAATGGTACAGCCCAGAAGCATTCTGTGGTACAGAGCCTTCATTCACCCATCAGTTGACCACACCACCCAGTGGGCTTCTAATGCCCTTCATATTTATCAGCATTGAAAAGATTATAATCTGCCTAGCATCAGTCACTATCTTCAATGTGCTATACTCTGCTCTGTTAGAATGAAAGTAGGTCAACAGCATCTTGAACAAAGAAGCTCAGTTGACCTCTTTGACGACCTTAAAAAATTCACTCCCTCCATCCAGAGTGGCAGCAGTGTGTGTTATCTGTTAGATATACTGCAGCAATTCACCAAGACTTCTTCAACATGGAATATGTGCTGATAGTGAGATTAGTTCAGATGGATCAACATAGACTCGCTAGGCCAAAGGGCTATATTACTCTTGACACTCTAACAACATATTCTCAACTGATTCTCCATATTGCTCCTCTGAACCCAGATCATTTCTCTTTTGCTGTACTTATCTCATCCTTATTATCAGAGCTACCCAAATTCTTCGTGCTGCAGTAGATTATTTTATGAAATAATCTCAGGAGCCTCAAGGTACAGATCAATGGTTGTTTATTGGTTATGAAGAACCCAGTACCAAAAAGATTCCAGGGAAGCACTCTGACTCAACTCGGATCCATCACATATTTATATATTGTAAGTCACATAGGCAATACATTGCTTGAATTCTGAATTGGTCTGTTATGGACAAACACTTCATTTGTAACACCTTGCAAAAATTGCAAGGTGCCTGTTTCCCCTGGTCTCACCACTCCCTATCTTCCCAGGTGTCATTCTTCCTCCTCTGTAAAGCTTGTACGTCGTTACCCCTTGAATAAACCCCATTGCTTTGTCTTTCTTGGCATGTTACTGGATCATCCTCACATTCCACTAATGCTGGTTCAATCACCTTTCATTCTCACAGAAACCGTCCGTCTACTGCATCAGCGTCTGAACACGTTTGTGCAGTTTAAATAATTTTCTTTTAGAACCTGACTACTTTCCTGAATAAGAATAACTGAGAATGAACCTTAAATGATTTATTTGATTATTGCTTGTGAAGTTAATTAAAAATTCCTCCTCATTCTAATCCCAGCTGGAGTTTCATGTGGATTTATAGGTTAATTCATGTCATACCCAAACAGCCCCATAACAGGTCTATGATACTTTGACTCTCTAACAACATATTTCAGGTTGATTCTACACCTTAGTCCCCTAAACCAAGGTCACATCTTGCCCCTGTCCTGATCTCTTCCTTATTACCACAGTGGTGGTGAGTTTAGTTCAGTTGATTTGTGAAGCAGTGTGATGCTGACAACATGGGTACAATTTCTGTCCCAGCTGAGCTTATCATGAAGCACTCTCCTTCTCAACCTCTCCCCTCACCTGAGAGATGGTAGCCCTCAGGTTAAACCACCACCAGTTATGTCTCACTAATGAAATAACAGCCCTCTGGTCTGGTGAGACTATGGTGTCTTGAGTATCTCAAATCTTAGACATTCAAAGATGAACTGATCAGCCAATGGAATTTTGTTGTTTATTAACTAAAAATTGGAAATAACAACTAGATGGAGAACTGAATGGGAATAACGTCTGTCTAAGAAACAATATTAGCCGATGTAAATATTTGCAATATTGACTATAATTTGAAGCAGGAGAAAGTGAGGACTGCAGATGCTGGAGATCAGAGCTTAAAAATGTGTTGCTGGAAAAGCGCAGCAAGTCAGGCAGCATCAAAGGAGATGGAGAATTGACGTTTCGGGCATAAGCCCTTCTTCAGGAATACTCAAACTAAAGTGTTACTCTGAGAACCATTTCAGTGATATGATTTGTAGAATTTGGTATCAAAATCAATGCTAAAATACTGCAGTAATTTGCCATTTCCTATTGCAGGGTGGCTGACGAGGCAACACTCTTGTTCTTATCACCTGCTATTAGCCAAACTGGAAGGATTTATAGGCTGAAAATCAATTAGCTTGACCACCACTGGAGACCACCTTCTACGATCAACAAGTATCAGTGTGGGACTCGGACCCAAATAAAATATCTTCCTCTCTCTGCCCCCTTTTAAAAACAAACCCCAAAGTTAGTCCAAAGGTCTGGAGAGGTGGTGGGCTAATGATACAGAACTGCTCAATGTCCTGGAGGCATGCGTTTGAATTCCACTGTGGCAGATGGTGAAATTTGGATTCAATAAAAATCTGGAATAAATTGTAAGCCTAATGGAGACCATCTCACCACTGTTGATTATCATAAAAACCCTTATTATTCACGCATGTCCTTTAAGGAAGTAAAAATGGGGTGTCACAATGGATTAGTGGTTATCACTGCTGCCTCACGGCACCAGGGACCTGGGTTTGAATCCACCCTCGGACGATTGTCTGTGTGGAGTTAGCACGTTCTCCCCTTGTCTGTGTGGATTGCCTCTGGGTGCTCTGGTTTCCTCCCACAGTACAAAGATGTGCAGGTTTGGTGGATTGGTGAAACGCAGGTCTGTGGGCAGGATGTTCTTTTGAGGGTCAATGTGTGACTCAGTGGAATTCCAGGCACCTTTGATCTTAAATGATTTTTCCAAAGAGCACAGGTCTCTATAATGAATTCAATTATTCATCCATTGTCGACTGTCAAGGAAAAGTCCACCTGGTTCATTAATGCCCTTTAATGTTATGCATTTGTTAAGAAATAATCTCAGATGTTTAGAGCTGAAACAAGTTACATGGATAGAGAAGAATGAATTTCTGGGAATGTCAATTAGAATTTTAAAATCAAACCTTGTATCAGCTTATCTTTGCCATCCAGAATAAGCCAAACAATTTAAGTCGACATGTTTCACTTCAGATTCTTTTCTAAAAGCAAAAGCTAGCAGCAACTTCTCAATTCAGTGCCATTCTCAATGAAACTCTTTGCTTTCTACTCTTATTCAAATAATTGCGTGTTAAAACTAAAACAGAAAACTGTCACCACTGTAAACCCAGGGAAGCTGAATGAAATATATGAAACTTCTATATCACTCAATTCTAGATTAAGCGTTCAGAGAGCCTGACAACAGTATCAGAGGAAACCCCTGATCACACTCTTGTTGATTGTTCCAGTCTCTTTACTTGACTGCCCTGAGCTAGCACAACATCATAGGCATTGGAGTATGCCATTCCACCCCTCTAATCTTTTCTACCATCCTGCTAAATTGTGGCTGATCTCAAACTTTGCTGAGAGCTTTCACATTTTGGTAACTTAGCTGAGTCATTGTTCACCCTCACTGTGGTGTGAAGGGTTAAATTATACCTCTACTCTATTGAGCATGAGCACAAGGAGCTTTGTCACAGTGATATCAGATCAAGGAACTAGAGCCTGATTCTGTACAGTTCCAGAAAAACGTCCTCTCTGACTACCTCTTGTATATCACTCGGATTCATAAAACTTGTTAATATTCACCTCACCAGAATAAAGACCTCACCTTATTAAACAGTGGTGGGATCTGGACCAACATCCCTGGAGATTCTCACCTACACTATCCTCTTCGAACCATAGAATCCCTACAGTGTGGAAGCAGACCGTTCAGCCCATTGAGTCCACACTGACCCTCTAAAGAGCATGCCACTCAAGACCTCAAGCTTCCTTCCCAACCTTATTCCTATAACCCAGCATTTCCCCTGGCCAATCTATCTAACCTGCACATTCATAGACTGTGGGAGGAAACCCACACAGACACAGGGAGAACAGGCAAACTCCACACAGACAGTCAGCCAAGGGTGGAATTGAACTCAGGTCCCTGGCGCTATGAAGCAGCAGTGCTAACCACTGAGCTACCATGCTGTCCCTGAGTAGTATTTGTTAGCACTAATCCCTTAATTCTTCCAGGAATATGCCAGTTTTCCTTCTCTAAATGCTTGACTGAAACCAAAGGGATCAAATCTGGGGCGAGTGGGGAAACAGGTGGGGACGGGCTTTGATTTTTGGGACTCGCTGTCAATATAGCAAAAAGGTCAAGGTACTAGCAATGTACCATTGGATTCACACATGGAGAACTGGAGTTTAAATATCAATGTGTGGTTGAAACTTCCCAAACATCAATTAAGCAATCTCAGTCACTGAAGGGGCAACATCTTAGCAGAGAAAAGAGTATTACCAATCCAATCTCATTCTCTACCCAAGTGAAAATATTGCTTTTCATTATGGTCAAATCATCTGGTAAAAATGAGAGACAGAGAGCCACAAAACTCATATTCCATTACCTTGTGTGGAAGGAAAGCAATATAATGCGTGAAAAGCTACCAAACGGGTTCACCCTCTAGTATGGGGCCTCTCTTTCATGCTTAATACACAAATAAATAATCGTTTGGCTGTGGTGGTTTATCAGGGCAACACAATGTGCCCTTGCAGTTGTTATGAAACATTTCCTGTGCAGGTGCAGCCCTTATCCAAAGTGACTTAAGTCAGTAAACAGCAGCCCCTCTCCCCTCCCCACCAACCCTCTGAGTTTTAAACCTGCACCCTGTATCTCCACTCTCCTACACCCATGCCTTCCTGTCTCCTCACTCGATCGACCTCAACTCCACATGTGCTTTCAGAAGCTCTGTGATAATGTGCCACCCTTTTTTGAGATAGCTACTGTAGTCAACTATTGAAAAGCAGTGGCTGATGTTTTGTTACCTTTTGGTTCGTTTTTCTCTTGAATTATATCTAATTACAACAGCTACATAATGGAATAAGAAAAGAAATGTATTTGGGAAATAAGACAAAGTACATGTGGGAATAACGATTAATGGGTTTAGAATAACTGGACACAAGTGAAATTGAAACACAGCAGTCTAGGCCATTCAGCCCTTTTAGTCCTCCTTTGACATTCAATTAGGTCAGTGCTGATCTGTGCCTCAACAAATAGTAAAAACACTGGCAAAGTTGCAAAACTGATGGGCCAGAACTTCCTGCCAGACTAACGATGATCACAACTTCTCACACACTTATCGCAAAACAGTTTTAGGCACTTCAGTGCGATTAAACGGAAAGATCTATCATTTGCAGTCCAAGATACACTGATCCATTGTTGACTTTGTGAAAATTCAAATGCACCAGGTAGCAAGTTCCTATACTGCTGCAGTAAATACAAACTAAACTCACTAAACCAAATTTGGGGCTTGTCCATTTCAATCTAAGTATCCTTCTATTAGTGCAATGAGTCTGAATTCCTGCCAAATCATCTCTACGGCACTAACAGTTAAGTATTATAAACGTGTTGTCATATTCCCTCTGTGTTTAATAGTTGGAAATGCTTTTAAAAATATGTTGACCCAGCATATAAAACAAATTCATTTCTTTCGCTCCCAAAATCATGTTCATGTGTATATTCCAGTTGATATATTAATCAAAATCCCCTAAGCTACCTTTGTCAGTCAGGACACTGCATTAATCAGCAGCAGCAATGTTTCGCCCCACAAATGGATATTTTACTCACTGGTACCTTATCACTGGATGCCAGGGGTGAACACAGTTCAGGCTCTGTTACAAAAATGCGCAGGAGTTTAAGACACTCCCATGCAGGACATTGCCCCCAGGTGGTGAATGACAAAGATGCCAACTACCCACATCATACCAGCAGTTCATTTTCGCATTTGGCATAAACATCAGCCCCAGTTTTAGGAGTGATTATTGTGAAGCTTCAACCAGTGCAGGCAAGGTGGGACAAATGGCCTCTTCCCTCACCATATCAATTCTGTGATTCAAACATTTGATATAATCTACACTTACTTATATTTACCATTATGCCACTCCAACCCACCACCAGCCTACCAAACAAGTTCTGATCCACCATGTTTCTTTCTTGAAAGATTTTTGGTGAACCTTAATGCTCATTACAGAAGCAGAGGTCATTTTGGGAATAGAACATTTTTCCATTTCAGCTAACCTACAATTTCCGGGTCAAGTTTCATGATAATTAAAGACATTCTTCCACTCTTATCCAAAACAAGCCTTTACTCTACCTGTAACCCAACAACGTTCTGATTTGGAAAGGTCAACTCTCCAGATTTTCTAGATACACATCTTAAACATGGCTTCATAGCATGTATATTTACTACTGAACACGTTTCATAACATTATAGATGAAACCATAAAATGTTGGATATCGCTGAGCAAATCAAGCATTACCACTGGCAAAAGAAACACAAGTTGACATTTCTGATCAATGAGCCTTTGCGAGAGAGAGAAGTGCTAGTGAACAGGGATGATTTTGGAAGGCTGTTGATTGGAGACATTGGCCTGGAGTTTCACCAGCGAAGCAGATAGTGAGAGTCAGGAGAAGTCCCACAGTTGCACACTCACCTCTGGGGACAGTGCCCACGAAGTCATTGTGGACGTGAGGGTGGAAGATGTCAGGCCAGCTGACCCAGAAAAGATATCAGAGGCAGCCACAGAGTCTGTTAGGAACTGAGACAGTGTGTTTAAAAGACCTGCCTCAGTGATGTGAGACTTCTTCCCTACTAGAGTGAAAAATCTAATGCCCTCTAGCCTTAATCTCTCATACTTCTTAACCCTCCCCCATGCCCTATACTAGCTGGAACCAATGATCTCAGGTGTTTCAACACTATGAAATAATAATTCCAAATGAGATTTGGCTGAGAACTGAGACATCCGTTAGACTGCTGAAACAACTGAGCCCCAGACAACCAAGGCTTGATTGATAGCTCTGGATCTCTGATATCTGATGTCAAGTGCACTTTTTTTTCACGAGATTAAAAGGTTTCAAGTGTTTGCAGCTTTTATTATTGATACTTATAATGGTCCAGATGATTGACACAATTATTGCTCTTCTTAAAAGGACTGAATTTTTAATCTGAGATAGTGGACATGAATGAATGAATAATTTTAAATTTTTTAACACATTCTGTTATCACTAGAGAGTTCACTGATTCCATAAAGTGTATAAAAATGGGCATGGGCATACACTGATTGGCATGAGGGACTACGGGGTGTATGGATGGCATTACCTGAAGGCAATGGGAGGTAATTGGAAAAGCATTAGGAAGACCTTTTGGACTTACCTTTCCAAAGGTACACACTGCAGACTTTGTTTCATTACTTCTTTGTGGTGTCATGAACTATGACTCTTCCAAAAAGACAACCAAATTCTATGAAAATTGGAAGGAATGTCTATTTCAGCCACATTGGAAGTGTTGGGTACTGGCTCACAGTGCAAATTAGACCGCATCTTTGAAAGACACTTCCAATATCAGAATCTCGGAATCAGGACATGCCCACCATTTTGAAAAGATTCCAGGTATCAACTCTGTTTCTTTCTCCATAGGTGCCTCCTGACCTGTGTTTTCACAGTGTTTTCTGTTTATACTTCAGATTTTCAGCACTAACAATACTACCCTCCTTGAATATTATACACATGCATCGTTCAGATTTCTCCATTTTTCCTTTCTCCTTCTTCTGAAGATGAAAGCATAAGGCATCTGTGCTATCCAGTGGCCCATTGCTTCTGTCTCAATGTGATATTCCCATTCTATCTCCCACATTATTACAGACTCTGGGGACAAGACTGCCATTCATCCCAGACTACAAGCAAATTGTGCTGTAATTCTGTGAACACGTTTTGAAACTGCCCAAAATCTACATAAGGACCTACCAAGTCAGAAAAGGAAAATATTACTTCCATCTAAATCAATAACTACTGGAGGGCCAAAAGACAATATTTTACTCCCTTTACAGTAAGCAATGCTGGCAGAGCTCAATCACACTCTGTGCAAATTTCTTCTTTGTGAAAAAAATATTTTTTGTGGTTGTAAATTTGCTCGCTAAGCTGCTAGGTTTGTTCACAGATGTTTCATCACCATGCTAGTGAGCCTCCATTGAAGCACTGGTGTTCTGTCTGGCTTTCTATTGATGTATCTTGGTCTGTTAAGGTGGGTGATATCATTTCTGGTTCTTTTTCTCTAGTAAATGAGGTCCAAATCGATTTCAATCATGCGGATCGCTGACAGTTCACCATTAATAAACACCCCCTCCCAGTCCCCCACCACACCCAACCCCCCCAAAGGCCCTTTTGTCATTCTTTATGTTTTAACTTTGGATGCTCCACCATCTTCCTCAAAGATAATGCCTGGTCTGTACCTGAACTATCTCTTCCTTGAATGGTGTCCATTGTGCCATTACTGTTTTACCCTGGGAATTACTTTTCTAATCAACTTATGCTGAAATTAGTCTTTCTCCAGTTCAACATGTTTTAGCTTTGATAGCTTCTGGACTCCATCTTATTTTAAACCAAATGATGGTGCACTCAATGTTAGTTTAATCAGCTTGCATTATCCTACCTTGTCCAATTTCAAGTCTCACAACCATATCCAATACTGTTTTCCTTCCCTGATGGTTGGCAAACATATTTATGGAGAAAATTCCACATATCTGAAAATCTTTTCCTCTCTACCAGTCTATATCAAAGAAATTAAAGTTTCCTAACACTCTATTTTTGCGAGATATTGAAATGTGACAATAAATTTTATAACAAGTTAACACATAATCCCATCCTCAACTCAAGCCAAATAGTTTCATCCTTAGTAAATCCTTTATATCTAGAACTGTAACATCAAGCCGAGCAATAATGCCAACTCCTTCTCTCTATCATTTTTGGAGGTCGCCACTGATGATGTTACCTAGCCAGGTAATGAAACATCTGGATATCAAACCTACAGCCCAGCGAGCAAACCTACACCCTAAATTCTTGAATATTTGGTAACGAAAAATATTCGGAATTCAAAGCTGACATTTTATTAGTGTCATCTCTCTGTTAAACCAAACATATCATGATTCCTTGCAGCAATTCATGCATACAGCTCACCAAACTTGCTCGTTACACTTTGAGTTGCCCCTCTAGTTTTGAGTAATATACTTTACATGCAGCACTTTGGGAAATATTTTGTGAAGTGAAAAATTTTGTACAACTGCCTGGTACACTGGCAGTATGTTTTTGACTGCATGTGGCTGAGGGCATATGTTATCCACAAGCACTATAGTCTCTTGCAAAATACTGCCCACTTCCACCTCCATAATATCATCCATCTCCAACCCTGCCTCAGCATATCTCCTGCTGAAACATTGACTCAATCCCTCAGTACCTCCACAGTTGATCATTTCCATGTTCCCCCAGTTGGCCTCTACCACCCTACATAAACCCAACCACCTCCAGAGTTCTGATGTCCATTTCCTGGACTTTGAAGCAAGTCCTGCTCATCTATGACCACTCTGCTCATTGATTGACATTTGTTCCCTCTCTCCCGCAATATCTACATTTTAAAATTCTTACCCTGGTTTTCCAATTCTTCCATAGCCCCTCACTTTATAACCACGTAACCTCTCCATCCCTATATTTCTCTGAAAACTCTGCACAGCTCCAGTTGTGGCCTCTTATATGTCCCTGCAAATCACAGTGGATGGTGTTGTCTTCATTTGCCTAGGCCCTGAGTCTAAAATTACCTCTCCACCTCTTTATTTTTCTCTTCACCTTCAAGCAACACTTTAAAATCAAGCCTCTTAAACAAGCCATTGCTCAAATATCCCCTGATACTGAGGTTCTCTGCTCAGTTGTCTAATATCAAATCCTGTAGAGCGCCTTGAGATGTTTTACTTCATTGAAGGTGTCATATAAATGTGCAATGTAACTGTGATTTAACAAAATGTCTTTCTTTTTACAATTCACTGTACAATGACAAGGAATGCAACACAATGACATCCCCACAATGACAAGGAATGCAACATTTAATAGATGTCCATCCTTTTATCATAAAATGCCACAATTGTCTCAAATAGCCTTTATTCATTCATCTTTCACACATCACACAACTGCAGTGACAGTAGCTCGGGAACTTTAGTAGACACTGTCTGGCTAACACATACACGTGCCCATATAGAGAGTAACCTGCTTTCAGCACAACATTTTACAATGCACCTTTAACCAACCCAGACCTCTTATTCCACCAGCAATGATGTGTGCTCACGGTGTTAAAACTGCAATGCACTGGTTTAAGTGTCGAGTTTTGGAAATCGATCATAGTGCTTGGTGTCAGCCTCTTTGAAATCTTCTTTGTGTCGGCATGACTTTCAATTGTGAAATCAGATTTAAAAATACACACAACTGCAGAAAAGGGTCACTTCTGTTAAAAAACGACCTTATGTCTTCCTTCCTGTGGTATTTCTCCTGGACACATTCTGATTGCAAAAAGGAATCAAATTGTGCATTGACCAGAAAACCATTTCTTGTAAATAGAGATATTAGTTCTGTATAATCCATTTCAAGATTCATTTTATTACTTTAGGTCCGGTAGTCAATGAGAGCATTTGAAAATCTGTTTGTCTATTGAAATTGACAGTCAAGCCTAAGGAGAGTCAGAACAGACTCAGCAAAACACGGCTGGAGTTAAATTTTTTTATATCATCAATCACTCTCATCACGAGAGACGTCACAGAATCACAGAAGTGTTACAGGGCAGAAGAAGATCATGTTAATCTGAGACAATACCTATTATCCAAAAATAATTCCAAAATATTACTCTGGCCCAATCAACTTTTTGCAAAGAGTCATGATTTTCTTAAAGATCTTCCATTGTTCCACAACCATCTTTTATGCTAAACCCTTTTCCCAATCCTCTACAAACAACTCAGCCTTCATTCCTATGTATTTAACAGTTGTTTAATTTTATCATATTTGTTTACCCATGTTTCTCACTCTCAAACTTAAAGCTTAACTTTGGGGATCGTTTACTCTGAGATCATTAATTAAACCTGACTCATTACAGATTACCAGATTCAAAATAGACTGATCCCTGGTTGGATCCATAACATATTACTCTAGGAAATTACCCTGAATACATTCTCTGAATTCTTTCTCGTGACTATCCTTACCAATTTGGCTTTTCCAGTCTACATGAAGGTTAATGTAGCCAACGATTAATGCATTGCCTTTTTTACATGCTATCACTATCTCCTGATTTATTCTTTGTTCTACAAAACAGTTAGTGTTTGGAAGCCTATAGACTAGTGTCTTTTTCCCTTTATTATTTCTTATTCCCACCCATGGGAGACTACATCAGCTGATCCAAGATAACTTCTTGCTATTGCACTTATTCCATCTAATATTAACAAAGCTACTCGAACATCATTTTATTCCTGACGTTCCTTTTGTAAAGTCACTGCTATTGATTTAGGTTCTATTAGACTCAAATGAACTTGTGGAGGGATAATACTTAACAGTTAGTTCTTACTGTGATAAAGATCCAGGTACGCACAAGTCATAAATGGGAAAATCATAACACATTTCTTCATAGGTTCTTAACATTCTCGGTGGTGGAAGTATGATGAAGGAGATGTATTTTCAATCTAAAGCACTCCTGTTCAAACAGGTTGTTCCATAGTTTTAATTGAGTAGAAGAAAGACATCAATTACAATGAGAATCCTGCTATGCTAGTTTTTGCTCTCCCCAAACCAACTCATCTCATATTAGCAGCATCTCAGCTACACATAGTGTTCATTCTGTTGAGCAGATCTTTAAATTCTCCCTGGGATTCAGATGCTGGTGGCAGTCAGACCCCTGTCTCCTGTGAACACTGAACATGAGAAACTCTCCATTTGCTAGTGGTTCAGTTGCCATTTGCTCTTTTGTTGATGAGGACAATGTTTCCTATATTTGGCTAAATATTGGCATTGACACCTGGACGGACAATTTTGTTTCAGGCAATGAAGGCCCGTTTATGAAAATAATCAGGCATGAAGAGGTTGCTAAGTTTACAGATGGGTTTAGCTTTCCTGAATCCCAAACACAATTAGAAATATTAGTGAAGCAAGAATTGTCACTCCCTAATTTTGAGTTTGGATAGTCTGATTTGGGCAGATAGTCCAGAAACCAGACTAATGTGATGGGGTGGGGTGGGTGGGAGGGGGGTGGAGTACCATGGGTTCAAACACCCCTCAAAGCAGCTGGCGGAAATTGAATACAATTAATAAACTGGGAGGAAATGTAGTAATGGCTACCACAAAGGCTGTCACTGACTGTTGTAAAATCCCAACTGGTTCACTAATGCCGGTTAGAGAAGTAAATGTGCAGTTCTGGCCAGCACGTGACACCAGACCCACAGCAATGTGGTTGACTCTTACTTGCCCTTTAAGGTGGCCTACAGCAATGTTGAAATCAAGCCTCAGTCCACAGTGTCTTACTCAAACTTATTCTCTGCCAATACTCTAAAATAAGAAACTTCTCATTGCCCTCAGTTTCCTTTCTCTTGACCATCCATAGGTCTGACTTCTCCTCATCATTATTCCGCATCCTCTTTGCTATTCTTTGCAAATCTGGTTGAAGCCCTTAACTCCTTCCCTAATAACAAACAAAATCATAAGTCGGACGGTACCATGTGGGTGCTTGAATCATTTGAAATTATCGGGTGATAATGCACGACAGGAACCCAATTTATCCTTGCAGTATTTAATGCCAGAGTTATCAGCTTGTTAAAATCAAATTCAGATTCCTCCTCTTCAGGAATGAAACTGGAAACTAAAGATTCTGGAGTAAAGGATCAATGTTTCCCCAAATGCACAACACGCATGTTGATGCTTTCACCGATGACATAATGAATAGGATTCCTCAGTTAATCGCTCTGCATTCACCCTGGCTTTATGTATTTGTCATGGTTAATACTTACAGATTTTGGCTTGAAGAATCAGCTGCAGCAATACAAAGGTATTTCATGTCCTGCCGAAAGAAAAGAAGTTCAGTGTCATTGAGGCTGACAAAGACTGAACTTGCCTGTGTTTTTGTTATGGTCCAGACCAAATCCCTTCAAATCTTCTCCTGTTTTATATTATTTAAAGGCAAGTGTAAGATGCTGTGTCCCGGTTGTGATTCGATTGGCCAACTAGTAGGATCTAAGCAAAACACACTTTATACTTACAACACAAACAAAAAAAAAGAATAATTGGCATAATTTGAAAGCTGTTGAAATACTTAATAAACATATTATGTAACTACTACTCATCAACTATTCCAACATAGCAGATCCCATGAACACACTCTTGGCAAAGGCAAATTCAGATTTTCCTCACATGTCATTTCCTCTGCAGTCCAGGAGAAAAAAACACTGACAGAAACAACCTAGGGAGCAGAAAGTGAACTTAAGTTTTTCCTGTAGCTAGGAGAGAGCTGTATCTATCAGCTTCAATGAGCCAGCTCCAAACTCCTAATGAAAGCAAAACTAAAATCCTGAGTTTATGTGAGCGTGATTCAAGCCTCTTTCATCTAATTTTTAAAAACACTCAGGGAGCTTAAAACTGTTTACCCACTGCTTCTGAAGCAGACATTCCAGCACCACTGTGGCAACGCCTCACTGCAAAGGAAACAGGACAGAACAAATCTCTCCTAAAGGCACAGTACCATCACACTTTACAGTCATGGAGTAGGCACTGTCGTTTTATCCTAACTCAGCAGATTAGTTGCATGGTGTTGGGCTTACACTCTGCTTTACATTACTCCCTGTTGATCCTAATGCCGAGAATGTTCAAGTAGGCTTTAAAATCAGCCTTGCAACTGATCCTGTGGCTTTCCTAATGGTCAGGTTAGGTTAGATATTTGAAGCATTTTCACCTAAGGAATGTATTAACCAAGTTCCCACAAACTAGAGCATGATGATCACTAGATTGAGCTGCTTATTTTCAGTGATGTTGAATGTGATGTAAGCATTAACCAGATCAGTGGGGACAACGCCCCGTTCTTCAAAAATAGTGCCAGGGTTCTATTATACTCACATGAGAGGGCAGATATGGCTTCATCTTAAATGTTAATCTGAACAGTTGGCACCACTGATAAGCACACCTTCCTTATTACATTTGAGAGTAAGTATGGACTTTTGTGCCACATTTCGTTCCAAAACTGTGTGTTTTAAATTTGTATCCACTTGCTCCCTTTTATTAAGTACCTCATTCGAACATAGGACATAGACCAGTACAGCACAGAAACAGACTCTTCAGCCCACGATGTTTTGCTGTACATGATGCCAAATGAAACTGATCCCTTTTGCTTGCCCTTGGTCCATGTCCCTCCATTCCTAGCATATTCATTTCTTTATCTAAAAATCCTTTAACATGCCTATTGTATCTGTCTCCACCACTACCCCTGGCAGCGCGTCCCACACTCCTACCACTCTCTGTGTAAAAAACTTGCCCCTCATATCTCCTTTGAATTTTCCCCTCTCACCTTAAATGCATGGACCCTAGTATCATTCTTTACCACCTTGCCTATACAGCTTATTTTATAAGATAATGATTGGGTATCCCTCAGTCTTATGGTGCAGATAAATGTGAGGTCATCCACTTTGGCAGAGAGAATAGAAAAGCAGATTATCAGCTGAATGACAATAGATTGGGAAAAGGGGAGGTGCAACAGAACCTGAGTGTCCTTGTACATCAGTCGCTGAAAATAAGCAGGTAGATGCAGCAGGCGGTGAAGAAGGCAAATGGGTACATTGGCCTTGAAAGTGAGAGGATTCGAGTATAAGAGCAGGGATGTCTTGCTGCATAGTATAGGGACTTGGGTGAGGCCACGTCTGGAGTACAATATATAGTTTTCATCTCCTTATCTTGGGCAGGACTGGCTATGGAGGGAGAGCAATGAAGGTTCACCAGACTAATTCTTGCAATGGTAGAATGAAATGGGAAGAAAGATTGGATTAGTTAGGGCTATATTCACTGGAGTCTAGAAGCATGAGGGGAAATCTCAAAGAAACCAAAAAAATTGTGACAGGACAGACAGGGTAAAAGCAGGAATGATGTACCCTATATGCTAGAGTCCAGAACCAGGGGTCACAGTAAAAGGATATGGGGTTAGGCCATTTAGCACTGAGCTGGGAATTTTTTTCACCTGAGAAAGCAGTTGAGACCAAAACACTGAATGTTTCCAAGAAGGAGTTAAATATCATTGTTAGGGTGAAAGGGATCTCAGGGTATAGGGAGAAAGTGGGAACACTCGACTGTAATATAGTTAAAGTCATAGTCATAGGATCACACAATGCAGATAAGGCCCTTCGGCCTATCGAGTCTATACTATATAACTACTACTAAAGGCGCACTCATCCCAATCTCCTGTACTTGTCCCATATCCTTGAATGTTACGTTATTTCAAGTGCTCATCCAAATACGTTTTAAAGGTTGTAAGGTTTCCAGCCTCCACTACCTTCCCAGGCACTGCATTCCAGATTCCCATCACCCTCTGAGTAAAAATGTTTTCTTTCTCAAATCACCTCTGAATCTCCTGCCCCTTATCCTAAGGGTTATACCCTCTCATGATTGACTCCATAACCCAAGGGGAACAGCTACTCCCTACTTATCACCCTATCCTATACTACGTTGGATCATAGAATCACAACAGTCCAGAAGCAGGCCATTCAGCCCATAGAATCCACACCGACCCTCTAAACAGTATCCCACCCAGACACACAACCCTACTCTATCCCCACAACTCCGCATTTTCCAAGGTTAATCCACATAGCCTGCACATTCCTGGACACTATGGGCAACTTAGCATGGTTAATTTGCCTAACCTTAACCATCCTTGGACTGTGGAGGAAAACTGGAGCACCCAGAGGAGACTCATACAGACACAGGGAGAATGTACAAGCTCCCAAGGCTGGTATTGAACCCAGGTCCCTGGCACTATGAGGCAGCAGTGTTAACAATTGTGCCACCATGCCATCCAATGATCAGCCATGATCCTATTGAATGGTGGAGCAGGGTCCAAAGAGTCAAACGGCCTACTCCTGCCCCTATTTTCTACATTCCTATATTTCTCCTGAATCATCCTTCAAGAAGTAAGGTCACTAAAAGTACAGAACTACTCTGATCACTCTTTGCTGAACTCTGTACTTTTTGAGACCGGAGTTAATGTATAATCAGTGAGAGCAGTGTGATGGGTAAATGGCAACTGCACAGCAAATTGGATACGAAGTCTGATTGCCATAAAAAGCTTCAAACAATGAAGACAGAACAGCCACCAAAAAATTAGGAATGCACAACAGTCCATTGGCACCTGGTGCCAAATTAACCATATACTGCTGAAGGCTGAACACAGTTCTCTAGATAGCATATGACCAGTACGCGATATAACTCAAACACTGGATCATTATTTTATAATTCAATCCAGTTAATATCAAGGCCAACATTCTAATTGTCATTTTTGATTTTAGTTACGGTGGCTCAGTGGTTAGCACTGCTGCCTCACAGCACTAGGGACCTGGGTTCAATTCCCGCCTCGGGCAACTGTCTGTGTGGAGTTTGCACATTCTCCCCGTGTCTGCGTGGGTTTCCTCCAGGTGCTCCAGTTTCCTCCCCCAATCCAAAGATGTGCAGGTCAGGTGAATCGGCCATGCTAAATTGCCCATAGTGTTAGGGGAATGTGTCTGGGTGGGTTGCTCTTCGGAGGGTCAGTGTGGACTTGTTGGGCCGAAGGGCCTGTTTCCACACTGTAGGGAATCTAATCTAATCTTAATGTCTGTACATTATTATTGTACAGGCACAGCTAAGTCCCATTGTTTTTCCACAGATCCTTGTCCCTTTCTAATTAAGAAAGTAGTCATTTGCATGTAACTAATTTGAGTATTGCTGGAAAAGACACATTTTATCAAAGCTTTTCATCCTGCATTCATCAAGACATTTCAGAAGAATACCAATTCAAGGACAAAACTGCATGAAAAGAGAGTGCTAATTAGTCACCAATTGGTGTAACCTTTGCCATGGAGAATGCACCCACTCATACTGATTGGCAGTTAACTATCAGGTTTTGTTTAAATTTAAAACCAGGAATGTTGTGTTTGATTGCTCAGTGCATTGTCCTGAGAAAAGAACAAGCAAATGGCTGTCACCTACTTTGTTGAGTTAAAACAGTATACGTTCATTTACTTTCTGTCTGTAAAGCACAGGGCCCTATATAGCTTCGAGTACGTCCAAGTACACCACACTGTGAGCTGGCTAACAAGTCTAAATTGGTACCCATCAAACATCTAGCATATTCAGGATTATCCAGAAAATGTTGTCCAACTGCAGATTCACAACTAATGTAGGACAGTGTATAGTGACTTTTGTAAGTGCTGTTTGGTTGGGTACAGCAGTACATTTCTTGTTGCAAACAGCCAAAGGGACATGCTGTTTGATATGATCATCACGCCCATCACACACCTCCACCAATCAGAACCCATTTGCCAACCAATCAGCATTCTCTTCACATACAGAATAAATGCTGGTTTTCCCCATGAGTTGAGATTCTTGCAAAATATCCTGATGAGTGCAAAGCAACAAGCTTCCACAAAATGTGTTATTTTTCAGTAACATTTAAGGAAGTACGCCAGAAACATTGCCTGTGGATTGGAACATTTCAAATGTCACCCCTCCGACCCCCCAAGTTAAGAAGTAATTTTAGAAGAATGAGGGGAATCTTATTTAAATACTTTCGTGAATCTAGCCTCTACAACTCTCTGGTATAGAGATTTCCAGACATTCACTACCCGCTAGGAGAATAAATTCCTAACATTTCGGTTTTAAATGAATGGCTCCTTATTCTGTAAAAATGTCTCCTAATTCAAGATGCCCCAACTGGTGGAAACATCATCTCACCGCCTAGCCTGTCAAGCCCATTTAGAATCTTATATGTTCAAATAAGACCACCCTCATTCTTCTGAATAAAGGCCGAATCTGCTTAGCTTTTTTTTGATAAGTTAACCCCTTCATCCCAAAAATCAGCCAAGTGAATCTACCCTCAATGATTAGATTATATTCCCTACAGTGTGGAAACAGGCCCTTCGGCCCAGCTAGTTCATACCGACCCTCCGAAGAGTAACCTACCCAGACCCATTTCTCTTTGACTAATGCACCTAACACTATGGGCAATTTAGCACGGCCAATTCACCCTGACCTGCACATCTTTGGACTGTGCGAGTAAACCAGAGCACCCAGAGGAAACCCACACAGACACGGGGAGAATGTGCAAACTCCACACAGACAGTTGTCATGAGGCTGGAACGAAACCTGGCGCCCTGGTGCTGTGAGGCAGCAGTGCCAACCACTGAGCCACCATGCCTAACCATTCCTTCAATGGTAGCCATACCCAGGAAGTATTAATGTTAATATTGAATGTCATTAGTTAATAATATTTTATTAAATTCCTAAGAGGATAAGAGACTTTGCTGCCCTAATGTCTTCCTGATATGGTTGGAATTTGTGGAAAATTAAGGCTTCACTCACATGGAAAGCAAGTTGGAGATTATCTTTGGTGTCAATTCCTCCCAAACATTCAGAAAATGTCATTTACCCAAATCAGTCAGTCAGCTTTGGTTTGCAGTTGTTATGGCAACTTCTCACATTGGAATATAATGAAATAACTTAGTAAGTCATGGAAGAAGGTCATTGTAGCTCACACAGCTTTATAGATGAAATGTGCAAAGGGAATGTTAGTCATTAAATAGTCACATTATACCATCACCAAAGGGAATTAAATAACTTAAGAGTCGATCTTCCACTGTGTTGAGTAGAACTAGAAAGCACAAAAAATAGAATTAAATAACATTGGTCTATGCACGCTGTCTGCCACCTTTCTATATCTGACCCAAAGCTCCATTTGATTTAGTACAAATGTCACTTGTCATCTGAAGTCATCTGATCCCTTTTCAATCCCTGAGTGGCTTTCCTTGCAAAATGAACTGATTGCTGCCCCCTGCTGTGCAAGAAAAATACATTTCAAAAGCACATTGGCTGAAAAATGTTTTGAGACACATTGGGTTTATGGAAGGCTCCATATAAATGCAACTTGTTTCTTTTTACTGACTGCACCCGTTCTTCCTGTTGTCCTCCTTTATTAAGATGCACCTTTTTAACTGATACTTTGGTCACCACCATCACAACATCTCCTTCTTTGGCTCATCACCCACCTTTATCTCCACACAGCACTTACCATGTTATTGAACACAAACTCTTTTGAAAGTCTGATTATCGAATCCAAAGTTACAGCATGTCTCATTCACCCTCACCCTCTGCCTACTGACCTACTGGCTCCTCAACCCTGTCACGTTTTCTGAGCTCATCCGATTCTGTATTCCTATGCATCTATGCTGTTCATTTTTTGAGCATAGAGTCATAGAGATGCACAACACGGAAAAGGACCCTTCAGTCCAACTCATCCATGGTGACCAGATTCCTAAATTACTCCAGGCCCATTTGCCAGTACTTGGTCCATATTCCTCTAAACCCTTCCTATTCACATTCCATCCAGCTGCATTTTAAATGTTGTAATTGTAGCAGCATCCACCACTTCCTCTGGCAGCTCATTCCATACACGTACCACCCTTTGAGTGAAACATTTGCCCCTTAGGTCCCTTTTATACCTTTCCCCTCTCACCCTAAACCTATGCCCTCTAGTTCTGGACTCCCCTACCCCAGCAAAAATACCTTGTCTATTTATCCTATCCAGGCTCTTCATGATTTTATAAACCTCTACAAGATCACCCCTCAGCCTCCAATGCTCTAGGGAAAACAGCCCCAGCCTGTTCAGCCTCTCCCTATAGCTCAAATCCTCCAACCCTGGCAACATCCTTGTAAATCTTTTCTGAACCCTTTCAAGTTTCACAACATCCTTCCGAGAGGAAGGAGACCAGAATTGCACGTAATATTCCAACAGTGGCCTAAGCAATGTCCTGTACAGCTGCAACATGACCTCCCAACTCCTGTACTCAATACTCTGACCAATAAAGGATAGCATACCAAATGCCTTCTTCACTATCCTATCTACCTGTGACTCCACTTTCAAGGAAATATGAACCTGCACTCCAAGATCTCAGCAACACTCCCTCGGACCTTACTATTAAGTATGTACGTCCTGCCCTGATTTATCTTTCCAAAATGCAGCACCTCACATTTATCTAAATTAAACTCCATCTGCCACTCCTCAGCTCATTGGCCCATCTGATCAAGATCCCATTGTACTCTGAGGTATCTGTCCACTGCACCTCCAATTTTGGTATCATCTGCAAACTTACTAACTATGCCTCCTACATCCAAATCATTTATATAAATAACGAAAGATAGTGGACCCAGCACTGATCCTTGTGGCACTCCACTGGTCACAGGCCTCCAGTCTGAAAATCAACCCTCCATTACCACCACCTGTCTTCTACCTTTGAGCCAGTTCTGTATCCAAATGGCTAGTTCTCTCTGTATTCCATGAGATCCAACCTTGCTAACTAATCCACCATGAGGAACCTTGTCGAACGCCTTACTGAAGTCTATCCGGATCAAGTCCACCATTCTGCCCTCGTCAATCATCTTTGTTACTTCTTCAAAAAACTCAATCAAGTTCGTAAAGCATGATTTTGCATGCACAAAGCCATGCTGACTATCCCTAATCAGTCCTTGCCTTTCCAAATACATATAAATCCTGTCCCTCAGGATTCCCTCCAACAACTTGCCCTCGACCGATGTCAGGGTCACCGGATGTACGGTCATGCCTTCAGCTCAAAGCTCTTGAATTCCCTCCCTAAAGCTCCACCTCTCTCTCTTCACCTTTCAGACCGCTCTTTGTGACCTGTCTCTTTGACCAAAATATTGGTCACCCTATTCAGGTATTTCTTTATGAGGTTCAGTGTCAAATGTTAGCTGGGAATGTTACTGTGAAGTGCTTTGAGTCTTTCACTATGTTAAAGATGCTATAATATAAGTTGTTCTTGTCATTCTTTCACATTGAAGACAAGTTGTTATTGATGGTTTACCCATTACGCACACTTATCCAAATGTCAATTCTACATATGCCAAGCTGCACATGAGATTCAGCAAGATTCCCAATTTCCAAGGATGCCCGCTCCCAGCTGTCAGTCACTGACTAGCGATCAGAATAAGCTCCTCTTCATTGCACATTCCTACCTCAGCACTGATGCAAACCATCCTGTCTCACTGCTTTTTCTGGTGAGCTGTGTACTGGATAGGAGGAGGGGCCACAAGGGTACACAGGGGTATATCCATGTGAAAGTATACTTCAAAATCATGCATTTGAGTGTATTTTCATTTGCAAATTTCCCTCCTTGGAGTGAGCGTTTCCTTATCCATTCAATTGCAGAAATGCCTTACAATAAATTATTGCTCAGTGCACTCCCAAATGCCTTAATCCTATAATGGCGAAGAAATCAGAGGCTTTAACAAACTGTAGAACCTGACTGAGAGCTACTCCAAAGTGAAGATTTAATATCATAACATGATGTCACTCTGACAAAGTGGTAGTACTGCAATGTATTACTATGTGGAAAAGATAAATAAATTAGGGCAGATTTTACTGTGACAAGGTATCTAAGTTTTAGGAGTTTTTTTTTAAGGCAAGTTGCTGTGAGCTATGAGGGGAAGGGGAGCATATGGAATTTGAGTGAACACAGAAATTCAGATTGAAGGATTGTGAAAACCTGAGCAGTTTCATTTAGATAAGAGTAATTCCAAATTAGGAACCAAAACAAAGGACGGAAGGAAAGGAGAATGGATTAATTAAAGAAACAGGCAGTAAAAAAAAACATTATTTCACATTCTTAATTCTGCAGCAACAATTAATATTCAAAGGATGAAACTCCAAACTTGTAACTGTTCATTTTCAGAGCAGTATAAGTCGCTTGGTAGTAATTGACACTGAACACAAAGTTTAAATGATACAGAGTCTGAAATGTGACAAGTTTAGTTTGTACCTACAATACAAATGCAGCAACATCACATTGTTCAGTGAGTTTCAATCATCAAACTGATGCAGTGAGATCCTGTTACAACAATATTAACAACCTGCAAGTACATAACATAGAAAAACATTTCAAAGTAGTTCAGGGGAGTGTCAGTACACTTTGACCAGTAACCCACGTGCCTATTGCAGCAGGAAGGTAAATGTGTTGGGGGATTGTAGTTTCTAATATGCAATGTCAACAGTGTTGTCCAGAAAGTGCCCTGCATTGCTGCCCAGTGCCACTCAGTACCCAACGATCCAGCTTTTCACCTTTACTGGAATACACAGAATCCCAGGATTGCAAAAGTTTGCATTTTCATTTTGCCAAGTTGATACTTGGGCTGCAGAACAAAATGATTCAGTTAACATTTTGTACTATACTGAGGAGATGATGTTTCTTCTGAACTATGTGCAGCACTGATGCACTGAAGGAAGGAATGTGCTTGGGGAAGGGCCTGTCACTGATCAGGATGTATTGGGAGGGAAGCAGATCTGCTGACTGACTTGCAATTAACGCTGCTGAATGCTGCATATGCTTTGTACTACTGTCCCCTAGTGTCTTCCTGTTGTAATACATTGGCAGTAGTTTTTAAAAATCTGGTTTTGTTCCACAGAAATTGCATTTGATCCCTTCTTCAAAACACAGTTTTTAATTAAATGCAAGACATAATTTCATTCAGAACCAGATGGATATTTCCCTGTGCCAGTATTCCTGAAGCAAAATGTTAATGCTACCCTTCAGTAAAATGGTATGGAGAGACCTTAGTGAACTGTGCCATGGTGCAGTGAGTTTCCATACCATTATGACACATTTGATCAGTGTTTTTTGACTCATTCATGTGAGGAGGAGAATCGCTGGCTGTGCCAGCATTTATTGCCCATTTCTTAATTGCCTGGCAGGATATGGTGGTGGCACAATGGACTGGATTATAAGTTAAAGTGGACTCCCCGCCCCAGAGTTAATGTGAGAAGTGAGGCCAGATCTACTTGGCTGGCTCAGTCCACTTTCACCTTTCAGGTGAAAGCCCGAGACCGTGCGCTTTGTGAGACTTGTGAGAGCAGTAGGAGGGCAGACCTCATAGTGCTGCTCGAGACAAAAAAACTGCAGATGCTGGCATCCAAAGCAGAGAAACAGGAGGCTGGAAGAACACAGCAAGCCAGGCAGCGTCAGGAGGTGGAGACCTAGAGGTGGAGACCTCCTGATGCTGCTTGGCTTGCTGCATTCTTCCAGCCTCCTATTCGTCTACTCATGGAGCTGCTGGCCCATTGAGAGAATGGACATGCAGTGGACCCTCTGATTGTCTTTGGGGACCATGCAAGGGCCATCTTCTTCATCTGCTCCCTCCCCACCCACCAACAGGGTTAAAGCTGCCATCTATTCTTTCAGTCTCAGTCCCTCCCATTGCCTATTAAATCAGCATGTCACTATTAATTGACCATTAATTGCCCAATTATATCCCCCCATTGGGGCACAAGTGGGCAACCCACCAAATAGTACCTGTTGCTTGTAAAATCACAATGGGGATGCAGTTGGCCAGTGTGGGCATGACACCAATGACACTGTATCCAAATGTATGGGTCCACCTACCTGCTTTCACACCCATTATGTGTCTCATTGAATGTAGCCCTACGTGTTCTGAAACCACCATGACACACTGTGTTCCGGTACTACTATGACAATGTACATCAACTAATTCCTACAACAGTCTGCATGCGTTCATTCAAGCATGAGTCAGCATGGTGGCTCAGTGGTTAGCACTGCTGCCTCCAAGTGTCAGGGACCTGGGCAACCCGGGAGTTTGCACATTCTCCTGTATCAGCGTGGGTTTCCTCCCACAATCCAAAGATGTGCAGGTCAGGTGAATTGGCCATGCTGAATTGCCCGTAGTGTTAGGTGCATTAATTAGGGGAATGGGACTGGGTGGGTTACTCTTTCGAGGATCGGTGTGGACATGTAGGGCCAAATGGCCTGTCTCAGTACTGTAGGGAATCTAATCTATTCACATTCATAAGTATTAGCAAGTTGAACATCAGATCCTGCCCAATGTCAGAATTCTCACTGACGGCAGGAATTAACCTCTAATTAATCTCAGCGCAGTTTTGGACCTTCTGGACTTAGCATCTTGTACATAGTCACATCCTAGCAGCAAAGAATACCCATTTGATATGTATTACAATACTCCTTATAGAACTGAGCAGCTAGAGACTCACTAGAACAGTCAATATCACATGGGATCCACAAGTATTTGTACAAACTCAACTCCAATTAATGGTTCAATCAAGAGACAATATGAAATGCACACTATCAGATTCTACCTGTTGAAACATTTTGCAATCGGTATATCCAATGTATAAGCAGAAATCGCAAAACTGTCTCAGTAATTGTTTCTTTCGGAAATCTACTTCAGTCCATGGATTCTAAATTATGAATGCTCACTTAAGATGAAAATAAGATTCCAAAGAACTGACTACAGACTGTATTATATTTTAGCAGCACACAGCACCCCAGACAGACAACATAGTGGCCCTGACGACTCAGGTTAGGAACAGGTTGCTTGCCCCCAAATCACAGCATCGTCCTTTTAGTACACTGTCAGAAATTACACAGTGGCAAAGCTCAGGAAACTAACATCAGTTTCAAAAGATCATTATCTAATCATGGCTGATTTTGTGAGTTTGCTGTGTGAAAACTGATTGCTGTGTTTTCTATCTTTGCAACAGTGGTATTTTTATCACTCAACTATTAATGCAGAAACCCATTCTGAGGATCTGAGTTCAAATCCGACCATGGCAGATGGTGGTATTTGAATTCAATGAAAATTTGAAATTAAGATTCTAAAGGTGTTCATGAAATCATCATCAATCATCAGAAAAAAACCCATTCATTAATATCGTTCAGGGAAGAAACTGCTCTCCTTATTTACTCTGGCTACATTTGACTCCAGAACAACAACAATGTGGTTTTCTCTTAATTGCCCTCTGGACAATTAGGGATAGGCAATAAATGTTGGCCTAGCCAGTGATGCCCATCTCCTATGAATGAATTTTTAAAAAGTATTTGAAACTTGTTCATCAGCTGTAAAATACTTTGAAAAGAGGGAAGGTGCTAAACAAATGCAAAAGTCTCGCTTGTGGTTATTGTGACATCCTTCTTTTCAGGCAGGTTCTGGGCTCTGCAACTTTGAAACAGTGAGAAGCAAGCCCAGATCTGTGGCATTAAAATCATAATCTGTAGACAGTAAAGAAAAAAAATCACTGTGAAAGTTTGTGTCCTCCCCCTCCCCCCAAAATGGCTGTCAGAAATTGTCATGCTGTTCAGGCTCAGAAACTGCTCCTGTCTTGGTTGATGCTGGTCAGAGCCATGCTTTGTGATTATGTGTGATTCCAACTTACTCTGAGGCTCTGTCAGTGTAAAAGAAGGAAACTCTGAGCTGCACAGTGATTGCCTAAATTACAGATATTAGATTAGATTACTTACAGTGTGGAAACAGGCCCTTCAGCCCAACAAGTCCACACTGACCCTCCAAACAGCAACCCACCCAGACCCATTCCCCTACACCTAACACTACAGGCAATTTAGCATGGCCAATTCACCTAACCTGCACATCTTTGTGACTATGGGAGGAAACCGGAGCAAACCCATGCAGACATGGGGAGAATGTGCAAACCCAAGGCTAGAATTGAACCCAGGTCTCTGGCGCTGTGAGGCGGCAATGCTAACCACTGTGCCACCGTGCCACCCGGAATGGAGCCACTAGGGAGTAACTGGACAGTTCACTTTAAGAGACAAAATGACATGACAAAAGCTGGTGTTGATAGAAGGGAATCAAAATTGGGGCAGAAAACAGCTTCCTCTTGACCCATTTAGTGAAGAGAAAATTGCTTGTTCTAACGATGTGCTATGTTTACATTTAAAACAGCATGGAAATTCTATACTACAAACTTTATTAGCTTGTGGTAAGTCATTGTCAAGAACAGAATTCCTCAAAATAGTGAGACCTGTCTCATGCCTGCAACCAATATTAAATCACAGACAAAACCTCCAGTCAATGCTAACTTGCGCAGTCTATTGGGTTTTCCCAATCTTGTATTATAAATGGGACCTATTTAATTCATTAAACAGTGTAGAACTGAAATGAACTGCACATGGCCTGAACCTAAGGCTCGAGACACATCCAACCCTTTTCATGAACATCTATGTGGCAACTTAAATCCAATTACTTTTATGAATAGCCCCACATACTACCCAGCACCTCACCATAACTGACATTTGGTCTGAAGCATAAATCACCTGCTTTACATCTCATCTAAAATCAATCTCTTTTTCTCTTGCGCTCACACATATGTCTTTATTTCAGCCTCTTGCGGTATCTCAAATATTCCACTGCTTATTAAAAATAAAATCAAACCTATTTTCCATTTATAGGTGCCTACATTGAACAACCTTTCCCAATTTCACAAAGTCAACACTCACAACTTTATTTAAATTTGACATTACAAGAAAAAGGCTTTGGTGTTTTCTTTAATACCTTCTTTCAGAATGTAACTGAGTACCCGGGGGAGACATATTAATTTGTGCATTTGGAATCATGGAGGCCCCCAAATGCAGAGAGTGCCATTGTTCACTAACCCGGGATTTCACTGTCAGATTTAACCATCAGTCTTTGCAATCCTGGGAAAATGCTTGTAAGCATTTGATATCCTCTCCAAACCAGGAGATACAAGTCATCATTTTCAATATATAATGGCTGCCTAAATTTATAAATTGGACATTTTAACAAGTGCCAGATACTCTCAAAATGCATATTCTTCCGAAGCAGTGATTTTTCCCTTCCCCTATGATTTTTACTGTGTGCACAATACTATTCCCATTGGCTGGCAGATTGGGTATAAGATTAAGAAGAGTTCAAGGGTAAAAAGGTTAAGAAAACAGGGGAGGGGATGAGAGGCAGATGGTGGAGAGATGGATAGAGAGAAAGAAGGATGGTGGATAGAGACACAGAACCGAAACAGAGAGAGAACTAGAAGAGAGAGAGGTAGGAGAGAATAAGAAAATGTGAAATGGAGACAGGAGGGAGAGGCTTAGGGGAGAGAGGAGAGAGTCTGGGGGAGAGCATGCCTGCTTACTTCCAAAGAGACCTATTATGTTTTTCCTATGTATTACATTATACAATCCATTCCAATACAAATCTATTAACCTAAATACAATTTAGTTGCCTAACATGTGCAATGAAGCATGATGCTGTGCACTGGAAACTGTCAGACCACCCAGCTGATGTGCCCTCTGGTGTGTCAAGACAGGATGAGAAAATTGTGTAGACAGGGTCCTAATTGAACTGTTTATACCAGATTGATTCAAATCAATTTGCTTCTGCATTTGCTTTTGACCAGCATCAGGAAGTGAGCAGTTTTGCTCCAATCAAATGTTGCTGCAAATTGACTTGCATCCTTTTTATTGTACATTTGATTCAAAACAGCTGCACTTCGGAAAACCATAGACAGGTCTTTAAAATCCTGAAACTGTGTGGTTCTCAACTGATGTGCAATAAATCCATCACAAGCAATTTGACGCTGGGATGGTAAACTGTGCTTATAAAACAGTCCAGGAGTTGTACACCTCAAAGAAACAGGAGGAAGTGAAGACTGCAGATGCTGGAGATTAGAGTCAAGAGTGTGGTGCTGGAAAAGCACAGCAGGTCAGGCAGCATCCAAAGAGCGGAAGAATGGACGTTTCGGGCATAAACTCTTTGTCAGGAATCACCACAGCCATTTCCATGTGGACTCTCCCAGTGCCTCCCAGTTTCTGCCAATGGTCATTGATCATGATATTGTATCCTTGAGAGGATATCAAATGCTCACAAGCATTTTCCCAGGACTACCAAGACTTGCAGTTAAATCGGACAGTGAAATCCCGAGTTAGTGAGCAATGGCACTGACTGCATTTGCCTGAAACGTCGATTCTCCTGCTCGTCAGATGCTGCCTGACCTGCCGTGCTTTTCCAGCACCACACTCTCGACTCTACCTCAAAGAAATAGCAGTTATACTGGAATTTAGCTTCCTTCAACAAACCCCTAGACCAAATTAGCAACCAATTAAATATCTTAACATCTTATCTTACTATGTGTAAGGTAGAACATTAAAAATAGAAAGGCAAGGAAGGAACAAGGGACAGCGATTAACTGGATGGGTCTTTCAAAGAGCCAACATGGTTGTGATGGGCCAAACAGCCGCCCATTGCATTGTATCACCCTCTGACTCTGTAAAATTGTGGGGTGGCCCCTTTCCATGTAGGCAATAATGGGTATTCTGCTTAAAATGATAGAAATAAGATTCTTCAAATGGTATCGAAAAGTGTGGCGCTGGAAAGGCACAGTAGGTTAGGCAGCATCTGAGGAGCAGGAGAGTTGGTGTTTCGGGCATAAGCTCTTCATCTCTTCAAAAAGTGTGCTGAGTGATGGTTTATGGATTTGGCTGCTTCCATCGCACAGTAAAATGCCCCCACTCATGTCAGTCTTTCCAACCTGGGAAGACACAGCATGAGACCCTTCCTTCCTGGAAAATGGACGAAGGAAACAACATAATGATCAATGACCATAAGTTGTTCTCACATTGGCAGAAACTGGGAGGCACTGGGAGAGTCCACATGGAAACGGCTGTGGTGAGATTTTAATGTGAAAGAGATCTGAAAAAGGAAAATAGTTTGCAAAGAGAAACAGACACTTTTTTTTACAGATTTTAAATCAGGTTGAATTGTATTAAATATTCTCATCAGCTTCTGCATCATTTTTCAGAGTTGAAAAGAGTCATAGATTCTTGAGCTCTGTCATGAGACACTCCATTCTCCTTTTCTTCTGACTGGAAGCTATAGTGAACTCAATGTCCACTCAAATTCCTCAGCCCAACCTTATTGTTAATCTACCCTTATCGACCACCTCCTCTTCCAGTTAGTCAGGGACCGCTCTATAAATGCCCCATGGCTGTGTGAATTTGTCCAGTGCTTGGAGATGACGTGCACAGGTTGGGATGCGATGAATTGGTTGTGATCAGTTCCCTTGGGATGTATATACAGATTGCAATGGAGCACCGTGTGACTTGTTTTGGTGCAAAGTCTGAGTCATCGACAACACTCAGGGGCCAAGGAACTAAATCTCAGTACAAGTCAAATGTGGACACCTTCTGGTGAGGCTGAACCTTACATGAGTATATAAACAGATGGGTAGCCCTGTAGGTTAGGGAACCATGCTATCAATGCCACACAACCCCTTCTTCACCAATCTGACGACCAACACAAACTACAATTTTGCTTTAGGCAGGCAAAGCATTGGGTGAGCCACTTCTGGTCTCATTCCCATCATCACTTGGATCTGAATTGATGGAGAAAGGGACCCAAACTGAGCAACCAAGCTGGTGGGTTTCCCTGCATAGGTTGGTGCTGGGCACTAGGGGTCCCAATTATTTAATCTGGCCCCATTGGTCCATCAGTGGGCAAAAATGTAGGACTCGCCCCCAAACCCTTCCCCACGGATCTCTTAAATCCCCACGCAACCCCCCTGCCCATCTCCCTGAGGCTTGCAACATTCTAATCAATCGCAGTTCACCTCATGAATAAAAACTGTGGACGCTGGAAATTATAAACAAAAACAGAAATTGCTGGAAAAGCTCAGCAGGTCTGGTAGCATCTATGGAGAGAAATCAGAGTTAATGCTTCTGGTCCAGTAACTCTTCCTCAGAATGCAGTTCATCTCCTCCTTGCTTGAGTACGGTATCACTAGAGGCAGCCATCTGAATGGCCAGCAGTTCTTTGAGGTGAGATTGGCTATTCCTGAAGGGCAGAAGTAGCCATCTGAAAGGCAGCCAATAGTGTCCTCAGCAGGCTTCCATAATCCCCCCACCCCACCCAAACTATTCGGGTGGGTTGCTGTAGATAGTAGCCAATATTATGTTAAGGTGACATTTTGGACAAGAGGGAGCTAATCAAAGGAAGAACCTACATACTGTATGTGTTAAGCCTTTCATTACCTTAGAATGTTCCAAGGTACTTCAGAACTGTTATAATGGAGGAAACATAGCAGCCTGATTGTACACAGTAAGTTCCCACAAAACATAATATGATAATGACCAGATAACGATTTTAGTAACATAAAAAAAAACAGATATTGGCCAGGACACCAAGAGTAACTCTCCTGCTCTTCTTCTAGATTGTCATGGGAGCTTTTGAATCCACCTAATGTCCAATCCCAAAGACTGTCACTTCAACACTGCAGCACTGTCTCAGGGCACACTAGAGAACCATCCTCAGGCCTTGTCAAGCTTTGTACTCAAACTGCTGGAGTGGGACTTGAACCAATAAGCTTCTGAGTCGAGTGAGAGATCTTCCCACTGAACCACAGGTAACACTTAATCACAAGCCAATCCAATCCAAAACCCATTTTATAGTAATACCTTCACATTGATGTCAGAAAATTACTATAGGACAAATATAACTGTTGCAGCTCTTGCTAATTGTGATGCTTACCTCAAGTACAGGCTTGGCATTGTGGCAGATAGACAGGACATGGGAAACTCCATTCTTTACAAGGTTATCTTTGTCCTGGGAGTCTGTGGGCGACAGCAAATACAAAAACCACATTCATAATGACTAAACACCACATAAGCACAACACTGTGCAAAGAATAAGAGCGAGTTGCAATTTTGCGAATCAAATTCTACAATGTGGGATGTGGGTAGCATTATAATTAGTGAAAGCATCCATCAATTTGGAGACATTCTACGAAAATTAAGTGTTAACTCATTTCACAGTTTGCAGTAAAGGGAATAAGCCAAGATCAAAACAGGCAATAAAACAGAAACACAAACAGTGGAAATCTCAAAAATAGAACTGAAAACTGGAAATACACAATGAATTGATGACCTTTGAAGGTATGTGTTTTGGGTGGGACCCTTTGTCAAAATGAAACATCCCACCTAATCTGTGTCAGAAGACAATGGGGCTGCAGACAAGTCTTCCTGTTGATTCTTGTATGTTAGTAAAATGCACCAAAAATAAATCACAACGAGAAGGGATTCCTATTCTCTTGAGCGTTTGAACAGAAGGCAACAACATTGCTTGTTCCAGGAGCCTCCTGAGCTAATTGTTTACATGGTTCCATTTCATTAATAAATGAACACTATTGCATAATGAAAACAGCATGAAATAACCAGAGCCCAGGAGAACAGTGTGACCCTTAACTCTAGTCGCTGTGCAATGCATCTAAAATTCTCTGGCTGTCTTTTTCAAAGCATACGTGAAAGAAATTGTTTCCTTTTCCACTACTTCTCTCTGCTTCTCTCCTGAAGCCACTGACATTTGGCTGGGGATCGGTTCTGAGGGTATGAATCACTCTCTCCCAATATTTAACAAGGAGCTAACAACCATGGGGGCCAACTCAGTGGAGCCAAAACCTGACAATCTAGGTGCATTGGCTCTCCTCAACAGCTTTCAGAGGGTGGTCAGGAGCAGGACTTCAGGCTGATGTTGTTTTCCTCCTATAAGACTATGAGGAGTAGAAGTAGGCTATTCAGCCCATCGAGTTTACCTCACCATTCAACTGGATCATGGGTAATTTGATAATCCTCTACTCCACTTTCCAGCCTTTTCCCCATAACCCTTGATTTCCTTATTGATTAAAAATCTATCACATAGTACATGGCGGTCCTTTTTGAACTGTACAGACACAGACTTGTCAGCTATATTGGTCAGAGCCTTTGTGTAGCCATGAGAGCTGTGTCTGGCGGGCCGGGGGCCCCTGGGAGGAAGAATTCCAAACAATTACGGCTTTGCCAACTGATGTTCCTAGTCGTGGGGAGCTTTGGTGGGATTATGCTGAGTGTTGTAACTTAATACAGTTTAATTTGCCTTGGTTCAATTCGCTTTCATTCAGTTGCTTTTTGATTTAGTCATTTATTGAATTGTAGTTTGTGTAGGTTTATATTTCTCTTTATTCTTTTTTTTCTGCTAAATTGTTTGGGGAGTAGACTAGTAGTTTGGTTACTGTTATTGTTGTTATATTATAAGATTTTTTCGCTTGTTTGTAGTAATTATGTAATTTTGTAAAAAATTCAAAATCTTTCTCTCAATAAAAATATTTACAAAAAAAACTATCCCAATCTTGAAATTATTTAAGCACTCAACCTTCTACATAAAGAATTCCACACATTCACTACCCTCCAGGAGAAAAAAATCCCTCTCCATCTCTGTTTTAAACGGACGACTCCTTACTTTGAGATTATGCCCTCTGGTCCTAGACTCTCCCACAGAAAAATAACCTTGTTGCATCTGCCCTGGTCAAGTCCCATAAGATTGAAATGTCTAAATTCATTTCAATGAGGTCTCCTCCCATTCTTTGAAGCTCCATTGATTACAGAATGAATGAAAATCCTTCCATACCTGGGATCAGTCTCATGAAACTTCTCTGGGCTGTCTCCAATACCAATATATCTTTTCTTAGATAAGGGGACTAAACCTTTTCAAAGTATTCCAGCTGCAGTCTGACCAATGTCTCTTGCTTAGCTCAGGTGCTCTGTGGCTTACAGCAAAATCCAAACAATTGTCAGCAACTCTTCCTCATTCAGCACATTGGGAAAAGAAATGTTGGAATATCCCAAAATGTAGGTTGATAATTCCTTGTGTGTAGAGAATTAAGTGCTGATCCCATTGAAATAGTTAGAACGATTAAGGGATTAAATGGTGTAGAGATAGAGAAAGAAACGCTATTGTCATTATTATTTAAACAACTACATTATTATTTAAGTGATTTATGCTGAAAATAAAATGTAACAGTGGTGTGTATACTCCCTGCATTATATTTCCATTACTGAGTATGTTTTTAATATTGATCAATTGGAGTATTTGATCAACCTGCACACTCCTGGTCCTATAGGTACCAGTTAATAAAAAGTTTGCTATATTTATTATAGTGGAGAAATCCATGTGAGCAGATATTCTCTTAACATTAGAGTTAGCCCATTAAAGGGTGATATCAGGGAGCAGTTATTCACATGGAGGATAATGAAAATCTAAAACTCGACAAGTTGTGAGGCTGAGGGTCAAATGGAAATTTCAAAACTGAGTTTGATAGATTTTTGTCAGGTTATGATATGAAAGGATTTGAAGGCAGGTAAATGGGACAAATGAACCTCAAGCTAACTGAATGACAGAACAGGCTTGCAGCGCTGAATGCCCTACTGTACATTAGGGAGTGACAGCAGACAGAAAGTTGATAAAGTAATGTGGAGTCAAATAGGGTTGAGGTCTGATTAACATCCTGTTGTTTAAAGCTGACAGTTACACAATAACACTAAATATACACACAGGAAGTACTGAAAACCTCACAGGACAAGTGGTGAGCTTTCAAAGTGAAATATAGCTAAACGGGGAGCCTCTACCATCTGTCTACATGAATTTCTCCTCAACGTAATTACCACTTGCATTTAGCATTTTATTCTGAGATCTCCCACTAGAGGAAGTAAATCCAGTAAACATTATTTATCAATGAAACGTGGAAGGTGACAAAGATTGATCTAAAACTAGATGAGGCAACCAAATACCTTTTTTGTGCATAAAATGAGGAGATAAATTGTTCACTGTGAGCCTGGTACGAGATTAAAGTGGGATATCAGAGAATAATGGTGATGTTCATGCACTACCGCCCTGGGGACATGAATTCAAATCCCACTATGGTAATTGGGGAATTTAATTCAACAAATCTTGCATTTAGAAACTAAAGCATTAGACATGGATATGCCTTTAAGCACAGTACACATAACCAAATGCAAATTAAATGGGAACCATGAGCTAACTCATTCTCATGAAAATCTAGTTCTCTAATGTTCGTTTACAGAGAGAAATCTGCCGTCCTTTCCCAGTCTGACTTACACATGACTCAAGATCCATAGATCAACTCTTAACTGCCCTTTGCAAAAGCCAGCAAGCCATTCATCTTAGCCTGCTGGACACACTTTTCTCATTCCTGAAGAAAGGCTTATGCCCGAAACGTCGATTCTCCTGTTCCTTGGATGCTGCCTGACCTGCTGCGCTTTTCCAGCAACACATTTTCAGCATTCAATGGATATACTAATGGGCAGTAAATGATGGTCTCACCAACATCCCAAGAATCAACAAATTTTTAAAAAAACACCCATCTGTTTAATGGAGCTGCAACAAATTGTGCTACTCTGAGTTAGGGACAGTAGAGAGAGGTTAGTGTGGATGTTCACATATTATTTCTTGAATCATATACAGAATACAGCACAGAATTTTTTTTTAATCATTCACAGGAAGACAGCATCGCGAGCCAGGCCAGTATTCAATTGCCCATCCCTAATTGGCCAGAGGATAGTTGAGAGTCAGCCACATTGCTGTCGGACTACAGGCACATGTCAGCCAGAGCAGATAAATATGGCAGTTCCCTTTCCTATAGTTGTTAGGGAACCAGGTGGGATTTTTTCCAACAATCATCAATGGCTTCATAGTCACCATTAGGCTCTTAATTCCAGATTTTTATAGATTTCAGATTACACCAATTAGCACAAACCCAAGACCACAGAGTCTCTGGATCAATAGTCTAGTAATAATACCACTAGGTGACTGACTTCTCAACATGAAGCTGTTTGGTCCATGGTAAAAGTGCTGGCACTTGAAAGTACTATTCTGGATTAGTGGTGCTGGAAGAGCACAGCAATTCAGGCAGCATCCGAGGACAGGCAAAATCGACGTTTCGGGCAAAAGCCCTTCATCAGGAATTTGCCTGTCCTCGGATGCTGCCTGAATTGCTGTGCTCTTCCAGCACCACTAATCCAGAATCTGGTTTCCAGCACTTGAAAGTGCTATCCAATCGATCTCACTCCCCCATTCAGTCCTCATTGCCCTACAAAACACACTCCTTCAGGCACTTATCTGATAGCTTTGTGAAAGTTATCACTGAATACGATTTCAATTATGCTTTCTCAGCTATGTGTAAGATCAGAAAAACCTGCTGCTTAAAAAATAATGCCTTCAAATTATGTCTGTTATTTTTAACTTCTCTTTGAGGGTCCCACCTCAGCAGATTCACTATTCCAATATGTGTCATGTGCTTCTCTCTTCAAATCATCCCAGTACCCTCTAACATCCATCACTGTCTGCATCATTCTGATAGACCCCTGACTGTGACAGTAACCAGAGTCTAGATTACAGTGGTGCTGGAAAAGCACAGCAGGCCAGGCAGCATCCGAGGAGCAGGAAAATCGATGGTAAAAGCCCTTCATCAGTATGGAGCATTTCAAATTGTTACAAACAAAATTGCCTTTAGTCATAGAATAGTACAGGTGTACAGTCCCTCAGTCCAACTTGTCCATATCAACCAAATATCCTAAATTAATCTAGTTCCATTTGCCAGCACTTGGCCCATATCCCTGTAAAACCTTCCTATTCATATACCCATACAGATGCACTTAAATGTTGTAATTGTACAAGCCTCCACCACTTCCTCTGGCAACTCATTTCATACACCAACCTCTGCTTGAAATAATTGCTCCTTAGTTCCTTTCAAATCTTTCCCCTCTCACTCTAAACCTATGCCTTCTACTGTTAGACTCGACCCACCACTGGGGAAAAAGGCCTTAGCAATTCACCCTATCCATGCCCCTCATGATATTATAAACCTCTATAAGCTCACCCACTCAGCCTCTGTATCTCCAGCCTGTTCAGCCTCCCCCTATAGCTCAGAACTTCCAGTCCCGGCAACATTCCCATAAATCTTTTCTTTCAAGTTTAACAATAGCTGGGAGACCAGATTTAAATGCAGTATTCCAAAAGGCTATCATAGTCAATTTCATCTTGATGGTTTAGCTCAAGTACCCACTAAAAGAGAGGTCTGACAGGAATTATAGCATTTACTGCTGATTGATGGGCTTGTCAAATATACACCTCTTCAAGTAAGATCATCCCACAACAACCTTGTTCTGCTTTTAAATTAATTTCATTTCATTCTGAATTCATCTGCCTGCAAAATTTGTGGGGTCGTTTTTGTGGCAATATAAACATTTTTAAATTCTCCAGCTCTTCAGTTATACATGGTTGGCTGAAAACACAAAACCTCCTCAGTCTGTTTCTAGGCATTTCTCTGAAATGGAGACTGGGTGCATGCCATAACAGAACAATTAAGTTATACATATCTTTTTAGCTGTCCAGTCTTCAGCAGCCCAATAACAATTAAGCATTGAAAAATACTTGAAAGATGTGTACATTGCTACTACATGCATTTTATTACATAGAATGTAAAGCACAATTTATATCTGGTGCTTATGCTCCTTCTGCTCCACTGCATATTCTTATTCATTCATGAGACATGGGATTTGCTGGCTGGCCAGCACTTATTGCCCATCCCTAGTTGCCCTTGAGAAGGTAGTGGTGAGCAGCCTTCTTGAACGGCTGCAGTCCATGTGCTGTAGGTAGACCCACAATATTATTAAGGAGGAAATTCTAGGATTATGATCCAACGACACTGAAGGAATACATCTCCAAGTCAGGATGGTGAATGGCTATGAGAAGAACTTGCAGTTTTTTTTTCCCATGTTTCTGTTCCCCTTGTCCTTCTAGATGGAAGTGGTCGTGGGTTCAGAAGGTGCTATCAAAAGTACTTGATGAATTTGTGCAGTGCATCTTGTCGATAGTACACACTGCTATAGAATGTCAGTGGTGGAGGGAGTGAATATTTGTAGATGTCATGCTGATCCAGCAGGCTGCTTTGCTCTGAACAATGTAAAGCCTCTTGGCTGTTGTTGAAGCTGTACCCATGTAGGCAGTGGAGAGTATTGCATCAGACTTTGCAGGTGATGTACAAGCTTTGGGAAATCAGGAGGTGAGTTACTTGCTGCAAGATTCTTAGCCTCTGACCTGCTCTTATAGCCACTGTATTCATGGAACAAGTCCAGTTCAGCTCCAGTAAATTGATAGTGAGAGATTCAGTGATGGTAATGTTGTTGAATGTCAACAGGCAATGATTAGTTTATCTCATATTGGAGATGGTCATTGCCTGGCACTTGTAACCCAATCAGCATTACCTTCTAATCCTTCCTCCTTGGATACCCATCTTATTTCCCCTTAAATGCTCCTACACTGTCTACCTGATTCACTCCATTCACCGCCTATTTCGACAATTTCACCAGTTTTTCAGTAAAGGAGTTCCTCCTGAATTCGTTATTGAATTTATTAGTTTAATCTAACAGTATATCCATTTTAATCTAGCTCTTTTTTCACTTATGCCAACAAACATAAGAAGGAATCACTCTAATACTCAACACACGTTCTAAATGGAAATTCAACTTTGAGGTTGAAATTGACATTGACAAAACTCTGAGTTATTATTCCTCCTGGCTGAGGTGTGATTGATCAATACGGTTATGAAGAATCAGAAAGTAACATTCTTACAGACAGATTATTGGAAAAATTAGATGCTTTGCCACAGAAAGTGGTTAAAGCAGAGATAGTTTTAAGGGAAGACTGAGTAACTACTTGAAGTGGAGGAAGAATCACGGTGACTGGAAGGAAGCTGGGAGCTGCTATTAGTTTTGGATGGTTCCAGCAAAGAGCAGACTCAGACATGATGGGCCAAACGGTCTAGGAGCATCCATAGGTCTATTGACTGAACTATTATTAACTTGTAAAAAAAGGCACTGGCCATTGTATTTTATAGCAGTTGGTAGCTTTGTTCTAATGGTGGGCAAAAGAACTTAAAGAACCAATAATGCAGTTTAAGTCCATGGTAACCATGATAACAAGTTAAGAAATGATAGCCACACTTACCTCTAATATTTCCAAGATAGAGACCATCTAAAACCTAGTAAGAGAAGAAGATTTCTTTATTAAATCAAGAATGCATAGTTGCACAACTTACAATGAGTTCAGTGATACAAGTAAGTTAATTTCTAAGCAAGCTCAGCTCTGCACTGCACACCAAACACATCCATCAAAAATAAGACTGATATGCATTGTACTATGGTTTTCAGCCTGACAAACAGACACATGGCACTAGCTTTGATTAACCAGTCTGCACTTTGTTAATGAATCCCAGCAGAGACAACGTTCCAGGGTAAATGTTGGTTGGTGTTGCATGTTTTGCACTTCTGATGCACTTTATGCCACTCTCTGTATGATCGTGTAGTTTGTGCTGTCCATGTAGCACTTTTGTCCTGGAGGAATGCTGTCTCACTTTTACTGTATCGGTTGTACATGAAAAATAAAGCCACTCTTGATTCTTGGCTTGACTCTTGGTGGCAAGAGGAATAAAGGAACAGCTCGCAGTGTCTATTCTCACTTGCCAGAGGGCAACTTCCACAAAAGGTGGATCTACATACGGATCAGGTGAATGAAACATCAAGTTCAGCAATGATTTCCTATGTGAACGAGCAGACTGACAATGTCAGTGCCCAGGTTCAAATCCCAGGAATGATCATTTACTTAAGGCACCAACTGGGTACTGGCAGCTCAAGATGATGGTGTGTTTAAGAGAAGAGCAGAACTTCTTCAAAGTGAACATATCTGACAGAGAAGTGGGAGTGAATTAAACACTCAAATAAAGGTAAGATACTGTGGATACTGGAAATCTGAAATGAACACAGAGAATGCTGGAGAAACTCAGCAGGTCTGGCAGCATCCCTGGAGAGAGAGAAACAGAATTATTGTTTCAAGTCGGCAATGACTTCTTCAGAACTTCCAGACTTGAAACATTTCTCTCTCCACATGATTTGGAGATGCCAGGTGTTGGACTAGGGTGTACAAAGTTAAAAAATCACACAACAAAAGGTTATAGTCCAACAGGATAATTTGGAAGCACTAGCTTTCAGAGCCCTGCTCTTTCATTTCTCCACAGATGCTGCCAGACCTGCTGAATTTCTCCAGCAATTTTATGTGTTTGCTTGTGAAAGTCTCTTGATTACATTACTCAATTCAGCAATCACATTTCTTTGATGATAGAAAGCTCAAGGTTTGTATACAGAACATAATCAACAAAGATTGAGGAAGTGTAGGTGAGAAAGCAAAGATTGTGCTCAGGTTAGAAGATTCAATTTCAGTTTTAATATTTGGTGGTTAGTGGCAGAACTGTTAGGAGTGAGCAACGTAGTGTGTTTTGAAGCTCTATGATAGCTACCACTATGCACAAGATACCGACTACTCAAGACAGGACCAGAAACATTATAATGTGGAGTCTATGTTCAAGGATGGTTCTGTACAAAGGCACATCTCCTCACTGCACAGTACGTTCTTTAGACCACTACCATATAAAAGACACATACCTCATACCTGCTCTACGTTAGAAACATAGACATAACTCTTTAAGGAATACTACATCAAAGCTGGGACTAAGGTGTTTTACACAAGTGATCCAAACAGTCCTTGCCATAGGATGTGCAGCATGAAACAAGGAATATTGGAAACTTCAGAGATAACAGCCCTTAGAAACAAGCTTTCTAAGTCATGATTTCTAGTTGGTTTACTTAAAATTTTGCCCTACGCCTATCCTAATCAATGGCTGCCTGCTGCTGACAATTCACAGCCATGCAAACTCTGAGCAATGACTCGACATGTGGATTTGAAGATATTTCACATGCAGCTCGTATACCTCAACAGCTGCTCACATCTATGGCTTTTGTCAAATTTCATAGATTCAGCTCTTTTGTGAATGGCTTGACATGGATAAGAACCAGTACAGTTGGCTGAACTAATCCTTCACACATTAAATGTCTTCTGTACCTTTCAGGACTGAATGTCCTGATCCATCATAAAACATGTGCAAAGGTAACTGCTTTAGCTTAAATACAGAAATGGCACAGAGATTAGTTTTAGCATCAGCACCTACATGCAATGTACTCACTCCTCTGTGTGTCACACACTGAGCAAGTCTCAGAGTATCCTCAACTGCAGGACTCCACCATGGAGACAAGGGAATGGATTTTCAATCCAAGTCAGGAACCCAACACCTGGAACACCTTTAAGTCCCAGCCCCACAACAAATCTGCAAACTTGCAGAACTCCCAGTTGAGCCAGAGGCCAACTCAGCACTGATCTGTGGTGCTGGGCAATGTCTGGGAATAGGAACTGACTCTCAAAGCAATGCTAAATGGCAAACAGCAGGCATTACTCAGCCTGCCATCACCTTGCTGAATGGAGCAGACATGATGGCAAACATCAAGCAGCACCACAGTGCAATAAATGGAAAAAGAGGCAATCCATTCAAATGATGACCATTTTGTGCCACTAACTGACCTCCTAGGTTTGAATAACACTTTTTGCTTTCAATACTCTAATTCAGCAGCAACAATGGCTCCCTGCTGTGTTCCTGACGAGTACTAATGAACCCCAGCTTGTTTACTCTTCCTGTTTGCTGGTTTTTTGATCACCACATTCCAGTTTCAAATCAGAAGCAAATGGTACAATTAACAGGGCCAGCAGCAAACACATGAAACACGTACAATTCCATGACCATGGTAGGTTGCTGTTGGAAGGTCCCACCATCAATCTGGGTTTGTTGGGACCTTCCAAAGCTCTGAAAGCAGCAGAGCTCTGCAAGAACACAACTGAGAACTCCTGGGGAAACATGAGGATGACTGCAAGGTTCATTGTCTGTGGTCGCAAATCGATTAGATGGCTAGACAATGGAAATCCTTCCAGTTGACACCGTCTTGAGGGAGAAAATTCCATATGTCTGCAATCCTCTGTGTAGAGAAAATAATTGCATTCTGATTTATCTCCCAACTCATCTAGCTCAGATTTTATGTCCTTTGTTCTAAATTAGGGTAAATAGTTTATCTGTATCCAACCTTTGAACTCTTATGACACTTTAAATATCTCAATTACCTCCACCCTTAATCTTCTAAACTCCAGGCAATACAAGTCAAGTTTATGAAATTTGCCCTTACAATTTAACTGCTATGATGGTCCTGTATTTTCAACTCACACATTACACCTATGAATCATAACGTTTGTTTTGATCTTCCTGAACTAAGTCCTATTATGGCCTCAGGTCCTATAAGTATTGTATTGTTCTGTTACATAAGTACACTGATAACAAACTAAAATGTTGATAATGTTATCAAGGAGACTTCAGAATTTCTTATATAATCAGCAGCCAGTGATTTGCACAACAAATGTATGTCCTTAACGTAAATGTAAAATACATTATTCAGTTGGGTTCTTCCAGAGAGAAAAAAATAAATTCTCCCAAGATTGTGGCAAAAAAAAGGGTGGCATGTTGGCTCAGTGGTTAGTATTGCTGCCTCATAACACCAGGAACCTGGGTTTGACTCCATGCATGGGTAACTGTCTGTGTGGAATTTGCACATGCTCTCTGTGTCTGCGTGGGTTTCCTCTGGGTGCTCCAGTTTCCTTCCACAGTCCAAAGATGTGCAGGTTAGGTGGATTGGCTTTGCTAAATTGCCCATAGTGTCCAAAGAAGTGCAGGCTAGCTGGAGTAGACATGGAATATGCTGGGTTATAGGATACAGGGGTGGGTCAGTGCAGGATCCTTTTATGGACGGTCGGTGGGGACTCAATGGACCAAATGGCCTGCTTCCACACTGTACAGACTTTATGGTGTCAATGATTATTTACTGATGTTGCTAGTGGTTCTAAGGGAATTCCAATGGAGACTTGAGTACCACCTACTCCAGGGAATGGCACTGAAGCCCTTTGCCCTGGTAATGGGTGATCCTCATCTGTAATGATACTGTCAGATTCTTTGGAACGATGGTAGAAAACACCGACCACCCCTTTGAATCACCTGTGTATTCCAGACCACAAAATGCCACTCTTAACTTTGAGGTTACTTTATGACAACTGTGGGCATATCATTGGCACCTTGAAATTCCAATCATCACCTTGGACTCTTTCATCATGGAGATGGACACACTATTGCCTCTCAATGAACCAAAACCTAACTCATCAGCATTCCTCCTCTAATCTAGACAAAATCTTCAAATATTCAGACTGACGCTGTCCCATTAATAAATCAATGACTGAGCATTCCATCTGCCTGACAGCATCTTGATTTTGACTCAAACACGACTGTATTAACCGTGCCCTACAATTAATTAACCTTCATTAATAACTCCTATCATCAGAATCAAGACCCTTCCCACTCAGCAATTGGACACCCCAATCCCAGCTACTGACCTTCTTCACAGCCCAGTTCCATCCCTCCATGCCCTGAGCCGACCTGCTGTTCTTCCCAAACCCTACTGGTTTTGTCCTTGGCCCTAATTGAACCCTCCTCATTCCTGATTTGCTCTTGACTGTCCTGACCCCCTCATTCAACTTGTCATTCTCCAGGTCCCCTCCCTTGGTGCTGCTGAAATTAACAATTTCAGCCATTCACCTCAGGCACAAGCCAATTAGTGCCCACCATTTTTAATCATGCCATCATCCCAATGAGTTTGTCAGCTTCAGCATAGATATGAGTGTCATGGGGTTCCTGTGTGATACTGACTTAATCTGAAAGATTTGTAAAGTTTTAAGGTAATGAGCATTCACATTATGCAAACATATTACAGGTACCTGCAACAGGACAGCATGAACCCTGATCTGTCATGTGACACCATTAAGTTTGCTTTTCATACCAGCATAATATTCAAATTCCACCTCCCACACAATTACTTCACCCCACTCGCCATGTATCCCATCTCATTAAATTCAGCCCTATGAGTGAACTTTGTCAGCATTAAATATTTGCAGTAATCATGGCTTCATGTATAAACTCTCCTCTTCCATAGGGCCAGATGTGAAGTCCTGCACTTAGCTAACCAGAAGTAACATTGTCCAATCTTGCTATGTCTCCCAGTTGAAAACTAGAGTTGATGCTCACAGTCTATTCCTAGATTGATACTTGGGCTTCTCTTCATTCGCCATGAAGTTATAGCTCTAAGGAAGAAAAAAGAGGGCCAAGGAATCCATAAAAATGCTCTTTTGGTCTTAGAAAAATAATGGATGAGGTTGTGACTGAATGTAAGGTGTAGAGTAAGTAAAGGTGTAGAGTAAGTATATTTTGTGTCTATGTATGTTACCTTGGCAGTGAGCAAACAGAGTGTGTCAAAGAGTGAACGCTGAGTATGCACGTGTCAGTGTGCACAAACATTTCTGGATTGGGATGAATGCTCACTCAATACATGAGTACATTGGCGATTAATCATTTTCAATCAATCAATGTAGCAGATTCATTAAGGACCAACTCCAATTTATGTCATTTCTAAATGCAAAGGAAATTATTTTGTGTTAAAAGATAATTTTGCTTGATTTATTTCAACATGCATTGTGTGCTATCACCTGCAATGTATTAAATATGTCAGATCCATACAAATTTCAATCCCTGATTCCCAATCCTTCCATGACTCCACTTCCCACTATCTTGGTTACCTTCTCCAGCTCCATCAAAATCCTGCCATCTTCATGCTGCTCTAATGCTTGACCAAGCTCTTCATCACTTGTCGTAAAGTCTTTGTTTATGGCTCAGTGTCAAATTCTCCCTGATTACATTCCTGTGAAGTCCTTTGCAAACATTTCCTTTTACCTATTCACACATTTCCTAGTAAGGCTGACGTAAATTCAACTGAATCAGATGAATTAATAGGATACCATCAGTCTGTTATCATGTTCGGTCTCCTTTTTTAGGTCAATTTTCTCCTTAAAAATTCTCATATCCACATTTATAATGGAAACTATCTGTTGAAGATGTCATTACTGTAATTACAATGCACTGACTGTGGTGGAACTGTAGCCCCTTGATTTGTATCTGCCAACACTCCATCTTCGAAATACCTCTCGTTTATATCCCTAACTTATCATATGTTCCTCCATTTAATATTTAATATAAAATAAGAATATTAACTTTAAATTCTATTTGCACATCCTAGTTCATTTAGTCCTTGTCCTCTAATTACACTTGGTGCAACGTTAAAAACTGCCACAATAACGCAATGCTACAAAAGGTAAATGTCTTCTGTCTAGCATTGAAGGACATAACCCCACAGACCTTTGGACTGGAGATTTTTATTTCAGTTGTCAGCTAAACAAGGAGTAGTTTTATGGTTGTACTGTGTTACACCTGTGTCCCCCCCCCCCCCCCCACTACACCTTCATATCAATACAGTGAGTGACAGGTCATATTGCACTTCACAGGAATATGCTGATAACCTAATAGATGTCAAACTATCACTTTAATATCTGACACCTCACTCCTTCAGCAGTTAGAGTTCAATTTACACCATATATTTAACCACACAGCATGCTAGGTTCTGCAGCAACTTGTAGTACATCATTAGCTCCCAGCATGGTATCTGAAGCTCAGATTGGGAGAGGTTTATAATGACATTAAAAATGATCCAACCTGAACAGTGTTATCAAATATCAGGCTTTCTCGAATACTATTTGGGCAGATCTCATTTATAACTGTCCATAAACACAAGTTAATCAAAACCCTTTGCTTGGAGACAGTGGGGTCTGCAGATGCTGGAGCTCAGAGTTGAGAGTGTGTTGCTGGAAAAGCACAGCCGGTCAGGTAGCATCCGAGGAGCAGGAAAATCGACGTTTTGGGCCAGAGCCCTTCATCAGGAAGGGCTCCGGCCCGAAACGTCAATTTTCTTGCTCCTCGGATGCTGCCTGACCTGCTCTGCTTTTCCAGCAACACACTCTCAACTCGAAATCCTTTGCTGCCTAATTCTCACCAAGTCCTGCTCATCCGTCACTCTTGTGCTCACTGCTTCTAAATAAAGCCTAATTAAGCAATAACTTGATTTTAAAATTTCAATCCCTGATTCCCAATCCCTCCATGACTTCACTTCCCACTATCTTGGTTACCTTCTCCAGCTCCATCAAAATCCTGCCATCTTCATGCTGCTCTAATGCTTGACCAAGCTCCTCATCAACTGTCGTAAAGTCTTTGTTTATGGCTCAGTGTCAAATTCTCCCTGATTACATTCCTGTGAAGTCCTTTGCAAACATTTCCTTATGTCAATGGTGCCATATGAATGTTTCATATCTTGGTTCCCATGCTGTTCCAGGTTTGCTGAGGTCAGTCAGAACAGTAGCGTGGGGGAACTACTATTGGTCCCTTCTCTCCTGGTCAAAATGTGAGATGTAGAGTTGCCACACATCCAGCAAGCCCTCCTGCTAAGTGCCCCTGGGGAGGTACCAACTTTAATGAGGTTATTTTTCCCACCACAGCCTAAAAGCACCTGTGATTTGTGCTAATGCCCATGAATGGCCATGGACAGGGAGCCATATCTAGTTGCTGTGGCAATGCACTCAAGTGAACAGTACATCTTTGAGGCAAGCATTATGGAAAGAAGCATTCTGTCCTCAATATGCAGGAGCTGCATACCCTGTGAAACGGACACTTCTTGGCTAATGCTTCAGCAACTTCTAGAACATGCATGGCATCTGACCATAAACTGACCTTTACAAACAAATGCATTTAACTTGCCAGAGTATCTCAGATAAAGCACTTGCCAAGAAAGGAGAAGATGTTTGCAGTCAGCTTTTATTATCACGCCCTGGATGGACTTCCAATCATTGTAAATGTTCTCGGTTTTCTCCCTTGGCTGTACATTCCAAGATGCAAAGAGTTCAATCAACCACACACTGTCAGTAAGTAACATAGTTCGTCTACTGTGACATCTACATGATCTAAACTGGAATGCCAGGCCTCTATTTTAATGTCACTGATTTGAAAAATGACTTTTCTGGCCAGTTTACAGGTGAAGTTTAACAAATGTTTTGTGCTCATTGTGTGTAAGTTGTGCATTTTGCCATCAAACAAAAATCATCTGCTCCCAACTCCCAACAAGATACATATCGGTCTTAGCTCAGGTGGGAAAACAAGCATCAAGATGACACCTTTATATGACACCTTTCACAATGTCAGTATGCCCCAAAGTACTTTACATTCACCCAAATATTTTGAAGTGTTGTCAGAGTTGAATCCTACCAGTCTCATCTCTGAATCAGAGATTGGGAGTACAGATCTCACTTCAGGTTATTGGGTAAATAATCTAGACTGACACTTCTATGTAGTACTGAGGGACTTGTGCCTTAACAGAGGAGTCATCTTTTCAATTAGACATTTAATCAATATCCTTCAGACTTCCTCAGTAGCCCAAAGTGAAATGGTCTATATTTTTAAGTGTTATTATATCCTACCAACAATGGAGTTGGAAAAACTGCAGTTTTTCAGCTGCAATATAATTAGCAGCCTGTTAAAATTCAGCACAGGAGGTCTTGGTGGTGCAGTGGCAAACATCCATGCCTCTGAGTCAGAAACTGCAGGCTCAAATCCTACTCCAGGATTTAACGGATAAGGAATGTGTATTCATAATTCTGGCCCACAGATTGAGCATCAATCACCAAATCCTTCCATCATACACTAATGACAAGTAGTAAGAATAGGAGAGATTCTTGGGGTCAGCTATGTGGTGGAAAGATTGTTGGACCATTGACCTTGGCTCCAAACTACAACATGTATTTGAAAGGGCATGTTGCCCTGTGCCACAAGTTCAACATACTATCACTGTTTTTGTGTTCTATGCCTCATGATGTAAAACCAAATGTAATGTTTGTCTTTCTCCAGTTAGGGACAGAGAACATAGAACATTACAGCATAGTACAGGCCCTTTGGCCCTCAATATTGCGGCAACCTGTGAAACCAATCTGAAGGAGAAAGTGAAGACTGCAAATGCTGGAGATCAGAGCTGAAAATGTGTTGCTGGAAAAGCGCAGCAGGTCAGGCAGCATCCAAGGAGCAGGAGAATCAACGTTTCAGGCATGATCCCTTCTTCAACCAATCTGAAGCCCATCTAACCTACACTGTTCCATTCTCATCCATATGCCTATCCAATGACCATTTAAATGCCCTTAAAGTTGGTGAGTCTATTACTGTTGCAGGCAGTGCATTCCACATTCCTACTACTCTCTGAGTAAAGAAATGACCACTGACATCTGTCCTATTTCTATCACCCCTCAATTTAAAGCTATGTCCTCTTGTGCTAGCCATCGCTATCTAAGGAAAAAGGCTCTCACTGTCCATCCTATTTAGCCCTCCATTATCTTATATGTCTCAATTAAGTCACTTCTCAACCTTCTTCTCTCTAATGAAAACAGCCTCAAGTCCCTCAGCTTTTCCTCATAAGACCTTTCCTCCATACCAAGCAACATCTTAGTAAATCTCCTCTGAACCCTTTCCAAAGCTTCCATATCCTTCCTATAATGTGCTGACCAAAACTGCACACAATACTGCAAGTGCAGCCGCAGCAGAGTTTTATACAGCTGCAGCATAACCTCATGGTTCCGAAATTCAATTCCTTTACTAATAAAAGCTAACACACCGTACACCTTCTTAACAACCCTGGTAAAAACAATGACTGCAGATGTTGAAAACGAGATTCTGGATTAGTGATGCTGGAAGAGCACAGCAGTTCAGGCAACATCCCAGGAGCTTCGAAATCGACATTTTGGGCAATCCTGATGAAGAGCTTTTGTCCGAAACGTCGATTTCGAAGCTCCTTGGATGCTGCCTGTACTGCTGTGCTCTTCCAGCACCACTAATCCAGACTCTTAACAACCCTATCAATCTGGGTGGCAACGTTCAAGGATCTATGCACCTGGACACCAAGAACCCTCTGCTCACCGACACTACCAATAATCTTTCCATTAGCCCCAGTACTCTATATTCCTGTGTTCCTTCCAAAGTGAATCACCTCACACTTTTCCACATTAAACTCCATTTTCCACCTCTCACCTCAGCTCTGCAGCTTATCTATGTCCCTCTTTAATCCACAACATCCTTTGTCACTATCCGCAACTCTATCACCCTTAGTGTCATCGTAAATTTACTCACCCATCCTTCTATGCCCTCATCCAAGTCATTTATAAAAATGACAACAGCAGTGGACCCAAAACAGATCCTTGAGGTACACCACTAGTAACTGAACTCCAGGATGAATATTTCCCATCAACCACCACCTTCTGTCTTCTTTCAGATAGACAATTTCTGATCCAAACCACTAAATCACCCTCAATCCCATGCCTCTGTATTTTGTGCAATAGTCTACCGTGGGGAACCTTATCAAATGCCTTACTGAAATCTATATACACCACATCAACTGCTTTACCCTCATCCACCTATTTGGTCACCTTCTCAAAGAACTCAATAACGTTTGTGAAGTACGACCTACCCTTGACAAAACCGTGTTGACTATCCTTAATCAACTTATTCCTTTCTAGATGATTATAAATCCTGTCTCTTATAACCCTTTCCAACACTTTACCCACAACCGAATATTTTTATGAGCAAACTATGTGTTGAAATTTAAAAATGAGCATTAATCAGAGATTTCTTTTCTTCCCCATGTTCAAATTTTTAACTCCTTCACAGCTTTATAGGTTTGAAGTATTGAGAATTTGACTGTCGTGCAGGGTAGCGTACTGGGACTGTTGTTTGAATGACAATATATTCAGACAATCTCTTGGCTAGTAAGTAATAACTGTAATTTAAATAACTAGATAAGATTTATTCCTTTATTAAAGTAATTATTTTTAAATCCAGTAGCCTGTGTGATGTGGGAAATCAAGACAATTCAAACATCTCTGACAACTACATCTGCAGCAAATGTGTGCAACTGCAGGTCCTGTCAGACTGCATGGATTGGTTGGAGCATCATTTAGACTTAGGAGCATGTAGAAAGTGGAAAGTGTCTTAGATGGGAGTTTCAATCCCAAGGTTGAGACAGACAGATGGGTGACTGTAGAAGGGGTGGGAGTCAGTGGAGGAGATCCTGTGGCTATCCCCCTCTCTAATATGTATACTGTTTTGGGTACTGCTGGGGGGTATTCCCTGTCATAAGATGGTGACATCAACAGTCAAATCAGTGGCACGGCAGCTTGCTCTGTTGTACAGCAGGGAGGCTCAAAGTGCAGGTGAAAGGTAGTAGTCAGGAACTGTGTACTCGGGATTATTCCTGATGCCACTAGTGAGGCCAGAAATAAGAAAATAGTACAGCTGATCACACTGGTGTACGAGGAAGGGCTTCAGATATCTGGATCACTGGCAACTCTTCCAGGGTAGGTGGGACTTGTACAATAAGGACAGGTTGCAGCTAAATTGAAGGAACACCAATATCCTTGCTGGGAGGTTTGCTAGAGCCACACTGGAGGGTTTAAACTAGTGTAGCAAAGGGGTGGAAACTGGAGCAGCAGGTCAACTTGTGATGAGATGGTAGAGGTTAATAAGATGAAGAAGCAGAACCAGTTTAATGAATAAGGTAGGACTATAAAAAATGTATCACGAAAGACAGGAGGGAGAAATAATAAAAAGATGCCGAAGGTCAGAATAGACTGTACAGTCTAAATTAAGGTTCTTTATACAAATGCACAGAGTGTAAGGAACAAAGTAAATGAGCTACAGACTCAGATTCAAAATGGAAACTGTGGTATTGTAGCCATTATGGAGACATCGCTGCACAGTGGTCAGGACTGTGAACTAAACACACCACTTCATAAAGGTTTACAGAAGGGATAGAGAAAAGGGCAAAGGAGATAGAGTATCATTACGTGTTAGAAACAGAATCACTTCTATGTTGAGGGAGGATGTAATGAGGGGAAAGCACCCAGTGGAGGCCTTATGGGATGTGAGGAATCATAAAAGAACTAAATCCACAATAGACCACCTGGTAGCAGATCAGATAAATGTTGACATTAGGCAATCATGAAGCAAAAGCAGAGCAATAATAATCAGGAATATTGGCATTGACCACAGACATACTGGATAATGGGTGACATGGTGGCTTAGTGGTTAGCACTGCTGCCTCACAGTGCCAGGGACTCACATTCAATTCCAACCTTAGGCAACTGTTTGCATGGTGTTTGCACATTCTTCCTGTGTCTGTGTGGGTTTCTACTGGGTGCTCAGATTTCCTCCTACACTCCAAGCTTGTGCAAGTTAGGTGGACTGGTCACCCTAAAATTGCCCTGTGGTGTCCCAGGGATGTATAGGCTAGGTGGGTTAGCAATGGTAAATGCAGGGGTTACAGGGATAGGATGGGGAGCTAGGTCTGGATGGGATGCACTTTGGAAGGTCAGTGTACATTTGATGGGCTGAATGGCCTCTTTTTGCATGATAGAAATTCTGTGATTATTTTATTTCAGTATTTAGAGCAGAAAAGGAGGACAATTTCCTGGATGTTCCAAAGAAATTAACAGAGGATCAGGGACAGGGTTAAATAACATTAGCTGAAGTAAATCATCAATAATGGGGAAATTAATGAAAGTTAAGAATAAGAAATCTGCAGGACTTTAATGCCCAACCATGGGCATTAAAGGTAAGGGAGAACATTACTATACCCGAACAAGAATCTTTCAGAGTTTCCTAGATTTAGACGTCGTACCTCTGGTTTGGAAAGTTGCTCCATTCTTTAAGAAAGGTCACAGAGGAAATTACAGACCAGTTACCTTGATATGTGGTAGGGAAATTGTTGGGATCTATAATTAAGGATAGGGGAACTGATCACCTCAAAAATTTTGGTTAATTAGGGAGAGTCAGCATGGATTCATGAAGGGTCAGTCATGTCTGACAAACCTCGTAGAGTTTTTTGAAGAGGTAACAAAGGTGGTGGACAGAGATAGGTTGATGGATGGTGCTTATGTGGACTTTCAAGAAAGCTTTTAATAATGTATCACACAAGAGACTGTTAGTTAAGGTTGAAGGGCACAGAACTGGGGGCAAATTACTGATGTGGATCGAACATTAGTTGAGTGGCAAAAATCGGAGATTTGAAATAATGGGTAAGTACGCAAATTGACAGGGAGTGACAAGGGATGTTCCACAGTGAACTGTGTTGGGGCCTCAGTTATTCACAATATTCATTAACGTCTTGGATAACTACGTTAAGAAGTCAAACATCCAAATTTGCTGACAACATAAAATTGGGCAGCATTGTGGACATGGTTGATGAAATTACGAGAAGATATGGATAGATTTGGTGAACAGGCAAAGCTGTGGCAGATGCATTTTAATATAAGCAAGTGTGAGATCATCTATTTCAGACCAGAAAAGGATAGATCAGGGTTTTTTTTTCAGAAGGCACAAAGTTAAACATAGTGGATGTTCAATGGGAGTTGGGGGTTCAGGTGCTTAGGTCTTCAAAATGCCACAAACAGGTCCAGAAAGTAATCAAGAAGACTCATGAAATTCCGGTCTTTATGTCTAAAAGGCTGAAGTATTAAGATGTATACAATGTGCTGCGGTAATCAAAAATTTAGACTCCACTTAGAATACTGTTAGCAGATGTGGGCGCCACACCTTAGGAAGGATATTTTGATCCTGGAGGGAGTTCAACACAGGATCACAAGGGCGATATCTGGACTTCAGGGGTTAAGTTATGAAAAAAGTTTAGACAAATGAGGCCTTTATTCTCTAGAATTTAGCAGGTTAAGGGGTGATCTAATCGAGATCTTCAGGAAAGGCAGGGTAGTTAAAGATAAACAATTTCCACTAGCTGAAGATCCTAGAATGGGGAGTATAGATTGAGAATTAGGGTCAGACCAGGGGAGATCTAGAAAGCAAAGAAAGATGGAGGTTTGGAATTCTTTTCCTTAAACAGCAGTCGATGCTAATTCAATTTGTTAAACTTAAATCTGAGGTGAACACATTTTATTAAGCAATGGTATCAAAGGATATGGAGTTAGGGCACAGATTAGCCATGGTCTTTTGAATGGTAGAGCAAGCTCAAGGGGCCAAATGGCCCACTCCTCTTCCTGCATTTCTTAATCCAATAGCTGAGTAAAAGGCTTGCTGATATTTTTGGTGTCCAATATAGATTATGATCTTTTGATCCAAAAACTATAACTGCAGCACTTTGACTGAGGGACAAGGGCTCACTTTTGCTACATGCATCAGGCAGGAGGTCTAATAGGCGTGCCTCACAACAGCTGAACACTGTTCCCACAATATCCCCAAATGGTTAGTTTTTAGATTAGATTACTTACAGTGTGGAAACAGGCCCTTCGGCCCAATAAGTCCACACCTACCTGCCGAAGCGCAGCCCACCCAGACCCATTCCCCTACATTTACCCCTTCACCTAACACTACGGGCAATTTAGCATGGCCAATTCACCTAACCTGCACATTTTTGGACTGTGGAAGGAAACTGGAGCACCTGGAGGAAACCCACGCAGACACGGGGAGAATGTGCAAACTCCACACAGTCAGTTGCCTGAGGTGGGAATTAAACCCGGATCTCTAGTACTGTGAGGCAGCAGTGCTAACCACTGTGTTACCGTGCCGCCCACTGTGCCACTGTGCCACCCACATATAGGATTTAATAACTGAATTCCTCTGAGTTTCCTTGGTTAGTTTGGTTCACAGATCCCTGTAGATTGCCTAAAACTAGAAGTAGAGCCAATACCAGACTGGACATCTTTCAGAAAATTATCTGGGAACTAACAAAGACTATTTGTGCTGGAAATCCTAGAAGCTGAGATATTTAAAAGTATTACAAACAAATACTCAGAACTAGAGTCATCACTGCATTGTTCTAAGATAATTCAATCATCTAAGATATGCAAAATCAAGACTAGAGTGGTGCTGGAAAAGCACAGCAGGTCAGGCAGCATCCGAGGAGCAGGAAAATCGACATTTCGGGCAAAAGCCCTTCATCAGATATACAGAAACCTGGTGAAAACAAAACAGTCAGGAAGCTTTAGGCCAATTTTCTCATTGTACTATTAATAATTGAGTCCACCGTCTGATAGCATGGGCTGACAAAATTAACACCCTATGCATTGCTCTTAAATAATAAAAGAAAAAAGATTTATTTTACAATTTATTCATGGGATGTGAGCATTTTGAGAAATGCTTGCATTATTTCCCATCCCTCATTTCTTTAAGGATATGGTGGTGAGGCAGCTTCTTAAATCACTGAACTTTTTATGGGAAGGTGATGTTAGGTAGGGATTCCCACAAGAAGCAATGTAAATCATTTATTGGTGACGTGCTTCCAGGTCATAATGATGCATGATTTAGAGGGAAACTTGATGCTGTTCAAATAGGCCTGCTGCCCTTTTCCATCGAGATTGGAATTATCACAATTTCTAAAGATGCTGCCAAGAAGCTTTGGTGTAGTATGTCTTGTGGATGATAATATTCTGCTGCTGCAGACTGTCAATGGTGGAGAGAGCAAGGTTAAGGACAAAATGCCAAAAGCAGGCTACTTTCTCTTGGTGGGGTTGAACATGTTGGATTACATTAGAAAGGTGCTCATTCAGGCAAGTAGGGATTATTTCCACATAGTCCTCACTTTTGCCTTGTAGGCAGTGGAAAAGGTTTTGGAAGAAAGGAGGTGTATTATTTGCTCCAGAATGCGCAGCCTCTGATCTGCTCTTGCAGCCACAGTATTTACATCTGGTTAGGCAAGTTCAGTTTCTGATCAATCAATCTTTTGTACAATCAACTATATAAGCAACCCCATTTTTTTTTTGCTAAAGAACAGGCCCATGGAGGTGATAGCCTTGATTGATAATCCAGAGATCCAGGAAATGTTTTGGGGACCTGTGTTCAAATCCCACCATGGCAGGTGGTGGAATTTGAATTCAATAAAAGTCTGGGACTAAGAATCTAATGACAACCATGAAACCATTATCAATTGTGAGAGTAAAACCTATCTAGTTCACTAAAGTCCTTTAAGGAAGGGAAACTACTACCATCCTCATCTGGTCTGGCCTACATGTGACTCCAGATCCACAGCAATGGGGTTGACTCTTAACAGCCCTCTGAGGAATTAGGTTTAGACAGCGACATTCTCATCCTGTGAATGAGTAAAAGTAGTTTAGCACTGATCACAGAAGTGTTACAGTGTAGAAGGAGGCCATGTCTGCACCAGCTCTTCAAATGAGCATCATTACTTATTTTCTATTAACCTGTACGCTGTTCCTAATTACGCTGGGCTGATAAAATGTGGACTCATTCAGGTCTTTGAAGATCAAAGTTGTTGTTACTGCACTCACAGTAAGTATCCCAAGGCCTGAGTACATGGAGATATATTTAAACAGACCAAGCTCCCAGAATAGCCTGCCGCATGAACAACTGCCAAGTCGCCTGCTGAGATCAGATGCAGCACCACAATGGCGTGCTAACTCCCAAATACATTCACTGAAGAAATGCTAACAGCACTGTTGAACAACAAAATTACTGCATATCGTCTGTGCAGCAGAGAAACGCGGAGTAGTGAGGCCAGTGCACTCATATTTTTATTTAAAAGGCACAAAACACTTAACCTCGTTTCGTTTTGAACAGAATGTGAAGTCTGCATTCCACTGGTTGCTCCTGGAAACACAAGAGCCGAGCCTCCTGCCTCTTTTAAGACAGGTGGGTGTTCATCCGCTCATTTCTGAGGGAACGACAGTAGCGTGGGGTAGAAATCAAGGAAGAGTGTTTTGAGGGGTTTACATTCAAGGACAGCGTGGGTCAAGACTAGTGTGTTCCCTGACTGACACCAGTCGGACTGTCCTTGCTGTCCACCGCGGGTCACATTTCAAACACGACCTTGGCTGGACGCTGACCAAAAATGCAGGTCCCTCGGGCGAAATGGATAGAGGGGTTCAGGTCTTCTCCCTCGCCTCACCCCTTAAAATATATCAATGATTTCAAACTTAACCTTTCCCGTGAACTCTTGGGTTTTATTTTTGTTGGTTGCTACAACAAATCCATTCCGAGGCAACGCTGGATGAACAACATGTTAGTTTTCCTGTCTGGGACATTTAAGGGGGTGGTGGGCGGGAGGAAGGGGGGGGGGGGATCTGTCACAAAGCAAACCCTAAATTTAGGGTGATTTAAAAGCACCGTTTATTCCCCACCCACCCAGACCGTTTCGACCGACCGTCACAATCTGTTGTTTGAGGTTTTTTTTTGGGGGGGGGAGGGTGGGATGGGAGAGGGTGAGGGGGCAATTGGTGAACTTTTTGCGAGGCTCCTTCCAGCGGTGGCTCAAACACGCAGCGGAGACACCCTGTTCACTTCCGATCAAATGCCGTGGTGTTTTGGAAATGTCAGCAATTGCTCTGATTACATCGGTGGGAAACGCGAGCCGCCAAAGGGCAGAGCTTGCAATTTCACCCAAGGAATCCAGTCGATTTCAGCAAGCTGTAACGATCTGTCTCTCCTACCTCTCTCCACCCTCTCCCTCCCTCTCTCTCTCTCGGCAACACTTGTCAACACGCACACGCCCCATGTCTGCCACATACCTTACTCATTCCAGTGCCCATGGCTCACAGACTCGGGGCTCCTACAGGAGCTGCAGTTACAAAAATAAAAGATTTCAAGGCTACCGCCGAGCTTTCGGTGCAAAAGGGAGCCCGGCGCTGAGCGGTGGAGAACTGCTTTCGTCAATGGACCGCTTTGAGACCGGTGCCGGGCTGAAACTCGGATTTGCAGCGTGCCAATGCCACCCGTTTTTCCTTCAGCTGGAGCTGAAATTCCGATCCGCTTCCGCACTCCCTGGAAAATACATCAGCGCGGTGACATCACCACTAGGTGTCTCCAACTTCAGTTAAAGGGACACAACATGGTCTTCATCTTTCCCTTGTCTAACACTTTTCACTCATTCCTGCCCTTCATCCTCTCGTCCAGCTCCACGTTTTACTTCTTCTCCTCCCAAAGCCGTATAACCAATCTGCCTCTGTACTTCCAGACAATCTGCTGGTACATCTCTAAATTTTTGAAAACCTCGATCAGATCTCCGCTTAGTCTTCTTCTCCCAAGGGGAACAGCCCCAACGTCTTCAATCAATCCTCATAACTGAAGTTCCTTACTCCTGGAATTATTCCTGCAAATGGCTTCTGGGCTCTTTAGATTAGATTAGATTAGGTTCCCTACAGGGTGGAAAAAGGCCCTTTGACCCAACCAGTCCACACACCATCCCTCCGAAGAGTAACCCACCCAGACCCATTTCCCTCTGACTATTGCAGTCTAACACTATGGACAATTTAGCATGGCCAATTCACCTGACCTGCACATCTTTGGACTGTGGGAAGAAACCAGAGCAAACATGGGGAGAATGTGCAAACTCCACCCACCTGAGACTGGGATTGAACCTGGGACCGAACCTGGGACCTTGGTGCTGTGAGGCAGCAGTACTAACCACTGAGCCACCGTGCTCTCTCCTATGTTTTCTCATCCTTCCTATAATGGGGTGTCCACATGCTGAACAGGAATTAAAACAAAATGCAAGGATTATGGACCTGAGACATGAAGTTTTATCTCCTCTTTCCCTCCAGATGAGTTGACCAACTGTCTGAGTATTTCACAGCGCTTCCCTGTCTTTTTTTTTAATTCCTGTTCAGCGTGTGGACATCCCATTATAAGAAGGATATCAACACATTGGAGAGTGCAGAAGCGATTTGCAGGAAGAATTCCAGTAATTAGTCTTGTGGATTGATTGAAGAAGTTGGGGGTGTTCCCCTGGCAGGGAAGAAGGATAAGTGGAGATCAGATACAGATTTTCAAAGTCATGACCAGGCTTGATGGAGTAGATAGGGACAAGCTGATCCCGCTCATAAAAGGATCAAGATTCAGAAGGCGTGGATTTAAAGTAATTTGCAATAGAAGCAAATGTGATTCCAGAAAAAACTTTTTCACTCAGTGGGTAGTTAGGGTCTAGAATACACTTTGGAAATGTAGGGAAGGCAGGTTCAACTGAAGCATTCAGGGGGACATTGGATGATTATTTCGAAAGAAATAATTTGCAGCAGTAAGGGGGAGAAGCAAGAAATTGACACTGGTAATGATGCTTATGTGAAGAGCTGGTGCACACATAATGTGCTCATTGGCCTCCTTCTACGCTGTAACACTTCTACAACATTACTGCATGAAGAATGCAATATGAACAATGCTACATATCTTCAAAGTTTTATTACTATATGCCTTGCTCCAAGTATCGTCTGCCTTCTAACTATACTTGACCTGAAAAATACATTTTGTCTTTGTGTGCAGCACTGTGAATAACTAGCCCAAAGTTTTAAATGTGCGAACCTAAGGGAAGAGTATTTTAGAAAGTAATTCAAAGCCCAGGGTTATATCCAGCTGTTTGATACCAAATCATTTCAATTGCATTGCAGATATTGAAATTGGTTTAATAATACCCATCATAGTGAGTTTTGAGAAGATTTGTAGCTCAGGTTGAAGTTCTGGATGTAGATTTGCTCGTTGAGCTGGAAGGTTCATTTTCAAACGTTTCCTCACCCTACTAGGTAACATCTTCAGTGAGCCTCCGGAGGAAGCTTCAACCAAAGGCTGACTCACTGAAGATGTTACCTAATGTCGTGACGAAATGTCTGAAAATGAACCTTCCAGCTCAGCAAGCAAACCTACACCCAACACCCGTCATAATTATGAAATTAAATTTATCCACAAGTTACAAATAAAACAGCCTACTATGGCTTTATTCTATCCATAGTCCATTACTTCAGGATATTTCCTTATGTAACATATGTTAAATATAAATATAAATGCAAACAAGGACTCAGAGACTTAGTTCCACCAGTAAGACAAACAAGAATCCAAGGCCTTTACTTCTTTATAATTTTCAAAGTTTGTGAGAAGATTTGTAGTTCGGGTACTTGTTGTTGTGGTTCTGTTCGCCGAGCTGGGAATTTCTGTTGCAGACGTTTCGTCCCCTGTCTAGATGACATCCTCAGTGCTTGGGAGCCTCCTGTGAAGCGCTTCTGTGATCTTTCCTCCGGCATTTGTAGTGGTTTGAATCTGTCGCTTCTGGTTGTCAGTTCCAGCTCTCCATTGCAGTGGCCTGTATATTGGGTCCAGATCGATGTGCTTATTGATTGAATCTGTGGATGAGTGCCATGCCTCTAGGAATTCCCTGGCTGTTCTCTGTTTGGCTTGTCCTATAATATTAGTGTTGTCCCAGTCGAATTCATGTTGCTTGTCATCTGCGTGTGTGGCTACTAATGAAAGCTGGTCGTGTTGTTTCGTGGCTAGTTGGTGTTCATGGATGCGGGTCCCATGCAAGGACTGCACAAAACACTACATAGGACAAACAGGAAAACAGCTAATGATCCACATCCATGAACACCAACTAGCCACAACACGACACGACCAGCTATCTTTAGTAGCCACACACGCAGATGACAAGCAACATGAATTCGACTGGGACAACACTACTATTATAAGGCAAGCCAAACAGAGAACAGCCAGGGAATTCCGAGAGGCATGGCACTCATCCATAGATTCAATCAATAAGCACATTGATCTGGACCCAATATACCGGCCACTGCAACGGACAGCTGGAACTGACAACCGGAAGCGACAGATTCAAACCACTACAAATGCCGGAGGAAAGATCACAGAAGCGCTTCACAGGAGGCTCCCAAGCACTGAGGATGTCACCTAGACAGTGGACGAAATGTCTCCAACAGAAATTCTTTATAATTTTGCACAGTAATATGTAAGGGTATAAATTTGGCTTGTATGTATGAAAAATAATAAAGAATACAGGTGAACTTTAAAATCTTTATTTTGTTTGATATTAATATTCACTGAAAGGGTACAGTTCATGTTCTACCAAGGGAATCCAATGATATGTCTGAGATACCAAAAGTGAAAATGATTAAGTCTTTCTGCTTTTCCAGCATATTTTGTCCAGGTCTCGCCACTGTAGAGGAGACTGACAAGGAAAATGTTTAATTTTTTTTAGTCACTTTGCTATTGGTCCACACTCTTACTCAATGGGACATGGCTGCTCCAGTTTTTATGATATATCTGTTGATTTCAGCAACAAGGGACATACAGTTGAGAACTGTGGAGCCTACATATGTGAATATGTCTAAACAATCACCAGTGTCATTTTTGTCAATGCTGATAATTAGCGCGATGCCAACATGTTGGACCATGGTCTTTCTTGTCCTGATGCTGTTGATGTATTCTCAGCATCTTTCGATAAGACAACATCATCACTCAGGGTTCCTTGGGCATGCATATTTTATCAACTTACAGTCATTGCCAAGCTAATAATGGGTGATGGCTGTATACCTAGACCTATGGTGAATTAGCCACTGAGTTATGACCTCCTTGGCATCTAAATTTCCACTACAAGAAAGATATTAAGATGACAGATATTGACAAAAATGTTATCATAGAATCCCTACAGTGTGGAAACAGGCCGTTTGGCCCAACAAGTTCACACTAACCCTCCGAAGAGTAACCCTGAACCTATTACTCTACATTTACCTCTAATTAATACACCTGTCCTACACATCTCTGAACACTATGGGCAATTTAGCATGGCTAATTCACCTTACCTGCACATCTTTTGGATTGTGGGAGGAAACCAGAGCACCCAGAGGAAACCCACGCAGACACATGGAAAATGTGCAAATTCCACAGACAATCACCCAGGTCCCTGGCGCCATGAGGCAGCAGTACTAACCACTGAG